>NW_004567109.1:29341767-29363140 GCF_000260355.1 Condylura cristata | reverse complement strand
TCTCTGGTGAATCCTCTCACCGCCCCTGCACCTCTGGCCTGTCCCCCAGTTCTGTATGTATAAATAAAATAAATCTTTTAAAAACATATATAAATTCAAAAATAAAATAATAAAGTAAACTTGCCTGGTTTTATTTTTAGCCTTTATTGAAAATATCATAACTGGATCATTGATTATTTTTAAAACAAGTGACCTATGTCCCTGTATAGTCTGTATTTGAATTTTATTTATCAGTGTTTCTCATCTGAACTTAAACAACTCAAGAGAAGGGAAACCTACCATATATCCATATAGTAGGTCCTTACCTTTATGCCAACTAACTTATTAATAGACACTGGGGCTACTGAAAGCTGATATTTTCTCCATTGCTATATTTTCCAATAAATATCTCTTTTGCATAGGTTACATTTCAGGGAGGAAGAAGGACTGTGTTGTGACACAGAGGAGTTAAGTATGAATTAGGGCTCAGAAGGCTTGGGCCTATTTTGAGCTATCTAGCTGTGTGACCTTGGAAAAGTCACTTGATCTCTCTGCCTCAGTTTCTCAATTGTAAAGCAGGGTTAGTGACAATGTCTAATAAAACCACTACAATGTTTAGATTCGTTGAAACATGTAAAGTGCTTAGACTAATGACTGGTACATGCTGACTGTCCAAGAATTTTAGCTATTTATTGCTGTTGAAGTTGTTATTAACCCCGCGAGGGTTACATTTACATCTTAACTTCAGTTTTGTCCCCTGTGCAATGAAAGGGGGGAGGGACGGGGGTCGGGGTGGCAGGAGGATTAGACTAGCATCTCTCTCATGGGTAAAGTGCAAGTGAGAGGAAGTGAGTGCTTTTTATAAACTGGAGTTTAAACTGGGTAACCAAAGCTGGTAGCAACTAGATCTTGTGGGAGGTGAGGAGTAACTGGGTAGAAGGTGGAGAGCCCTGGAGACTGTAAGCTGAATGAGAAGCTTACTCTAGCTCCAGTGGCTGAAGTCATGCCGATGTTGCCAACGAAGCTATAGATCCAGAGATTTATGTAAAATCTCTAGTTTTCAAAAGTTGGCAGTGAAGTCAGATTTTTGTAAAAACTCTTTGAATGCCAATGGAAACATTGGTGCAGACAGCCAATTAGTGACCTGCTATAAACTTTTACAACCATTGCTTAATCAGCCAAAGGGGGACGGGACTACGAACCACTGATGCCATGATGAAACTGAAATAACTAATGTTAATTGGGTGCTGTGAAGTGGTGGTGAAAGCACTGAATTCTTTTTTTTTTTAGTATTTATTTATTTATGCATACAGAACCAGGGTGTAGGCCAGAGGTGCAGAGGCAATTAGAAGATTCACCAGAGACCAAATGGGGAGCAAAACAGGCAGATTGACGAAGTACACTGCTGAGGGGAGCAGTGAGCGAGACAGGAGAGGTCTGCTGTGCCATGTGGGTCACCTCCCTGGCTGGGGATTGAACTTGGATAGTACTAAAATCATGCGGCAGCCCTAAGAGTTAGGCATCAGCATCCCGCTCTATCAATGGGGAAACTGAGGCCCAGGGTTGCTGAAGGTCACAGTCCTCTGAGTGGCCCCTGGACTACACAGGGTTGAGCACCATGTCTCTGCAACTCTTTTCATACTTCTGGTGTGGCAAGGTTGCAGCACAACAACCTGAGCCCCCAGTTCCCTCAACTTCACTGCAGAGCTAAAACACTCTGGAGATAGGCAGAGGCACTGAGCCCAGGTTCAGACGTGGTCCCACCCTGCTCCTTGTGGGGAAAAGCTGCACAACTCCAAGTTAAACAAATGTGCTCCATCATCCAATGCCTAGTGGTCTTTGCCTAAAAGAGGGGGTTGGCCCATGGGGACTACAACTGAGATGAAAAAAATATACAAAATGAAGAATGATGTGCAATAATAATAATGAAACAAGGTATCCTTTCAGTGAAGCTTCTGAATATGGAAAAGAAGACAGAAGACCTCAGGAGAAAGAGAAGACTGAGGATGTTCAAATCTCAGGATCAACAAGTGTCTCAAAACCACTCCCAAAAAGGGATGTACAAAAAAGCAGCAAGTTTATAAACCAGCACACTTTATGTTGCTAATTCAAACCCTAAGTCTCTACGTTGCTGTGGTTTAGAGCAGTGGCTTCCATCAGCCTCAACTTCCACTGTTGGGTAAAAACATTTGGATCAAAACCTGGGGATTGGATGGGACCTTGGGTAAGGTTTTCAAACTGTGCAGGAGACTGGGAATCACTGATCTAGCGTATGCTAAGAGAATTCAACAGGTAATTACTCACGCCGCAGCTATTTGTCAAGCACCTACTATGTGCCAGAAACAGTTTAGTTTTAGAAACATAGCAGAGACAGTGATGATTTATCAATCTAGTGGGGGGGGGGGGAGAAAAGCAAATAAATAAAATAAATAACATTTTAGATATAACAACTTTCATAAAGAAAAACAGAACAGGTAAAGGGGATAGAGAGATGTGGGTTATTTTATGGAACTTTTTTTTTATAATATAATAGTTTATTTTTACATCATTTTGTGTCTTTTTCCATCTCAGTTGTTATCCCCATGGGCTTCCCATCACCAAATCACCCATGTGCCATCACCATAGTCCAGTGCATTTCCCTCCCCCCACTATTTTTGATCCAATTCCCCACTCTGCCCCCATAAATGTCTCTGGTATATAGCTGTTCATTATCATTATTATTTTCTTGCCTGGTCTGTTATACTCCTGCTATGAGTGAAATCATCAGGTATTTTTCCTTTTCTTTCCAGCTTATTTCACTAAGCATGATCTTTTCTAGTTCCATCCATGTTGCTGCAAAAGGCATGTGTTTTTTTTGTTTGCTGAGTAATATTCCACTGTGTATATGTACCACATCTTTTGAATCCTGTCATCCACTTTTGGGCATTTGGGTTGTTTCCATGTCTTTCCAATTGTGAATAAAGCAGCAGTAAACATGGGGGTGCAGGTATCTTTTTGAGTCAGTGTTTTTATGTCTTTTGGGTAGATACCTACGAGTGGGATTGCTGGGTTGTAGGGAAGCTCCATGTTTAGCAGTGTGAGGAACCTCCAAACAGGAGCTTTTTTTTTTTTTTTTAATGAGACTTATTCTTGAATAGAGGATATATTCACATATATCTTTGAAAAAATCAAAATGCTATAAAAAATATCCTGAGAAGATCTCTCTAGCATTTGACTCTGATTGTAATATTTTTAGGCTCAGTAGGCCTCAAAATATTAATGCACTGAAACAACCACAACACCCCTGGGAACTTATTAAAAATGTACAATTTTGGATTCCATCCCAGAACTACTGAATCAGAAACTGTGGGGGTGGGAACCAGAGAGCTGTGTCTTAACAAGCCTTCCAGATAATGCTGATCCACGATGATGTTTAAGAACCTCTGCTCTAATCTGATAAATAAAGGTTTTCTGGCCATTTTTTATGTATCCTACCAGTGTCTAAATGTTTATTCTTGTTTTCACCTCGCTTACACAATTACTAGTGTTCACTTTTAATTTTTTTTAAGATTTATTTATTTATTCATATAGAACTGGGGTACTGGCCAGAGATGTGGAGGGTGAGCGGATTCACCGGGCAGCAGAGCAGGCAGATCTACGAAGTACACTGCTGAGGGGAGCAGTGGGGAGCAGCCGGCGGGTCAGGAGAGGTCTGCCACGCCATGTGGATCTCCTCCGGGGCAGGCGGGAATCGAACTCATGCGGAAGTGGCTTTAGCTTCCCAGTGCTGCGCTTTAACCAGCTGCGCCACGAGGGAGGGCTTCGTTTAATTTTTAAATGTATACTAGAGGTCTTTCTAGGTACAATATCCACTGTTTTCCTCATCTGTTTCAAGAAGTTTTGGGGTTTTTTAATACTAAGGGGATTAGTCCTTTGTGATTGATGCGAGTTACAGATAATTTTTTGCAGTTTGTCACTTGAACTTTGACTTTATGTATAGATTGTTTTGCTTACTTTAATATTTGAATTTATTTTCTACATTAAACTTTAGCTCCTAAAGATCTGAGTTTAGTCCTTCAACCAAAATCAGTCACATGGCTCAGCAGGGCCTCTCAGAAGCAAATGACTGACCCCAGATAGAGGCAACTGAGGAAAAAGTTTTTTGTCTACAGTATATTTAAGCAAATATTTATGCAGTGTCAAGAACACTGCATAAATTTTTTTTAGCTATATGTTCTTTCCCTACAAACTTTCATTATACAAATACATGTTACTATGTACAATGGATTAAATATTTTTCAATGGATGGAGCCAGGAATGCATTACACAATAGAGGGTATTACTTTTTTATATCCCTCCAAAGAACATGTTATTCTGAGAACAGGCACTGATTTACAAGTGAAATTCTGGAATGCAGCTTATTTTCAGGTTCATTGGTGGATTGGTACATGGTATGTGTGACTCAAAGCTAAATTTGTGAAGGCGGAGAGACTAGTGCCAACAGTACTAACTAAATACTTTGGAGATCAGCTGATCCATCGATTACTAATCAATCAGTCACCGAGAAGGTGGCCTGAGTCCAGCGTAAGTTCAGGTGCCTGTACCTGCGCACATGCAGGTCCCTTGGTCTGGAGTTCCCTGGGCACTTGCTCTCCTCAGAAGCCCGGGCCTCAGCCAGCTCCATGGCAGGGTCCCAGGCTGGGGGCCTAGCCACTTCTGCATCCCAGCTGCTCTGCACAGTTAGTCTGCCCAGGAAAGTGCATGACTGGTGGGGCTAGGATTTAAAGCCAGGTCTGTCTGAAACCAAAGTCCATGTCCTCCACCACATGGTTGGCATGCCTGTCTCATGACCTCATGATGCCCTCATGAAGTAAGGAGTAATATTTGAGTTAAGGAAACGAAGGTTCTGAGAAATCCAGTGGCTTTCCTGAGAGCCTCTCAAAGTCAGAACATGAACCTACATCTCTGTCCTTCTCACTGTCCACTCTCTCGCCAGAGCCTCCAGTGGGTTGGCCTGCTCTCATCTAGACTATTTTTTAAAGATTTCTTTATGCATACAAGAACTGGGGTACAGACCAGAGGTTTGGGGGGGTGAGAGGATTCACCAAAGACAAAGTGGGGAGTGGGACAGGCAGGTTGACCAAAATACACTGCTGAGGGAAGCAGCAGGCAGGGCAGAAGAGGTCTGCTGCACCCTGCGGGTCACCTCCCTGGCTGAGGGTTGAACTCCTGCTGCAGTGGCTGCCGATAGCTTCACAGTGCTTTATCCTGTTGTACCACCACGGAGGCCCCTCTCATCTTGACTTTTTCCAGAAATCAAGGCTGAGCTCATTTCCTGTTGGCTTCTTTAACCTGATTGCCTGCTATCTTGGTCCCAACTGCCCAGGGTCAGTCCTTTGCTTGTCACTCAGCACTACGGTTCTGCAGGCAGTTGGCCTGTGCTCCTCTAACCACTGATCTCAGCGGCTTCCCAAAGCAAACAGGTATCTAGCGGCAAGAGGCGGTGGTGCTGAGCGCCTGGACACAGGTTGTGCAAGAAGCAGTGGGAAGGTTAACTCCAGAGGCAGGTCCTCAGGTAGTCATGCAGGTTGAAAGGTGGAGGCAATTGCACAGCACAAGGAGATAAAGGTGCCAAATAGCAGCCAAGGGGAGAATGACTTTTGAAGTGTGTCTTCGGGGTGAGAGAGGACTGAGTAGGGAGGGATGGCGCCCGTTCTGGTAACAATTGAGTACCTGGTGCCCCTTACAGTTCGGTTCTGCTCTCCCCCTGGCTTCTGCAAATGCCTCACCCAGCCAGTCTGACAAACAGGACTGGTTCCAGGGGCATCAGACCTGTGCAGGTGCACAAAAACCCACACTCAGTATGTCTCAGACTAGTCTTGATGCTCTGCTGTCACCATCTCTAAAAATTCAAGTTTTATCTGCGTCCTTGTGTATTATAAACATATTTGATGGACAATGGAGCATGCATGTGAGCAGAGAGCATGCAATATAAAAATCGGCCACTTCATTCATTGTGTAGATGCCCTATGAGCTCAGAACCATATTTACATTAACATGGCGATGTGTGGAAATTCGGCAAGACAATAAGCAAGAACAAGGTAGTGCTATGTCTACAGCTGGAGTTAGTGAGGACACTAACAAGCACAAGATACCAGGCTTTCTTCCAGCAAAACTTGCTTTGAACACAGAAAGGAGCTATACTTGCTATGCAAACAACCAAGGGAATTTTTGTCCTTTCTTACTGGCGTATCTTTCCTCTGTTAGCCAATCACTTATACCGAAAATAACACAGAAGGAAAAGGAAAACAGGGATACTCAGTGTTCTTTTCTTTTCCTTGCTCACCTGAAGGTTGAAGGTGAAGAGTAGAATGTATAAGTATCGATATGCACATAGGTTCACTGAATTCCACTCTTCTGGAGCATTGTTTGAAGTTTCTTATCCAAAAAAAAAAAAAAAAAAGGTTCTTATCCAAGAGGCTTTGATTTAATCTGCAAATATCCTTAGTAAGCTCATTATCAGTCACTTACACTTTAGTATAAATTCCTAGAGTCCCTTAATTTTCTTAGAGGCTCTGTGAGGGCAGGTACTGTGTCTAATTACTGCTGTGTTCTAGTACTTGGAAGGGACAACACAAGATGGCGCTATAAGAAAATCTGGGTGAATGAATTTTCCCTGATGAAGACAGTGGGCACAGTAGAAAGCTTAGCGTCTGGGAGGCAGGTGGTGGGAGTGTCAGATTGGGAACACAGTTGTGGGGGCACTGTGGGGGTCATTCTTAGAACTGGAGTAGAAAGCAATACTCACTTACTGCATGGCATGGCTAACGGTCAGGACTGAACACTGATCAGAACCCAAGTCCAGATATTTACTCAGAATGTTTTCTCTTTCTCTTGTAGACAGCAACCAAACCACATGGTTAATTGGAGGATGAGGTGTTTGTTGGGTTTGAAGGTACCTACTGATACTCTTGGTTTTAAGAACTGAAGGTGGAGGGGAAAAAAAATCTCAGATTTGTATCACTCCACCCCAACATCCCAAAGCAAAGAGCAAACAGCAGGGCCTTTGAAAATGTTGTTTTGTTGAACTGAGGGGAACTTAAAAAGTACTTGGCCCTTGAGGCTCTCCCTGGTAGCACAATAGATTAAAGCACCACTCTGAGAAGCTCTCTGAAGCCAAGGCAGCATGAGTTCAATCCCCGCCTGGGAGCTGACCCACATGGCGAGGCAGACCTCTCCTGTCTTGCCACTGCTCCCCTCAGCAGGGTACTTTGTCAACAAATCTGCCTGTTCTGCTCCCCACTCTGTCTCTAGTCTGCTCCCCACCACACCTCTAGTCTGTACCCTCGTTCTGTAAGCATAAATAAATAAATCAAAAAAAAAAAAAGTATTTGGCTCCATTTTCTTATTCAAAGGCGGGCAAAAGAGCAAGGTCACCTAGTTGGCTAAATTGGGACCTGAATAGAGGGGAAACTTCCAGTCATCAGTTCCATCCATGGCTTCAGGGCCTGTACCCGCTCTCCTCTGTACCCCTGCAGCTCCTTGGTAGGGCCCTCTCCATGCTCTACCCCCACTTTGTCAGGGGAGGCAGCCCCAATGCACACCCCATCTCTACAGACCGTGCTCCCATGCTCCCTTTGGCCACCTGACTACCCTTAATGAGATTACAGGCTGCTGGTGAAACAGACTGGAGATAATTCCCTCTGGCTTTAAAGGGCAGGACAGGCCAGGCCACATATGAAACAGCAAAACAACAGGAACAAAAGATCTTTCTCCAAAAACCATCAAGTGGAATGATGATACTAACTGCCTTTCCCCTGCTTAACACACCATTACAGCTCATCCCTATTTTCACAACTGTATTCTGAATGGTCTGTCACACCAGCCCTAAGGAAGTATGACACAAGCTATGCAACCTCTATCGACAGACACGGTACGGGTAGAGGGGAAATGCTCTGAAAAATCAGACTTTCCACGCTAACTTATGTTATGACCCCCCTTTTTTGTATAATCGTAATATCAAAATATTCTGACTAACCTTCAGTTTACAATTGGATTGCCTCAGCCTCATAAGGGGTTACCTGGCCCTGACAAGCAAGCACTGCACCAGGGTGAGAAATTCCTCTTGAAGTCAAAAGTGATTTAACAACTGGCTGATTAATAAAAAACAAATGGCTGTTACTGCAAAGTCTCTCTCACTGCCGGACTGAGGAAAACCCAAATCTTATCACTCTACTATCTCACATAGCCTTCTATTCAGTTTCTAAATAACCACTCAAGCTTTCTACTATCTAGTCTTTGGATATGGAAATTTACCCAAGTCGCCTATTCAGAGCTAATCAGGTTTCCTACCATCTAGACTTCAAGAAAACTCACTTAAACTTTCTAACAAGTTTTTCAAAGAACCTTACCTTAATTTGATTTACAAGAAATTTCCTCTTCCTCCCCTCACTTTACTTTACCCCCTAGGATGTCTCTATGAGAATGAAAGCCTTTAAGTTATAGATAATGTTTAAGGACTTTATTTTGGTTCATCTTCACTGTGGTAAATATAGTAATATTAGTCTTAAACTTTGTGAATCAATATACCTGTTTTAACCTTGATAGATTGATTTTAAAAATGTTATAATCTCAACTGAAAGTCAAAACGACCCCAGACTATTCTTAGCAAAAAGGTGATTGTGATCTCAGCCCATTACACATGCTAATGTCATCCCTCTGGCCTGCCTGAAGTGTATAAAATAAACCTCTGCAGAAGGCAGAGCAGGAAGACTTGCACCCAGCTCCCATTTCCGTGTCTTCCTCGCGCCCACTCCCCTTTTTTCCCTTTTCTCCCTTTTTCTAGGAATCTCCGCTCACCGACGCCATTCCCACCTTGAGACCCTGTTCTGCCTCCCAATAATCCATGATCAGGGACAAATTCTCCGACAGAAGTAGATACTATTATTTCTGTTTTATGGATGGAAAACCGAGGCCACAGCTAGGAAGTAACAGAGCAAGAACTTGAATACAGGCCCCTTGCGCTCAGTCATCTTTAAAAACAAAGAGCCCTGTGAGGCTGCAGGTCCCCAGCTTGAGGCTTAGGGCTGTCCTGAAGGACACAGTGAATGTCAGAGGCCCTGTTGGAAGTCAGGTCCCCTGGGTTCTAGTCCTGTATTCTTCCCGACACTGCCAAGGGCATCGAACCCCTAGGCCTGTTAATGGGGCCACATCAGCCTGATTTCCACTCTGCTACCTGCTTGCTTTATTACTTGGCCAAAGGCCTCTGGCTCCTGGAGTCTTGGTCTCCTCATCAGTAAAATGTAGATTGGAACCCAGGAGTTGTCAAGGGATTCCCAGTCACTGGCGTAGGCTAAGCAACTTGAACATGACTGGCACCACAGAATTTGCTACCCAACCTCTGTTTGTTTCCTGTCTCTAAAGTAAGAGTACACAGCACTTCCCCCTTGGGGTTGGTCCTAGGTGTTAATGTGCTAATAAAGTAAGTGCTTCTCGAGCAGCATCTGGTACAGTGTAAGCACTTAATTAGTGCCAGTGATTGCTAGTACCAGATCCCCTTCCCATCAGTTCTTTCTGGAATGATGGGTAAAAAAAAAAAAATCAAGCAACCAAATGAGTGTTCTTTTGACCCTTCTACCAGCCCTTAGTCCCTTCTCTTGTTTAAGAGAAACTCTTGGCTTTCAGGCCCAAACCCCAGACCACATGACCTGCTTTAATGTCCCAAGCCCTAATCTGCTCTCAGCTCTTAATGATGCAGCTGGTAATAGGATTGTGGTTTCCCTCTGGGGCAGCCGAGCAAGCTGTGGCCATAGGACTGGCAACTGGTGCTCAGCACCCCTAACCAGCTGCCTGCCGAGAAGCCAGACCCCCCTCCAGACCTTGTGCCCCTGCTCACCTCGGTGCATGGGATGGTGCAGTGCCCTGTGCCACAGGCCGGGCTCACCATGGTGCTGGGTGCCATTCTGACACGAGGGAGGGATGTGTGCAAGCGGAACGGACTGCTCATCCTGTCCGTGCTGTCTGTCATCGTGGGCTGTCTCCTCGGCTTCTTCCTGAGGACACGGCACCTCTCACCACAGGTCAGCCTCCCCGGGCGTCACGGGCCCCCCAGGGTGATGGAGCCACTTTGTGAGCGAGCCACTTTGTTCTCTGGTTCCCACCTTGGCATCTGCAACACAGACCGGATAAACAGACTGCAGGGCCAGAGGAAAGCCAGTGAGATGGCTGCAGGAGAGGTTGCTAACTGGCATCACCAGGTGAATGAGAAGCAGGGTGCCTCTTCCTGGCTAAGGGCTGTGGGAGCAGGCAGACGGGTCCTGGAGGCTGCGAAGTGGGTGTCTGAGGACTGCTCCCACTGCAGCTCATACAGAGGCCAGAAAATGGATCTTCCAGGCAGGTAATAGCAGGGCATGAGAGATTGGGGTGGGACATGGACATGATGGCAGCTGCTGGAATGTCTGCTGTGAGGCAGGTCTGTAGCACAGGGGCTATCAGGCATCCAGAACTCACTACTGAGCATGGGTGAGGGGCAGCCTCGGAAAGCTTTGAGCAGGGAAGTGGTATGGTCTGATCTGAGCCTGGGGACATCCCCCCCCCCCCCCCCCCGCTAAGTACAGGGTGGTGGTGATGGGGGGGCGGGGCTAAATGAAGAGACAACTGCAGGGGTGCCTGACCATAGTGCAGATGAAAAGGCAGGTATGAGAACTGCTCCCAGGAGATGAGCATCCAGGATGTGTTGGCTCATGGAAAGGGAGCTTATGAGGGACAGGGAGGCAAGTCAGGCCCCCAGGATTCAGGCTTATGTAACTGCAAGGGTGAAGATGCCTTGCCTGGGGCAGGGCTTGCTCCCTCTGAGCCCCTATCTCCCATAGGACAGGGAAGAACACTCAGCCATTGGTAAAGGAAAAATGTCTCTGACCCTTGTTAAAGTCTCAAGGACTTTATTGGGGACTATAGTGTTAAGTGGCAATAGAGGCGAGAGATCAGGCTCTACTCCAAAGATAACTGGGATTTTTAGCTCATGAGCGGAGTGAAGGTTCAATAGATCAGAAATCGCTAAGACATAAAGGAGATTCATGTTAAACCCGCATAACAGGATTCTTTCTGAAGGCAGGACAGAGTGACCAGATATCCAGACTGGGGGAGTCTCACTATACTGATTTAGCAAGGAATTATGCTACAACCAGCCTGCTGAAGACAAGGCCCAAGTCTTTGAAAAAAGGGCTGAGTGGCCAGGTTCAAGTTTGGTCAAGGAGGGCGTCAGTCCATGGACTCTTGGAAGATTCCCTGCTCCATAAACCTCCTCTTCCACAGCTCCTGATGTCAAATGCAATCTCCACAACTGGGTTTCAAAGCATCACATCTTGTCTTTCATTTACAAGGAAAATACCCCCCTTAGGAACTGAACCCACTGTTACTGTAATAACAGTTAAGCCACTATGGGTAATTTAGGGAGAAACGTGAACTCTGGAAGCAGAGGAACTCTGACTCTACTAGTAAATAACTGTGGCCCTGGGAAAAATCCTACCTCCTTTCTGGGAAGATCTCTCTTATCTGAAAAATGGAGTGGGAGACAGTCTGACTCCTAGAATTGTGAGGCATAAGCAAAGGATTCCTATAGCAGATGCATAGTAAATGTCACTTACCTCCTCTCTCCAATCCCTCCCTATCCAAGTCCTACCCGTATCGAGAACCATTTCCTAGTCCGAGAAATATTTACTAGTCCATTTCCTAGACCTGTCCACATCTGAAAGAATAATCTTCCCCCATGCCAACCCCATGCTCATGCCTCCACTGTAATCCAGCTGCTGGTGGACTTGCTTCTGAGTATAGGTGTCTTTTCCCATCAACCTGCTGATTGTCACGTGGGCTTTCTTGAGCCGAAATGTGAGCCTGGCCCAGTGCTAGTCAGAGAACCCTCCACTATGTACTGAATTAAACTGGCAATGGCACAGTCTGCTCTAACTGTCCTCAGCAATAACAGGAAGATGATTTTGTGAAAACAAGTGGAAATGCCTGTTATTAAAAGTCAAATTCATCTGGGGGACCCCTTTGCCAAAACAGCCTTCCCCAGCTGTTTGGAAATGCAAATGTGTTCTGGTCTGGATTAACCTGCCAGATAAATTAAAGAAAGAATGTGAAAATTATTTGGCTTTCTTGAGCATCTTATTTTGAAATTCAGGAGTTGTTTAATCTCTGCCTATGACTCAAAAAACAAGCCCTTCATATTTTGTAATATTACACAACAGGCAAAAATCATAAACAATTAGTAAAATGGTATTATGTCCTTTTGGTAAAAAGAACTTATAAAGTTGATAAGACTTTGGAATTATCTAATTTTAAAGTATAGATTATTTTGAGAGTTCCAGTTAAACCATGGTAAATGTAAGATTACAGATTATATGCATTTTCCTTTTCCTTCCTGAAATTTCTCTAAAATAATAGCAATGGAATTATTTAGTAAAAAGTATAAACTCTAAAAATGAGAGATTAAAAAACAAACAGTATGAACAGCTTAATGAGTAAGTAAAAACAAAACAAAACAAATAAACAAAAAAGTATAAACTCCCCAAACAAGGCCAATGTAGAAGACAAAAGAAGTTGAGGGCTGTAACAAGTTAGCTAAGATGGGAAGCAGATAGCTTTGAATGACCTCATTAAAAGACCACATTAAGGCCCTCCCTGGTGGCGCAGCGGGTTAAAGCACAGCACTGAGAATCTAAAGCCGCTTCCACATGAGTTCGATTCCCGCCTGCCCCGGAGGTGACCACATGGCGTGGCAGACCTCTCCTGGCCCGCCCGCTGCTCCCCTCAGCAGTGTACTTCGTCGATCTGCCTGTTCTGCTCCCCACTCTGTCTCTGGTGAACTCTCTCACCCTCCGCATCTCTGGCCTGTACCCCAGTTCTGTATGAATAAATAAATCTTTAAAAAAAAAAAAAAAAGACCACATTAAGCCAAAACTTTTCTATAGAAGTAAATACCAAGTCAGATTATATTGGAATACTCCAAAAGGGATCTGGGCTTGGAAGTACAAGATGCTGTAGGCAGCAGAGGTGAAGCTGAAGTTGGAGGCAGGAACACTGGCTGGCAGCTAGACTTCTAGTGTTACAGGGCAGGGAGAGAGGGGCACCCCTGAACCCCCAAACCTGCCTGCTCTAAATAGGTTCTGCCATCCACCGCATCAAGACAAAACATATATGACTTTAATGAAAGGGAATTTTAATACAGTGAGTATACAACACCAAAGTCAAAAGAATATAATGTCTAAATCAAACACCTGAAGTTACCCATGCCCTTGTGGGCAAAAGTCAACCCACAAAGGACTGACCCAAAGCAAGGCCTGAAAGCCCACCACAAGACTAAAGCATCTTCTGGCCGGGACCCATAGAAAGGGTCAGAAATGGCCACCCAAGTCTGGGAGGAAAAGAGCAAAATCAAAATTAATATAAACACAGTCATAGACTCCTCCCCCCGGGTCTCTCACCCACATCGCTCTCAACCAGTCCAGGGCCAAGAAACAAGCAATAAGGCAAGTGAAAAATCAGTGAATTAATTATTAACTTCAGGGATAAAATGAAGGTTGTAGGAGAAAGGAGCTGTGGTTATAGTGTATTACTTAGCTCAAAACTGAATATTACATGGTCAAAATATTGTAAACCTGGATGACTAATGTAACCAATAATTGGTATAAATATTATGGGAAGAGGAAAATGGGGCCAGAAATTAAATCCTTAGTTATCATGGTTAATAGGGAAGTTAATAGATACTCAAAAGATAACAGTAGTATTGTCATATTATGTAGAAATAGCAATACTAAGAGAAGCAGTTAAGAAATGGAAGAAATTCATTCCTGAGAGTGGGGATTAGGTGGGTGAGAGGGGGTGCTGCCTTTTGATCATTATAGTGCTATTTATATTACTAAATTGAAACTATTTAAAATACATAGCCATGATGGGTACATGTTTTTAAAGTAGATTTTCTGATTAATTGGAAATTGTAGAAGCGGAATAGAAGATCAGATTTCCTGAGTTGTTGCTAATTCACTCTATGAGGAAGGCAAGACACCGTCCTCTCCTGGCTCACCAGTCTCAGCTATAAAATGAGTCAGTGGACTAAAAGATCTTTAAAACCCCTTCTCAAGATCAAAATTCTATGATTTAGGGCTTTTCAAAGCATGACACCATTAACCAAAGGTTATGTTTGGCTTTGATTTTCAAAAATGTTGCAAGTACAAAAATTTAACTTGAATGGTATTTGCCAGAACTTGTACCAACCTTACTCACAATCCTACCCTGGAGGAAAGCGACCTTAAGTCAAGATTACCAGAAATAGCAACATTTGATACATTAAATTAAAAAAAAAAAAACAGTTAAATTATGTTTTAAAACAACAAATGCTTTTTAGTTGTTTACCTGAGATCCAAACTTCACTGGGTTTAGTGGTCCCTTCTGTGTCAGGTTCTGATCATGTGACTGGTTACCCCAAGGACAGCTGTTTGGGTAAGGTTGTGGCACCCTAACCCAGGCCCATAGAGCCAGCTGACTATCAGGAGACTGGATGAAAGTCCCTGCCTGTTAGGGCTCTTTATACTGAGCAGTGTGTCACCAACCCAACCCCCTCTTTCTCCTGGCATTGTGAATGGGAGGCCCTCAGGAAGGGTGATGAAAAGTGATGGTGGGCTGGGGGGGGGGGTAACCAGGGTGGACCCAATACTGAAGAGAAACTGACTCACAAGAAGCCATGGTCTGCTCTAAGTCAGTCTCCTGAACTTCTCCAGGGCAGGAAACGTGCCTAACTAATTTCTACACCTAACTCAGTACCCAGTATGACGCCTGGCACCGTGGGGCTGCCTGAACTGTGAACAGCACACAGGCTGCCCTAGAGATCCTCTTGCCATCCGCTACATTATACAGACTGACACCGGGGAGAGTTGGGTGAATGGTGCAAGGTGAGGGGAGCTGTTCCTTCGTGTGATTACTGAGGTGTGTTGCCTTTATCCAGAAATTCTGCTAAGTGCTTTTCTCATTTAACCTTCCCAATGAACCGACAAAGTGTTTATTATACTTATTTACAGATGAGAAAAACTCAGAGAGGTCAAGTAACTTGCTTAAGCCAGGAGAGTTACTTGGGGAGCACTGGAGTGCTAAGATTGGAATCCAGGTCCCCAAAGAACTTTCTCTGTGTCTTCTGCTGCCCTGTGCTGGACTGAACAGTGTGGATGGAACAGAGCTTTAAAGACTGTCAGTAAGTGTGCAGCTGTGAGGTCTACACTGCCTGCTATCACCCCTGCTCTCTCTGTGTTTGCAGGAAATTAATTACTTCCAGTTTCCTGGAGAGCTTTTGATGAGGATGTTGAAGATGCTGATCCTGCCCCTGGTGGTGTCCAGGTGAGGAGCTGGGTGCCTGGCTGGAAGGGCTCTAGGCCAAGGAGGAGAGAGCATGCTGCCCAGCTTCCGTAGATGTCCTGCTCCTGCTGTGGGTGCTGGGCTGCAGCCGCAGCACCGCGGGCAGTGGGAACTCGGGGCCTTCCTGGGCAGCCGGCTGCGGCTCTAGGTATTTTAGTCACATCCTGTGGACTTTTTAGTGGCTAGAATGAGTGACTTGCAGTCATATGACATGACCTGACTCCAGGGTAGCTCGGGGCCAGGGCGTTCAGGGGTTTCTTCCTACAGGAGGGGCCCTGACTGGTGAATGCATTTAGGATGACTTTAGAGACATTAATGAGGTAGAGTCCTGTTCAGCAGTGTCCAGTACTGGATTTGTAACTTAGGGCAGGTTATCCACTCTCTGAGCCTTAGTTTCCTCATCTCTATACAGGAATAACAACACCTAATCCAGAGTTGCTGAGTTCTATATGAGGGTATATGTTTGCATTTATTAAATGTTCAGAGGGCTGGATCACAGGGTGTGATCTTAAGCTTCAGTACTCACTGGGGTGAAAGCCATGAGGAATCTCTGGAGATCACTTTGTGAGCAATGTGCTGGGTGGCCTTGGGAAAGATAGATAACTATCGAAAATTACCGTAAGCTTAGTGACTCAACACAATACCCATTTATTTCTACTATCTTTGATGGGTCAAAATCCAGGCCTGGCTTAGTTGGGTTCTCTGCTTGAGGCCCAGCAATCAAAGTACAGGCTAAGATGTGTTCTCATCTGAAGGCTTGGCCAAGGAAGACTTCACTTCTTAGTTCATTCAAGTTGTTGACAGGACTGATTTCCTCGTGGCTGTTTGGGGTTCCAGTTTCTTAATGGCTCTCAGGTGGAGGGCACCCTCAGACTAGAGGCTCCCCACAGGCGTTAGGTCTTTCTCCAGTCTCCCAGCTTGACTCAGGGCTTTGTTAAGGCGGGATCCCTTACTGCCCAGTGTCCTAAGATAAAGTCTCCTGTAGCCATGGGAGTGACATCCCATCGCCTTTGCTATGTTGTTAGATATGGCAAGTTGCAGGTCCCACGCACCTCCAGGAGGGGACTGCCTAAAGGTTTGGACCATTGGGGGTCACTTCCGCTGTGGCCACCTCTTTCTCTTGCCCCACCTTCTTCTCTCTACCCCAACTCAAAGATGAGCCAGAAGTCTTGTCTTTGTCCCGCCCTAGAGTGGGGTGGGGTGGAGGAGCTGGTCAGCAAGAAATTCCTTCAGAACCAGGGCAACTCTCTGGCCACAGAGAGGATTCCGAGGCAAGGACTGCTCTCCTTGTCCTTCATTTGATTTCTCCTTGCCAGCACAGGGTCTGGTAACAGCAGAGGCAGAGTAAACGCCAATTCAACGAATGACGAGCAGTAGAAGGGACGTCGAGACAAAAGTCAGGCTGGTTTCATGACCAACATTTGAATGGACCTTGGAGGATGGGTTAGGAATTGTCTTTTCAAGACCTTCTATACTTCAAAAAATAATAAAAGCAAATTATAAACATTTTGGAGAACAGATGGAAAAAATTCTCCTATCGTTCCATAATCCAAATTCTGCCGCTGTTACATTTTTTCCTATAAATGTTGGTTCTAGCAAGTCTTAGTAGTGACTTCACCAGGACCAGGGTGTGGCCCTTGCTGGTCAAGGCCAGTCAGGGCTGACTTCTGATGTTGGCAAGAGACAACAAGTAAACCAAATGCCAATTTATTCATTCACAGAAATAAATACAGTTGCTACGGGGGATGGACACACATGGCCTCAGGCCGGAGCTTCCTCCCTGTCAGCTTGGAGAACCCACTGGGAAGCTGTCTGCTGACAGGGCAGTTTAATTATTCAATTGTACAACTCCAGATTTGCCATTTTAATTAATTTACAGGGCCCCACAGCTGATGGTGGCTTCCCATTATATATGCATTTAACTTAAGCGAATCCAGCTAAAAATGCTATACATAAGAAAGAAAAATATAAGGGAGGCAGGAGGTTCCGCCTCATTCAAAGAGCGGTCTCCTGAGCACACTCCATGGCAGAGAGGGGTCACCTCTGCAGGAAGCCAGAGCCCTGCGGCCAAGAGCATCTGCCTGCGGAGATTGTGATTCTGGGGCACGAAGGGAAGGTGGCTTTTCGGTGGCCGGTTTGCGATCTTGGCTTCTCGGCGTACTGTGACTGCCTCGGCTGGTGCTCATCTGGCAGCCCGGTCCAAAACAGAGGAAAGCTGTCTTGGATGAGCACGACTCTACCTGCTGGACTTTATAGGATCTTTGAGTATAGTTTCAGTTATATTCAGTTCTCGCTTTATGGCCAGGCTTGAGAACTGACTGTGATGAATGGCTCCATCTTTTCTCCGAGCAGAAGCCCAGTGTCTTCTTCTTAAGGTCTGTGCCTCATTGGCCAAGGTCAGCATATCTCATTCAGTAGAAGGTTCCCTCCGAGTAGATAAAGAGTCAACTACAATATCTGATCTCACCCCTTGCCCTGTTGTTCTGGTTCTTTGCACCTGGTGTCATGGAACACAGGTCCTGCACCCGGCCCTGGCTGGTGCCTCCCTACCCAGACTCCCAGAACCAACAATCATTGCTTCTCCAAGCAGCTACAGTCAGGCCTTGGGCTTAGCTCCCCGCGGGTGGAGTCCCTTTCCCTCTGGGTGGCTTAACCTAGGGCATCTTTAGTACCAACAGACCGTAGTGATGGACACTCTCTGGAACCTGGCACTAGCTTAAAATACAGGGAACAAAGGTTAGGTTTTAGTCTTTCTACTTTCAAAACCCCCCCCCCCCAAGCCTCTCATGCACAGTGGTTGCCTTACCCTCACTCTGTAAGTTTGAAGGCCTCAAGGACGGGCGCTTCCATGACACCACAAAGGCGCTTCCTCACCCTGCACAGTGTGTGCTTTCCCCGCTTATTATTTGCTGATTCAAAAATTCACTGCAAGGAGACTTGCAGCTTTGAACTATGAACACAGAAGCCTTAGACAAAAGTTAGAAAATTTCTTTCTCAGGTTACATTGGTATAGAAATTCAGTCTGGGGCCTTCCCTAGTGGTGCAACAGGTTAAAGTGCATCATTATGAAGCAGTCCACAGCCACTGCAGTATGAATTTGATCCCCAGCCAGGGAGCTGACACACTTGGCACAGCAGACCTCTCCTGTCTCACCCACTGCTCCCCTCAGCAATGTATTTCAGTAGATCTGCCTGTTCTGCTCCCCACTCTGTCTCTGGTGAATCTTCTCAACACCCACAACTCTGGCCTGTACCCTGTTTCTTATATGCATAAATCTTGTTTTTTTAAAGATTTATTTATTTATGCATACAGAACTGGGGTACAGGCCAGAGATGCAGGGGCAGTGAGAGGATTCACCAGAGACAGAGTGGGGAGCAGAACAGGCTGACTGACGAAGTACACTGCTGAGGGGAGCAGCAGGTGGGTCAGGAGAGGTCTGCCACGCCATGTGGGTCACCTCTGGGCAGGGATCTAACTCATGCTAAAGTGGCTCTAGCTTCTTAGTGCTGTGCTTTAACCTGCTGCAGCAACAGGGAAGGCCCCATAAATAAATCTTAAAGAAAAAAGAAAGAAAGAAAGAAATTCAGCCACTGGTTATGATCTGCCAGGCATCGCCATGTCCTTGAACACGGCCCTTCTCCCCGAGGTGGTATGTGGAAGGGTGAGTGGCTTGCCGTTCTCAGCTCCCCCCTCTGTGCTCCCGTGCTGACTGATCAGTGCTAATTACACCATCTGTCTTTAGAAAAGTTTGGTCCTGAGAGCCTCCCTTCCCCATTTCCCCCCAGAAATACTGGTTGCTACCCGATCCTTTTTCTTTTCTAGTTGGAGAGCTGGCAAATTCCTGTTTCTTTAAGTTCTCAGAGGGAACCTTACTGTTTACTTCTATAAAAATAAGTCCAGACCCTCCTCTTCCCCACCCCTCCCTCTCAACATGATGGCCTTTGCATCGTGTATGCTTATCGTCACCCTTCCACTCAGGGGCCGGAGGAAAGTGTGCAAAGGCCCTTTGCTCTCACTGGACACTTAGGTGGTCCCTGGATACTCTGGTGGGGGTCACTATGCCCCGGGACTCTAGCGTATTTGCCACACTCAGCCTCGGCCATAAAAGAGGCACAGCTCTATCTACTTCTACGGATTCATGCTGCAGCTCCCAGCAGGCAGCTCTTTTTCTTTTGTGGCCTGCTGTGGCCCCATGGAGGCTGGCATTTGCTTGTCCCCATGGCGAGTCCACAGAGCCTTGTTTGCTCACATCCCCAGACAAAAGCAGCCCAAGGAGCCGGGTGGGTCGAACCAGCATCTGGAGCCAGCGAGCGCCTCCAATACTCCCCTTGCCAGTTGCCAAACCCTCCTCTCCCCTCCTTCGGTTTCTTAAACCAGGCGCCATTCAAGGAAAACTGGATCCATGTGTTTGTGACTCGCTGATGCTGAACATTCAGGGCTGCAAGTGCCACATCACAGCAAAGAAGTCCCAGTGCGTGCAGGGTGTGTGTGTGTGTGTATGTGTGTGTGTGGTTGTTTGTGTGTGGGGTGGGCATGGGTGTGTGTCTGTGCATGTGTGTTCCTGTATGGGCATTGTTTTCCTTTGCATTTCTTCTAAGAATTTTAAACTGATTTTTCTTAGAATCGGGAAATCATGTTTGGCTAAAAAAAATACTCCCTTCTCCCCCTTCCCGAGGAACTCTAGCTTGGCAGAAAACTCCCAAACACCCACGTTCTCACTTATTTGGAGATGATCCTGGGCCAAGCAGCTGTCAGACTCCGGTCTGGGAGCCAGCGTGCTGGGGGCAGCTGCACCAAGCACCCAGAGACAGGCTAAGGGGGGCGGCGGGGGCCTGGGCAGCCTGTACCTCACCTCCCTGCCCCTCAGAACTGAGGGCAGCTACTCTTACCAGCCCTGCCGCCCTCACTGAGGGGAGCCCTGGGCCCTGTCGTTGGCCCAGTTGTCCAGTCAGCTGACCGCGTTACTCAGCATGGGTGATGTGGCCCAGCTGTGGGCTGTGGGTGGAGTCCAGCTGTCAACCTGGGACTGGAAATCTCCTGGGTTTTATCACCCGTTGCCAACTCCCATGCCCTTTCCCCTCTCCCGTTAGAGAGTTCCTACTCAGCCTTCAAGGCCCAGGTGGGCAGGATCATCTGGCCAGTCCAGCCTGACTCCCTGACTGCACTGGACCCTGCCTGCCAGGCAAGCAAGAACACGGCACGCAAGATCACTGGGATTCGGGCAAATGGGAAAGGGAATCTTCAGCCCCCCAGTAGATCTGACAGGCCTTCAATGCTGAAACAGGGGACCTGAGACAGGCAGGCAGGGAGTGGGGCAGGAGGCCAAGAGACAGGCCGCCACCGAGCCTCCCAGCCCCCACCAGCTCCATGCTCCTTCTCCCTCTGGTTCTCCTCTCTCTTAATCTCTCCTACAATCTCCCTTCTTGGCCTGGGCATCCATACTTATAGGTACACGTACCTGGTGCTCTCCGGCCTCTCTGCCCAGGTGTCTGTGTTCAGAGGTGCATATGCCCGGTGCTCATGCTCCCAAGCACCCTTTACACCATATCATGTGTGGGCAATGAAGCCCGGGCAGAAACCCAGGCCGCAGGTGGTGGCTAGAGAGGCTGGAACAGGAAGGAAATGCAAAGCCTGACTCTTCACACTCCCTCCACGGCCGTTCTCACTCACAGCTGTGACCCGGGGTTTTGAGGGTCCGGCTGCAGCTCCATGCCCACTGCTTGGAGCTCCTTCAGATCCACAAACCCATCTCCATCATTTCTGGGCCCCACAGCACCCAGAGCAAGTATTCAACATGGGGTGAGCATATCTAAGTGTGGGAGGCAGGTGAGGTTATGAAAACATCTCCTGCCAACTTCTCTGGGGAATCACTGCTTTGGAGAGGGCTTGTTCAACCTGGGGAGAGCGCACTTGGCAGGCCCAGTCTCGGCGGCTAGGCACCAGGAGCCCACCAGAAACAGGGGAGAGAGGAGACCTGTGTCTCCATATCCTCCAGGTCACCGTGGCGGGG
>NW_004567109.1:29238715-29341667 GCF_000260355.1 Condylura cristata | reverse complement strand
GGGGGGAGGATGCTGGGGGGAGGGGCCCTGGTCACGGGCAGCCCCGACAGACGTATCAAGGACGTTAGAGACAACAGCTGGCACTGTGGGGCAGAGTCGGGTGGACTCCCTGTGGCAGCACACCTGCCATTCTTTGTATTGTGGGGAGACAGAAGGGTAGAGGTTCTGCTCCATGGAGCTGGGAGCCGGCCTGAGTCTGAGAACACTGGAGACACAGCCTTCTGCTGGCAAGTGGCAGAGAATGCTGGATGGTCAGCAGAAGCCCTCAGGTTGCCGCTGCTGCACCTCCAGCATTTGTTTTGGCTCAGTTCAGGTTAGATATATGTCTAAGTCCCAGCATATTACAGACCCAGTGCCCAGGGCCACAAGAAGGAGGGACCCTCATGCCCCATCCCCTGTACTCTGACCCCAGCATTCCCTCACTCCCAACTCCCATGGTATCTAAAGCAGCAGGGGTAGGGGTCTGGCTCCTGGGGCCGTACTGGGCTGTGTAGGAGTTCTCTTCCCTGCAGGAGGATTTCTTTCTGACACCAAGAAGAACGTCCTAGTGAGCATAACTGGCTCACCTTGGAGACTGACTTGGGACAGAGTGAGTTCTCTGTCCTCTGAGGTGTGCAGACAGAGGCTTTAGAGGACTTTGTGCCCTTTGGATGGGAGCCTGGGACCAAATGACCCGGACATTGGCCGAGTGGGCATCTGGCCACCCTGCCTCCGGGTGTTGGCTTGATGGTGGAGGATGAGACAGACCCATCTGGGGAACATAACTAGGTGCTAATGTGGCACTACTGTCAACTGCTGCTCTGCAGTCCATTCAGGGGAGACACGAGCTATGGCATGTGGAAGGACTGAGGGGCCCCCATGGGTCCCCAGATGCCTCCTTCTGATTGCCTGTCTGGTGGACTCCCTGCAGCTGCATCCCAGGCACCAGCTCGGGATAGTCCTCCTGACTGGGTCAGCTGAGGCCAGCGACCAAGGACTTGGCCAGAGGACACTGGGCTCCTTCCTATCTCCTGTCCCAGTGCCAGGATGTTGTGACTATGGCTATTGTCATGCGCATAGACCAGGATGAATCTGCTACTCACTGTGTGACTAGCAGGTTGCCTGCACACCTCTGGTGACCTGGAGCTTGCTGTTTCCCATGGAGTTTCCTTCCAGGGAAGGATTGCTCTGTCTGCTAGAAATTCTTTCCAGCACTAAGCTGAGATCTGCTTCCCTGGACTTTCCTCATCAAGGCCAGCATGCACAGGAGTTGGGCTGCTCTTGGTTCCACAGCCCCTGCCTCTCACATGCGGCCCCAGGCCTGCACCCCCATTACCTGCCATGGACCCCAGCTGCCCTGCGGGACACACGCCTCCCTCCCCTGTCCCTTTCCCAGTGGGTCTCATCACCAGAACAGGTCCATGGCCTCCTTAACAAGTTCCCAGACTTCTGGCCCCACAGACACAGGCCCCACCAGCCCTTTGGCCGCCCCATGCCCCAAGTGACTCATCAAGTTGGCAGTGAACAACCCCAAAGTCCCCTTTCCACGTGCTGCCGCTGCTGCTGTGGCTGGGCGGCCCTTCCACACCAGAGTCTGTGTTTCCAACTGTGAAAGCCAAGTACAGCCCAGCACATGTCCATGCTCAGTTTCATCGTGTCAGAATTGGCCCTTAGGCCCAGCCTGCTGGGGTCTACGTAGTCCCAACTCCCTCATCCAAACATCAGCTATTCTTCCCAGCTTCCTGTCTTCTGTAAATCTGATGGTGCACAGGCTGTCAGTGGCTCTGGCCAAGCCATTGATAAACATGGTGAGGAAGGAGAGGGTGAGACGCAGCCCTCTCTGTTTTCCTGCAGAGAAGCAGGCCTGCAGAGACCCTTCGCTTCTCTTCACTCCGGAGTGTATACTGCCTCCAACAATTCTCATCTGTCCCTACGAGTTCTTGTCCACAGGGAACCCCCAGTCGGTGCCTACGAAGTCCATGTGTCCATTTAACAATCGAGTCTAAAATTCCAGCCTGGCTTAATGTCATATGCACCTGGGTAAGCCAGGCCCTGGATGCCATGCACCTAGCACTGAGCCCGCTTCAGCCCTGGGGCCGCCAGTCACAGAGGACATGTGACGGACAATGAGTGGATGCTAGTAACTGGAACATGCTAGTCACAGTAAGCACCGGGTCCTTACTATACACCAGGCACTCTTCTAGACCCAGGGTGACCCTCTGCATCAACCACCATTAACCCTATTCTGACTCCTGATGGGAACTGAGACACACAGTGGGTCAGGGACTTACCCAAAGGCACATTGCTCCCAACCAGGAAAGGGTGTGTACAGGACAGGAATGTCCAGAAGCTGCTAGGCCAGCCTCGTGGGCTTCAATGGGACACGAGTAGTGACTAAAGATGGTAAGAAAAGAAAGCAGGGGCTTGCAGTGGGTTTCTCTGCTATTCGCCGCTTCCCTCAGCACCTGCTTCCTGCCAGCTTGTCCTGTGCCAGACTGGGTTGGGCCTCGGGGAGGCAGGGGCAAGCACACTGACTAGATGCCCTGGGGAGGGCAAATGGCCACATCAGGGAAGGCATCCTGGCAGACATGACATCTGAGCGGATCTTGGAAAGAGCAGATGGAAATGTGTCAGACTGGGGAGGTGTGTGGGAGTAAGGGCTGGTGATAGAAGGTTCCAGGCTGAAGGAACAATACTGCGAAGGTGATCACGGTGGCTGCAGTGGTCCAGGCAAGGAGGAGGGGAATGAATCTGGCCACCCTGGGCCCACGGCCTTGAAGGAGTGGGGACTGAGGGCTTTGGGGAGCCAGCAAGGACGTCAAACAGGAAGGGACCCTCAGCAGCCCAGGCCGCCTGTCCACCCTCCATGGCCGAGGATGTAAGCAGCACTGGGCACTTCCCTGCATCAGATAGGGTCGGGGGTGGTGTGGGAACCGGGTGCCAGTGAGTAAGGCTTTTCTTGCCCTCCCCACGAGCCCAGCAGCTGCTGCCTGCTGGGGTCTGTGTAGTCCCAACCCCCAGTGCCTACAAACCCCCAGTGGGCACCAGTGGGACAATTACCAGGTTGAAACAGGCTGAGCCCTGGAGCCCAGCAGGCTCCCAGTCACCGCAACTTTTGACCCACAATCCCTGGGCCTTGCATAGTAGCCAGATGGTGTGGGAGGGAGTCAGAGCTCTGGGCGCCCTGATGCTCTCCCCTAGGGTCCTCAAGCACTCTGGGGGCTCCAGGAGCACCTAACCAGGCTGAGAGTCGAGGGGCAAGTATCCGCGTTCCCCTCGCCATAAATCTGAGGCAGAAGAAAGGAACATTTGCAGTCATCCTTGGAGAATCTCCTGCTCAATCTAGAATCCTTCCTCTATCACCCCAATAGCAACCATCGCACCCCAGTGGGATGCCTCCAAAGCTAGAGAGCTACCACCACAAATCTGAGGGCTGCCACCGTGGCGTGGCACTCAGGAGTCCTTCCGTGGACTGAACCACACTGAAATCAGTCGGCCAAAACCAAAACACCCTCGTCTTCCACAGGAGTGAAACCATCCACATCTTTCATCCGTGGCTGGCCCAGTTACCTCCCCCTCCCTGAGTGAGGTTATCTGTCCCTCAGACTACACGGTGCAGCTTCTGAGCCCTTGAAATGTGGCTGGTGTAACTGCGGAACCAAACCTTTTACAAAATAAAACCAAACTCAAATACCTGAAGGAGCAGAACACGAGGATACTGACTGCACATTGAAATGGCAATATTTCTGATACAGCAGGTTAAAATATTATTAAAATTAACTGCACCAAAATTCAGCTCACCTGTTTCTTTGCTCTTTTTTCAATTTGGTGACTGAGAAGCTCAATGGCGCCGGGAGTCTGCAGCCCAGTGCTGACTCAGAACTTGTGTAAGGACCAGGGGAGGTAGGTGCTCAGGTGTCTGGGGATAGTTGAGCCCCAGACAAGTTCTGGCTTCAGTTACTTGAGGGGTCATGTTCTCCACCACACAAGCAAGACATGTTCATTCTAGGAATAATAGAGAACATGAAGAATCGTTCACAATCAAAATCAAAATAACCCCAAATGCCACCATCCAGTGACAGCTTCTGAGCTAGGGAGAATCTCGCTCATGGATAATGGCTGCAGGGAACTTTTGCATCTCCCCCAGCCACGCAGTCCCATCATCCAGGCAGGACTGATGTCTATTAGTCTGATTCTAAACCCAAAAGTAACATGTGAGGTCCTGGCAGAGAAGAATGTACAGAGATTGTAATGCTGATTCATTCGTTCATTCAGTTCTTCCCTCAGAGCACTGTTACCAATCTACATTCTGGCTGGGCCTGTGCCTGGATCTGCGGATGCAGCACTAAAATCAGACCCAGGCCTGGAGACACTTCAGTAAACTCAGTGAGGTGAGGGCTGGGCTGCACAGCAATACAAAGGCATGGGAGTCCAGAGAAAGAACTCCCACCCCGGCTAGTGGTCAGGGAAGGCTTCCTAGAGGAGGGGCCCTTCAACTGTATCTTAGAAGAGTGAGTCTTTGCTGTAGCAAGCTGGGAAGACCAGAGTGCTCACAGATGCAGTTACAGCCTGTGGGAGGGAAGAGGCTTTCTGTGCTCAGCCAGAGGCTGGATGCTGCCTGTTGCCTGCTGCCTGCTGCTTGCTCTGGAGTCTAATGATAAAAGGACAAAGGGATTATCTGCTTTTGCTTACATGATTAAAACTAGACAAATATTTCCTTTACCTGAAAGAGTGAACTCTTGGCAGTAGAGCAAAACACAGAGTCTCCTTAACCAATCTCTCACTCCTGGCCCCCACCACCCATGGGCAGTGAGGAGAGTAACTCAGGCTCACCTGCTCTGGTGGGCAGAGCGCCCAGGCCGGGTGTGCCGGGTGGGAGGAGCGCAGAGGACACCCACAGGTCCTGTCAACACAAGGGAGCCACTGTCTCCCACAAGGGAGCCACTAACCCAAGATGGCCACAAGGTGGCAACTCACGGGAACAAATGTAGCCATGGCCCCATTTTATAGCTGGGGTGCCTGAGTGACTTTCTTCCCAAAGCTAGTGGACACAACTTGGACCAGGATGGAGACCACCAACTCCCTAGGGCTCGAACTCCTTCACTCTGTCATTAGTCAGCAAACCTGCGGTAACCCTGCTGATTGGCAGCACCTGGAACTCTCGCTGGCCACTGGGGACCCACAGAGAAGTCAGACCTGTCCCCCTTTTCATGAGTCCTCTCGTCTGGTGAGAGAGACAGCTAGGGCTGTCCCTGAAGCCTGGGGCTCTGGGATCCTCAGAATGGTGCCTAACTCTGGGTGAGAAGTGGGTGGTGAAAAAGCTTGACCTTACCTGTGGATAGGAGTTAGGCAAGTGAAGGAAGTGGACAGGGGGACCCCAACAAAGGAAACAGCCTGTGAAAAGACCTGGGGACTTGAAAGGGCGTGAGTGTCTGGTGAGGTGACCCTGGGCCTGGGAGAGAGCAGAGCAGAGAGGCTACAAGGAATCCCGAGGGCAGCACTACTGGGAGGGGGGTGCCTGTGCCCATTTGCTCCAGAGAACACTGTGAGGGTACTGGGCAGACCCAAGAGGAGAGTGAGAGTGGGTCTGCTTGGGGGCCCAGCAGGGCCCTCATGTCCCCCAACAGCGCACCTTGCTCTCCCAGCTTGATGTCTGGCCTTGCCTCTCTGGATGCCAAGACCTCCAGCCGCCTGGGCATCCTCACTGTGGCATACTACCTGTGGACCACCTTCTTGGCAGTCATCGTGGGCATCATCATGGTCTCTGTCATCCACCCAGGCGGGGCAGCCCAAAAGGAGACAACGGAGCAGAGCAGGAAGCCCATCATGAGCTCAGCCGACGCCCTGCTGGACCTTATCCGGTAACCCTTGCCACCAGCGCCCTGCTGGAGAGGATGTGTGAGGGAAGGTGTGCCCAGTGGGTGAGGCAGAAGCCCCGGGTGAGCCTTGGCCCACTGTCACCTTGGGAGCTATGTAGAACTGACAGAGCAGGAACAAGAGGGCCCAGGAGGAGAACCAGGACAGCAGTTGTTCTAGGAGCCAAGGGAGTGGAATTTCAAGAAGTTTCATTTTCTAAGATCCATTATTTCTAAGATTTGGTGACTATGATTCATCTTTTCTTGGAGTTTTTGATTCAAAACAGCTTTCCTCATGGTGACAGGAATTGTTGGTGCTCAGGAAGCCCCCCACCACCACCACTTCCCTGCCCAGGGGCTGAGGGCTCGGGATCAGATGCCCATGACTCGTCAGAGTCAAATGTTCCAGCAGCCATTTCTATATCTGGTGACCTTTCACAAGGGGAAAATTGATCCCTCTCATTTGAGGTCCACCCACCTACCCACCCCCGGTCAATCTCAACCCCAGTGCAAGTTGTTTTGCAAAGCTGGGTGGCTAGACCTCACTGTCACTATTTCTAGGTCAGAGGAAAGGCTGGAGAGAGAGGTCACATGCTTCTCAGGACAGGGAGCCAGATGCTTGGAAATGGGAGATCCAATCTCAGCTCTGCCCAGAAGTTTCTGCGTAGCCCTGGGCATGTCAGTCCCTGTCTCTGGGTCTCCATTTCCCCAGTGGTTTCCAAAATTCTTTCTAATTCTGTGGTTCCGAAACCCAAAGGCCACAAGTCAACGGGGAGCCTGCAGGGAATGAGCAGAGGCTTCTGGGAGCAGATTCTGAGAGGTGGAGATCGAAGGATAAATCAGGGCCCAACCTGAGGATGGTGAATCCAGGCTGAGGCAGGTGGCTGTTACGCTTTAGCAGAGATGAGCTGGAGTAGGGTGGAGTGAACGGGGTGTGAGTGGGGGCCTGAGTTTGCCCTGAAAGGAGTGCAATCACTTCTGTTCCATTCACCCACCTTTATTGAGCACCAGCTCTAGAAGATATTGTGCCAGGAGATGGGGGTGCAGTGAGGGCCAGCGTCCAGCTTTACATGAAGAAAAATTTTGATAATGGGAGGACATTGATGCAGGACCATAGACTTTGTTATAGAACTTGCGCCATCATTTGCTTTCTAAAGCTATTTGTATTGTTCTGAGAGCATCTTAATTTTTTCCACTTTTATTTTGGAGTAATTTTAGGTTTATGGAAAAGTTGCAAATAGAGAGAGATCCCAAATACCCACACCCATCTACCCCCACCCAACCCAGATCAGCAACTTTCACACATTTGTCAAAGTAAGAAATAAAATCACGCAATGCTACCAACTAGGTGACAGGATTTCCACTGGATTTCACCAGTTTTTCTGCTAATGTTCTTTTTTTAATTTTTTTCTTTTAGAAGCCAACCCAGGATACCATGTGGTATTAGAAAATTCTTTTTTTTTTAAGATTTATTTATTTATGCGTACAGAACTGGGGTACAGGGCAGAGGTGTAGGGGTGGTGAAAGGCTTCACCAGAGACAGAGTGGGGAGCAGAACAGGCAGATTGAGGAAGTACACTGCTGAGGGGAGCAGTGGGCGGGTCAGGAGAGGTCTGCCACGCCATGTGGTCACCTCCTGGGGTGGGGATTGAACTCATGCTGAAGTGGCTTTGGCTTCGTAGTGCTGTGCTTTAACCCACTGCGCTACCAGGGAGGGCCATAAAATTCTTAAGTTTAATGTAGTAAAACCTAGTGACTTTTTTATTGCTGATTTTATTCTTAGAAAGTCCTTCCAAATCCTGAAAGCTGGTCACATATTAACATTCTCTTCTACTTTTTTATGGCTTAAGTTTTCTTTTTAATTATATTTTTAAACCATGTGGAAAATTTTTGGGTGCTAAGTATGAAACACGGATGTAACTTCTATATTTCAGACAGCAGGTCATTTGCACAATACTTTTTAATGAATCCTTCGTTCCCTCACTTATCTTTTCTCACTTCTTTTCCTCACCAAAACAAGTTCTACTAGACATGAAATACTTTGCTATATGAAGTTCTGGTTCTGGGCTCTGGTCCTATTACACTGATTTTTCTGCTAAGACTCAGTAGCTCACTGTTTTGACTGTTCCATCTTGATGTTTTTTTGTGTGGTCGGACAAGACCCCCTTCTCCTTTGGCTTCATGAAAATATTAATAAGAATAATGCCGCCACTTATGTGGGTGCCACAGATAAAATATGAACCCTGGACTCCACTTCTGCGAGGCTGGTGAGCAGGGGAGGCAGCCACATCAGCCAGTGCCCGGGCGAGGGCAGGTGACCTAAAGAAGGGTCACAGAAATGGCCTGAGCAGTCAGAGGAGGCTAGAGCGGATCTGTCTGAGCAGGAGGCAGCCAGCCAGAGTAGCAAGAGGGCATTCCAATCGGGAGGAATAGTGTGGACAGAGGCCTGGAGCTGGAAAAGCACACAGAGTATTTTTTTCTTAAAGATTTTTATTTATTTATGCATACAGAACTGGGGTACAGGCCAGAGATGCGGAGAGTGAGAGGATTCACCAGGGACAGAGTGGGGTACAGAACAGGCAGATCGACGAAGTACACTGCTGAGGGGAGCAGCGGGCGGGTCAGGAGAGGTCTGCCACGCCATATGGATCTCCTCCGGGGCAGGTGGGGATTGAACTCATGCGGAAGTGGCTTTAGCTTCTTAGTGCTGTGCTTTAACCTGCTGCGCCACCAGGGAGGGCCGCACACAGCATATTTTAAGAACTGTAAGGAAGTGGTATTAGAGCTTACAGGAGCCTGTGCCTCCAGAACTGGGGATGGGGTGGCTGGGAATAGGGGCCTGAGTCTGCAGAGGGAGTGGAGCTAGATCATGAAGGTCTTAAGTAGCCAGGGTGGTGTTCAGATGACCCCAAGGTCCTCCTGTCCTGGCTCTACAACTCTGCATGATGACTCTCTTCCCAGGAACATGTTCCCAGCCAACCTCGTGGAAGCCACATTTAAACAGGTGAGGGGGTCCCTGGGCAGAATAGGGGTGCACAGAGGTGCCTGTGCACAGCTGGGAAGAGAAAAGTTCACATAGCCAGTTTCCTGGAGAGAGGGGTGGGAGAAGGGTTAGAAAGGGGAGGGGAGAAGTGTGAGGAACGAAGGGGAGGGGAGGGCCCTAGGTCTTAGTGCCTCCACTGCCGACCCAACCCTCAGCCCAGCGTCCAGCTTTACATGAAGAAAAATTCTGATAATGGGAGGACACCCCCATGTGATGGCTGCTCTGCCTTGGTCTCACCCAAGTGCTCACGCACGCACTGTCTCACTGGGTCCTCACCATCACTCTGCCCTGCAGAAGGGACTGGCCCCTCTCCTGAGGGAGGACTCTAAGACTTACCCAGCAGATACTGCTGGGAAATGACAGAGCTAGTGGGCAAAGCTGGCCTGTCTGCTCTTAAGCCCGTTTTCTTTTTCTTTAAAACAAAATCTTTCTGTTCTTCTCATAAGGACAGCAGTGCCATTCACTGCAGAAAATTAGGAAAATATTTTGAGAATATAAAGTAAAAAATAAAAATCACCTCTAGTTTCTTACCTAGCAGTAGTAGTCACTGTGCTTCTAGTCATGTCTTTTCTCTGCACAGTTGTTTTCAAAACTAAAATTAGGGCTATAGTGCATTGATAGTGTGGCCCCACCCATTCCTATCTATGCCATGAGCCCTTTCTCTGGTTATTAAATGTTTCTTAAAATACGCTACTCAGTGGTGATGTCATCACCCTTTGTAAGGCTGGACTGTAATGTATTCACCAGGCCCCGTTGGTGGGCCTCTGTTTTCAAAGTTTTGCCCTTTTGGAAATTATGGTAAACATCCTGTGTGGTAGTCTTTGCCTGCATATATAATACTATTCTATTCTTTTCCCCTTTCTAAAATTATGGATGGTCGGTTGACTCAATCCAGCAAGCATTTCCTGACCCCCTTCCCTGAGCTGGGTCCTGTAGTGGGTGTGGAGACACCCAGAAGGGCCTGAGATCTGGAGAGGCAGCTCCCAAACAAGGAACAGTGAAACCTCAAGCCAACCACTGCCTCTTCACTTAGGATGATATGAGCTGCTTAGCAAAGGGCCCTAAATAGGGAGCTCAGTTTCATCCCAGCAGTGATGGGGAATTATTGAAGATAGAAGATATTGAAGGTAGATTCTTCATATCCAACCTGGAATCCCCTTTTTCCTTTGACCAACTCCTATCCGTCCTTCCAAACCCAAATCAAATGTCCCCTTCTTTGTGACACCCTGACTAGGACAGTCATCAGGAAAGAAATCTTGGCTCAACCTTGTGTCCCTGGGGACCCAGCACAGAGCATTCAGCACTGGAATGACGATGATGGTAGTGGTGGTGGTGATAATGACAGCAGTGATTACTATGGCTAACAGTGTAGTGGGCTCTAGGGTAAGCCCCTTACCAGCTTATCTAATAAGGTAGATACCAGTATAAGTCTCATTTTACAGATGAGGAAACTGAAGACCAGAAACTTCGGTCCCCTACATTTCAGGAGTGTCTCTCCCCAACCCCTCAGAAGTGCCCCTCAGAAGGCTTACCCTACGATACTTCAGTGTTTGGGAGGATAGGAGACTCCAGTTGGGGTTCCATTGATGAAGGATGAAAGACCAGGAAAGTCCTGGGGGCAGAGGAAGGGCAGCTAGCTTAGCAATTTGACTCTTCCCAGCTGGGGCCTCACTTCATCAGATTGATTTTTTTGTTCTGTTCTAAGAGCTGAAAAGTTGATGTCCTTTAGTCAAGGGAAAACAACCCATGAATAGTGACTGCAAGCAGTGGATCACTCTTTGGAGGTGTTTTGAGCACATTTTACTGATCACTAGAAGAGGCCACATAGAAACAGGCACAACCAGCTAGGAGGTTGGGAAGCCCATATGAAATTAGCTGATCCTGTTTTCTGGGGAAAGTAATCTGGCCACAGCAAGCTGAGTTAGAGGGTTGTGACTAATGTAGTTTGGGTGTTTTGACAGGTGTTTCCCGTAAGTTCAGGCTGCCTTCGTTTAGATGTGTAGAGTGAGCTGAGCAGCCCAGGTGGCCTCCATTTTGTGGGTTCTCATATAAGAATTAACTTTCTCAAACCTCTCCTTTTGATCAAACTCTCAGTTATACTGATAATACCTACCAAACTTGAAGGTGTTAGCATTACTCTGAATGGCCATTTCTGGTTGATGTTGGAGTAAGGTTGAATGTCCAAGTGGAATTCAGAGGTAGGATATTCAGGTCTTGCTCAAAGGCCAAATAGTAGGTCCAAGTTTCCTTTAGTGGAAGCCAGGGCCGGTGGTTATTAGGTGTATGGGTCACGGATGGTTGAAAATGGATAGATCAATAATGAGGGTTACAGGGTAGATGAGAAGGACGATAGTTACAAGCAAATGCTGGTGGGTGTGATAGCACATAGACAGATGGAGGGGTACAGAGGCACAGCTGGGTAGTATGTAGATGGACGAAGACATGTCCATTTTCTTTTTTGGTAAAATATTCCTAAGAACCCTGTCCTGCCTGCTTCACGGGCTCATTGCCCATCAGATAGTTCATAGAGCCAGATGTGCTTCTGGCTTGTCATTCTTGTTATTAACCACGACACTTGACCCCAATTCCTTCCTGGTTGGGTCGCTGCCAGTACCGCACCAAGACCACCCCCATTGTCCACTCGCCCACTCTGGCATCAGAGGTTTCTCCTCGGCGTATCCTCATCTACAGCCTCCAGGAAGACAATGGTTCTCGGGTACAGAACTTTGCCCTGGACCTGACCCCACCGCCCGAGGTGGTTTACAAATCAGAACCTGGCACCAGCGATGGCATGAATGTTCTGGGCATCGTCATCTTCTCTGCCACCATGGGTATGTGTTGCCCCCCAGGTCCTAATGAGCCCGGGAGCCAGCCCCTCCTTGAACTCGCCCTTCCCTGAACCTGGTAGCCTGTATAACTTGGTCAGGGTCTTGGTGTTAGGGAGGACATTCTGGCAGGGAGTGACACTTGCTGCTGTCCAGGGTGTGGGTGAGAGAAAGGGAAGAAGGGACAGCCCTGTCAGGGGGTCCAAGTAGCAGAGGCTGAGAAAAAGAGGGAGGGAAGTGGTACCCCCAGGCTGCTAGGAGCCAGTGAGGGCAGACGGGCCAGGGCACAGGGTCTTCGCTGCTTTGCCACCAGTGTGTCAGCACATGCAGGGCACCTGCCTGCATCCCGGTCTCGGTCTGTCTGCAGCACCTGTGACTTGCTCGTGTGTCCCCGCCTCCTCAGGCATCATGCTGGGCCGTATGGGCGACAGTGGGACCCCCCTGGTCAGCTTCTGCCAGTGCCTCAACGAGTCTGTCATGAAGATCGTGGCGGTGGCGGTGTGGTAAGCCAGCTCGCCTGCCCTGGGAGGTGGAGGAAACCACGGGCCAGTCCTCTGCTCTGCCAGGAGGCTCCACCTGGGCCTGGGGCTTGTGGAGCTCCATGTGCCCCACTCTAGCCCCCCAGCCCTGACCAGACCCACTTCCAACTCTGGGTGCCACTTCCGGCCCAATCAGGCCCACAGGAGGAGAGCTAAGAGGTAAGCCTGACCCCGCTATCCCAAGCCTCAGTTTTCCCATCACATGGAATCTCATCAGCTCAATTTTTGGAGAAAGGAAACCCAGAAGTGAGAACCAGCTGCCACTTGGCTCAGAATTCAGATTTAGCAACTTTGCACAGTTTAGGGGGGGATATGCAGAGGCCTGTTCAAGTTCTCCCTAGAGGGTGTGGCACTGATGGGCTGAAGTGTGGGCCTCCTGAGAGCGAGCCCAGGCCTCAGAGTCCAGGACTCGGGAAGGTGTGGGGGCGGGTGGGCTGAGGATGGTACTAATGATGCCCTGGCTGGGCACACGGGCACACAGTCTTACTCCTCCCTGGAGCCTGGGAGACCAAGCAGTGCTGCAGTCTGGGCTGCATGGGGTACCGCTGCCCTTCCCACCGCCAGGTACTTCCCTTTTGGCATCGTGTTCCTCATTGCTGGCAAGATCCTGGAGATGGACGACCCCACCGCCGTCAGAAAGAAGCTGGGCTTCTACGCCATCACAGTGGTGTGTGGGCTGATGATCCACGGCCTCTTCATCCTGCCCCTCCTCTATTTCTTCATCACCAAGAAGAACCCCATTGTCTTCATTCGCGGCATCCTCCAGGCGCTGCTCATCGCACTGGCCACCTCCTCCAGGTATGGGGTGACGGGCAGCAGATGGAAAAGCCTGAACCGTCCATCTGCCCCGCCATCATTTGTCCGTAGCCACAGAAACACAGAACATGTAAGCACAGCTGCCCTCACAAATGTGGGGTAGCTGTGATAAGAAGACCAATTTTTGAGGTGTAATACATAAGGCCCCATTACAGGCTCTGGCAAGTGGACTGGGCTCCCAAGACAGTGACCTGGAGAGTGTTAGTCCCAGCACTGCCCTGGGAGGTCCAGTAATAGGAGCAGCAGCAGCTGCCATTGGAGCCAGCGGCTGGCGAGGCAGACAATGTTGTGAGCACGTTGGTGTCGACTCCTAACAGCTCTGCAGAACAGGTGTTTCCAGGCACACGCAGGTCAAGAAACCCGCAGGGCCGCTGGGCCAGTAGGAGGCTCAGGGAGTCTGGCCGAGAGCTCTGCTATTACCACTTCATCTGCAAGTGTGCAGCAGGCCATTCTGGGCAGGCCCCTTCTCTCTGGGCTTCGGTTTCTTCATCTCTAAAATGGACTCAATCTCTCAGGACAAGCTGTGAAGACCAGTCGAGTATGAAGCACACAGTGCCTGATGCAGTCAGCTCTGCCAGTGGGCACTTCCGTTCTGACTTTCTCAGATGCCCCAGGCCCTGGCAGATCTGGCCTGACACTGACCTCACTCCCAAAGGGCCATTTTCAAAGTCCCTCAGCCTGTCCTCCCCCGACACGGCAGCCGAGAGGTCCTGACTGTCCCAAAGCTCATCCCAGGCCGAAGGGGGCAGTGGGCAGACCCTGATCCCTCTGCCCACAGCTCAGCCACGTTGCCCATCACCTTCAAGTGCCTCCTGGAGAACAACCACATCGACCGGCGCATCGCTCGCTTTGTCCTGCCCGTGGGCGCCACCATCAACATGGACGGCACCGCGCTCTATGAAGCCGTGGCCACCATCTTCATCGCCCAGGTCAACAACTATGAGCTGGACTTCGGCCAGATCATCACCATCAGGTGCGCCCCTGAGGCCCCGGTGGGGGCGAGGGCAGGGGCTGGGGCCCTCAGGGTTCTCTCGTTTTCACATCTGATAGGGTCTCTGAATCCGGAGGGGGGAGGGGCTCCTCCCGGGCCATACAGCTAGCCGGTGCTGGGGCGGGAGTGTGACCCGTCCTCTGTGACTCAAGACAAGGGGCTCCCTCTCCAGTGCTGCGGGCTGGGGAGCCGAGGCCCAGAGGAAGGCCCACAGCCCTGCACGCAGAGCAGAGGCGGTCACTGCAGACAGCCCTGCGGGACACAGGGGCCAAGAGCAGGACGAGCGGACAATGGAGGGGTCACTGGTGTGGCTGGAAGTGAGGAAGGGTGCTAGGGTGAGGAGGGGCAGGGTCAGCCTGGCTTGTCAGCCCCCAGGTACAAGCCTGACCCTGGGGTCCAGCCCCAAAGGATGCCGCGTAGAGCTGTGCTGGTAGGCAATCAGAATCTCTGGCAGCTTCCTGGAAACCCGTAGAGGAGCAACCCAGACACGGGGTTTCCCATCAGCTCCGTGCAGCCACAGAACCCCAAGCAGAGGCACATTTCCCACGGTGGGACCCTCCCAGCCGCCCCCGTCACTGTCCTCAGAGGCCCTGGCATTCCGGCCTTCCCCACGGAGCCAGGCCCGACAGCGCCCTGTACCTGCGCCTCCTCCTCTCCCCCCCCCCCAGCATCACAGCCACTGCAGCCAGCATCGGGGCGGCCGGCATCCCCCAGGCCGGGCTCGTCACCATGGTCATCGTGCTCACTTCCGTGGGCCTGCCCACCGATGACATCACCCTCATCATCGCTGTCGACTGGGCTCTGTGAGTGGGCTCACCCCGGCCCTCCCCACACCCGAGGGAGCAGGCATGTGGGGTGGGAGGGGGAACTGCCCTGGCTTGCACAGTGGGGGTGCCCACTCATCAGCACTAGCCTGGCTACATCATTCGTGGGGCTACTTTTCAAAAATGAAAATGTGAGGTGCATGGTCAAAAGCCACACACAGTTTCAAGGCGGTGAGAGCAAAGCATGAAACCAGGCTCCCGCCCTTCTACGCACCGGGGCTGTGCGAGCACCTGGTCACCAGTGCGTGAAGCCAGGCCTGCACCGGCCAGCCTGCACATCACCAAGGGGTGGCTGAAGAGGCCCGGGAGAGCACCTCGCTTCCACTCTGCCTCGGCAGGTGCTGCTGAGGGGTGCGTCACCCCCTCCAGCAACGCCCACAGCTCACCGCCTGCCTTGGCTTACCAGGGACCGTTTCCGCACCATGATTAACGTATTGGGTGATGCACTGGCCGCTGGGATCATGGCCCACATCTGCCGGAAGGACTTTGCTCAGGACATGGGCACCCAGGTAAGGCAGTGCCTCCCCTGCAGCCTGGCCGCCGAAGGCCAGGGTGGGCTGGTACCGATCTTGCCCCAACCAGCTGAGCAGACTTCATCCAGCCCCTTTGTGCAGCCTGGCCTCATCTCTCGTCTAGTACAAGGGTAGCTAATTCCTCTAACAGTTTTGAGCACCCACCACAGCTGATACTGGCCTAGAACTAAGAGGTGCATTGATGAGACAAAGTAAGATAAACCTCTGCCTTTTGGGGAAGGTTTGAACCTCCATGTGGGGTGGCATTGGTCCCACCCACAATGACCCGCAGGGCTTTGTGGGCTTCAGGCTCCTTCAGTAACTGCGTGTAGCAACTTCTCTCACTCTCTGGGAGGAAGGTGAGGCCCAGGCAGGGAGCCACCACCAACCTTGGTGTTGGTCCCTCCCCGCAGGAAGAAGCCCTGAGAGGAGGCAGGGCGGCTGGGAACAGGAGCCGCCCGGGCCTCACAGCACCTCTGTAGGAAAGCTGACCCCTGACCCCAGTCCTCTGCTTGTTCCGTCCTCCCTGGTGTCTGACCGCAGGACCTCCAGCTGCTCCCAAGGCTATTTTCCCTCCTAGAAACTTCCACCCTGTGAGACCGAGCCAGTGAGCCTCCAGGAGATCATGGTGACCCAGCAGAACAGCTGTGTGAAGAGCGTGGCTGAGGCCGCGGAGCTGACCCTGGGCCCCGCCTGTCCCCACCACATCCCCGTCCAGGTGGAGCAGAATGAGGAGCCGGCCACCACCAGCCTGGACCACTGCACCATTGAGATCAACGAGCTCGAGACCAATGTCTGAGCCTGTGGAGCTGCAGGGAGGCCTCAGGCGTGAAGGCCCAGGATGCAGCTTTCCTGAGCCACCGACAGGCTCACACATTCTTCCCGCCCTGTGTGGCCGGAATTCACTCTACTGGGGGGAAATAGAGTCTAGAGAGAAAGCCCTGGTGGCTGAGTGGTGGCCTGACACGAGCCCAGCCCTGCTGTATGTGTCCACTGTGTTGGCCTGTGTGGCAGCGGCAAGGGTCACAGCCCCCAGCTTCTGGGTGACAGAGTTGAGGCTCCGACAATGGAAAACACCTGCCCTGGGTCTCAGAACAAGTGGTGTGTAGGCCGGGAGACTGGCTCTCATCTTTCCAAGTCCAGGCCACACCCTCCTGGAGGACAGGGGCACCAGCAGGTCCAGATGCTAAGAGGAGTCCCATAAACACCACACCCCTCTCCAGCCAGGGGCTCGCACACACTACAGCTTTCGATCTATGAAGGCTTAACCACAGCCTCCTGCTCCTGCCCCAGCTGCGTGCCAGCCCAGTCAGCCCGTCTCTTCCATAACACATGGCCTCAGTGAGCATCCCTGAAGACGGGCCCAGCTGGAGGTCAAGGCCCGGTGCCTTTCACATGCCGCAGCCTTCCGGTCATCCAGTGTGCAAACTGGCTGTCTGCACCTGAGCTGCATGGACCCTGAGAGATCCCTGATCCACTGGACAGGTGGGCCTGTGAAGACCTGGGGAGGCAGGCTCACCTGGCATGCTTTGGTCAAGCTGCCCACACAATCCTAAGTTCAGAACTCCCCCAAAAGCCTGTGTGATGAAGCAAGTCACATTTTCTATTCCTGTCTGTGTTATAACTGAGTAAAAGTGATAACTGAAAGTGCTATGGCTTACTGACCACACCCTGGCTAGCATTTCTTTATTGGGCTAATATAGGCTGTCATAGTTCAGACAGGTCCGTCTGGCAGCTGGAGTTTGGCAGGCCTGTCAAGGTAGCCAGGATATAAAGATACTTGTCTGGGTAGCTAGAACACAGGTAGGTCTGTCTGCTTGGATTGTCAGGGTGTGGTCAGGCCTGTCTGGGCCTCCAGTGTACAGATGAGCCTGTCCTGGCAGCCAGAGTGAGGACAGTCTGTCTGAGGTGTCACATGCTCTGGGAGGCAGAGTGCCTCCCGGCCTGCCCGACAGCCACCTACCCCCTAGTCTGCTCTACTGTGCAGGCAGGCCACGTTGGTCCCCACAAAAGGTCCCCAATCTGGCTCCCTTTGGTGAATGCTTTGGTTTAAAGTGAACCCGTGCCTAAGGACAGTTCCAGACTTACTGCCTCGATCTCCTCAGCCTCCAGGAGGCTCTACAGGGCCTTGGGAGAGCCATGGCCACACACCTCGCTCGAATGTGCTTGGAGAAGCTCCAGAAACCTGCACATGGATGCAGTCCACGAAGACTCGAGAGCTAGGAGAGGAGACGGACCTCCCAAGGTCACCCAGAATCAGGACGGCCGCACCTCCATCATCTTCCTCTAGGGGGCATAGTCTGAGGCGTCTGGGAAGAGGCCGGGCCCAGGGCCCCCCACCCACTGTGGGGCCCACCACGGACCTCTGCCTGTGCGACTACTTCGTGGGCCCCAAAAGCTGAGCTTTGCCCTACCCCTGCTGATGCAGACGGTGCTACAGAGCTTGCAGCCAGCACCCCTGCCAAGCTCCCGCGCAGCGCCTGACGGGAAGCACACACAGAGACACAAGTGCCAGACAGGGGTAATGCTTTATATTAGTTTTTCTGTAACAAGAAAAATCAGCTTTGACATTTTAAATCTTTTTCTTATAAAATTATAAAAACCCAGAACTCCCCACAAGCCCAGAGAATCACAGAATTAACCTGGTGGCACAGCTGAGCCGGCCTTCTCGCCCAGCCTGGCCCACACCTCAACGCACTCCTGCCCCAGGAGACTTTCCCAGCAAGCCTCAGTGGGGCTTGCCCCACTGCCAGCTGGTGACAGGACAGGAGGGGCCCGCACAGTGACTGCCCCAGCAACTGAAAGGCAGGACAGACAGACGGTGCCAGGGCCCCCGTCACGAGGGGAGAAGTACAAAAGCCAGCTTTTGTGAGTTCCAGAGGTGGTAGAGAGAGAGAGCGCTATTTCTTCTCCAGGGGACAGATGGGCAAATGATGAGCTGTTGCACCCAGTTCTGACTGGGACACCCTGCTGGTGGCACAGGCCACAGAGGGCTGTTTGCACACAACTGAGGGGTGTGTGTGTGTGTGCACATGCACATGTGTGTCCATGTACCAGCAGGGAGCAGGCACGTGTGCACGCCACCGCAGGGTCAGATCCCAAGTCTGCACGACTCCCAGGGAGTGATGGCGGAGATGGGGAGCGAGGGGGGGCAGAGAGTGAGGCCATTGGGAGGTTGTGTCTGTGAGGCGGCAGAGTGGGGCGCACAGGCGCGTGCTGCGGAGGGAATCCGGTGGTCCAGCATCCTGCAGAACACAAAGGAGAGTCAGGGGGGCCGGGCAGCCCTGCCACCACCAGGCTGGGGGGGTGGATAAGAGCCGGGGGGCAGGCATGAGGGGGCTTCGGGAGGCTCAGGCCACTGTGGGTGGGAGGGTGGTCGCCGCTAGGAGCTCGTGTCCACATGGCCAGCGGCCTCTGGGTCCCGCTGGCCACTCCCTGGGCCTTTCCGGAGGCCCCACAAGATTGACCTGACTGTGGCCAACACCCTCCTGAGGGGGGCAGATTTGCTCCCATCCTTGGTCTCCACAGGCCCCCTTGTGAGGGTGACAGCATCCTCGCTGACCCACCATTTATGGAGGGCGTGGTCCCCAGCTCTGGCTAAGGATAATTCCTGGACAGAAGGATGCTCATCTTCCATTCTTGGGCCCCAGGACCAGAGGAAGGCAATTTGGGGGCACAGCCTCTGCCCCCAAGCTCAGGTAGCCACCCGGAGGCATGCTCTGTCATCAGCTGCACCCCTGTTCCCAACTCTCTCCCAACCCCTGACCCACCATGGCATCCTCAGCGCCCCTCAAGCTCCCCTCTGACCCAGGCCCTGCTTCAACTCAGCACCTGAGGAGCAGCACCCGTGACCTCAGCGTAGCTCGCCTGACCCCCTCTGACGCGCTTCTCCCCTGGCTCCCGGCCACCCCCGGCCACGCTGCCAACAGCCCTCCCCCGTGGGGTGCCCGCCACCCTCCTGTCCGCGCCTCCTTCCCTTCCCAGCCTGACACTGGCACAGCCATCCTCTTGCCAATTCACTCGACTTCCTCATTCCTTGCGTTCCCTCCCCCACACCTAGCCAGAACCCCCCTCACGGAGGAATCCAACTGTTCTCTCTCCACTCACCCACCCTCTGAGCACCTCCTGCCACACCCATAAAACAGCACGCTGGGGCCCTGGCTCCCGCGCCACCAGCCACTCCCCTGCGTGTGGCGGCAGCCACGGGCCGCCAGGCCTTCGCCGCCCAGGAAGGCCGCTGCCCAGACCTGTCCTGCTGCTCCCCTGCACTGCTCACACCGGCTCTCCGCTCTGCTGTCTTTCACGGATCCCTCCACACTGGCCCTTCCCCACCAGCATTCAAACCAGCCTATTTCTTAAAAAGGCTTCACCGGAAGGGGGCTCCGCCTGCACTTGACCCCCGCCCCTGTGACCACTCTCTTCCTCTCTTCACTGTCCGCCTTCCTACTGGAGCTGGCCACACTCCCTAGATCGCCCCTTTCACAGCCACTTTACCCACCACCACCAACTCACCGGAGACTCTCCGGCAGTCATGGTGACCTCTGTGTGGCCTCAGCGTGCTCGGTGCAGGGACAAGGCTGACGCCCCCACCCCCAGAGGAGCCTGCAGGACGCCTAACATGCATGCACGTCTGTGAGCTTCACTGTGTGTGCAAGTGCACGCATGTTCTGCACGTGTCGATGTCAGAGTCTGTGCGTGCGTGTTTCTGCAAACATGTGCTCTGTGTGTGTCCACGCATGTTCACGAGCGCCAGTACATGCACTTACGTGGCAGGTAAGTGCAACCATCCCTGTCCTCACCTCCTGTCTCCTGTCTCACCTCCTTCCCTGGCTGCTGTTCTCACACTGGCCATGTCCTCCCATTCACTCCCCTGGGGTGAGATGCCCCAAGGCTGACTGCACCCGATGCCCACCTCTAGCCCAGACCTCTCTCCTGACCCCAAACCCAAATATCCAACCCACTCCCTGGCAGCTCCCGCAGGGCCTGCCAGGCCTCTCGAGTTCCCCGTTCCCTTCTGCATTCCTGTCCCTCCCGATGCTATCCTCTATCCAGCAAGCCAACTCAGAGTAGGGACCTTATTTTCCCCCTTAGCCCATGCCCAGCCTTTCACTCTGGCCCCTTAAATCTGCACCCAGTCCAACCCCACCTGCTGGCCTGCACTCCCGCTGCCCCACCCCCTTCTCTGTGGCTCAGATGACAGTCTGGGCCCCACATCTATTCCTTGCATCCACCTTCTGGGCCCCTGGATGTGTTCACAGAGCTCATCACCCAGGCTAGAGTCCCCTAGCACAGCGGCCTCCTGCAGGCTGCTGCTCCATCCCTGCCTCTCACTCCGCTCTGATAAGTTTGCAGAATGAGTGAAGAAGTCTGAGTAAAAACTGAGCAGAAAGACCCTAGACAGGGATCAGGGACAGGGAGCTGGTGCGGAGAGGCAAGTGCACCCACACAGGCCACCTACCGATGTCCAGTTCACCTGGTCACTATCGCCTGTCCTCTTCCTCATCCTCATCTTCCTCATCCTCCTCATCTTCCTCCTCCAACTGTCCCCGGTCCTTGGAATCGGCACCAAATTCAAAGTTGCCTTCTATGTCCAAGACCTGTAGATGTTTCAGCCTCCGGAAGGCGCTTTCCACCACGGAGCCCACAGCCAGCTTGTTAAACCTGCGCAGGTACAGGCCACCCGCGTGGGTCAGTGCCAGGACCCACCCTCAGAGTTCCCACCTGGACCCACCCAGGGGAAGGGGAAGGGCCGGCCCTACAGGAGAAGGTGGCAATTTGAGCAGCCGGAGCATCACAGGGGTCCAAGTTGGCCGTCGTAGCTACAGCTTGGGGAGCAGGGGTTGACTGTGGACCACCCACTCATAAAGTGTGGTCTGCATTCACACACTACAGTGTGGGAGCGGCACACAGGGAGGCTCCCCTCTGCCTGTGTGCTGGCTCAGCCCCAGACCTGGCATTCCTGGGCCGCCTGCTGCAGTCCCCTCGGTACCGCTGGGGAGTATCACAGACTCTCACAACAGGCCAGGCTGATCCATGGCACCCTTGGCTGTGGAGAGATGGCTGTGGGTTTTGATCTCAGGCCCCCTCAGCTCTGCACCTCACTCTGCTGCAGGAGCTGAGCTACAGGTCACACTGCACCCCTAGATGGCCCAGACCCAAGGACCCTGGAAACACATCTTCTGCCTTTCTCCATTCTGTCTCCTTCTTCTCTCTGACTTGGGGGTGTGTCGGGGGAAAGGTGGATATTGAGAAGGACCCTCCTGGCCCTATATGGGAGCTCCTCTCTTTGGGGCACTGGGCCCCCCTAGTCATTCTAAGCCTGCAAAGCCCAGTGAAGACTGCAGCATCTGCTACCCTGGCTGTGCGAGATAGGCCCAGCCACACTAGCTGTGGACACGTGTGCACTCTGGGCCTCAGCTTCCCCGGTGGTGAACGAGGAAGAGCCTCTTTCCCCTGGCGCAGTAACATCCATATGTCCACATGCATCACTTTGAGGTTCCTGAAGCTATTTCACAAATCTGTGACCTGCTGAGCCTGGCCAGGGCTGTTGCCACCAAGAGGGAGCAGAGATTCAGGGGAGTTCTGTGACATACTCAGGGTCATGTAGCCAGGGAGCAGTGAAGCCAGGCTTCGGACACTGGCCTCTGCTTGCAAGCTGGCCCTATGTGCCTCAGCATCCGGCCGCAGCTGGCAGACCCAGGGGCATGGGCAGGGGTTACCTGAGAAAGATGCCCTTGAGGTTGGGTGTGGAGTCGAAGGCATTGGCGGGCACAGTGCTAATCTTGTTGTTCTGCAGGTACAGGTACTCGAGCGACTCGGGGAGCCCATCGGGGATCTCGGTGAGCTGATTCCCGGCAATGTCCAGCAGCTACGGGGGTGTCAGAGCACTTCACAGCTTACAAAGCTCCCACCAACACCCCTCAGGTGGGGTTTACCATGACCCACATTTTCCAGATGGGGAGACAAAGACTCAGAAAGGTTAAGAGATCTGTCCAAGGTCACCTAGTCCCATAAAGGGCTGGACCTACATATGACTCCAAACTCTTATTTGGAGTCATATCCAGATAGCCCTCTCTGGCTCCCCACATGAATTCAGAGCCAAGATGCCTAAGTGTCACAGTCCTTCCTCAGCACACCTGCCACCCCCAGGAGACTGAAGATCCCAGAGAGGACTAGGGAACCTCCTGTCTTTGAATCTCACTAGCCTTGGATGAGGGCTTCAGGACAGTGAGCTGGCCTGCTCATTGCCAGACTCCTGCCATGGCAAGCTTGTTCTACAACCAGGAAAGCCTAGTCCTGGTGCCCTGCCTGCCCACCTGCTCCCGGACCCTTGTCCAGGAGGCATGTGGTGACCCAGCCTGGGGCCTGGCTGTCTTGTCAGTGTCGTCATGGGCTTCACACCCTGGCTCTCGAGGTCCATGAATGACCAGCACCATCAGGGCTCCCTATTCATTCCAAACATTCTCAGGGCCCCCAAGTGCTAGAGACATGGAATCTACTGAGACATTTTCTCCTTAGGAAACCAGGCTGGAAGAGGAGGTGGACACAAAATATGACATTGGCAACCAGTGGAATGAGCTTGATGAGGAAGCCCGGGGAAGGGGTCTGACCCAGCATGAGTCAGAAGTGGGGGGCAACCAGTAGAGATTGGGGCTCTGAGGCAGCAGGGACAACTGCTTATAGAAAGATCCAGCAATAAGAAGACTCCTCGCCAGCACCAGACACCCCATCCCTGACCAAACTTGCCTATGCACAGGGAGGCATCTAATCTGCCCATACTTGCTGGCTTCAGGTGACCCCTGAGTTGAATTCTAGGTATACATTCTAGGACAGTGACATTCCATTTGTCTAGTTCCTCACTGGGCCCTATGTTCTAGAACTATCCCTAGCATATGGTAGAAACTTGTGGAAAGAATGAGTGAGCAGGTGTCACCAGGAGAGATGCTCTCAGCAGATTGGCCAGCATGAGGACAGTCCAGTGCATCTGGAAAACTAAGAAGAGCAGACGGGCCTTGAAGGCCAAGGCAAGTATTCTGGTCAGCAGGCTTATTTTTCAGGATACCATCTAACTGCATATGGGGTACAGGAGTGGTCAGGTCCCAGGAAACTGGGCCAGAAATGGAGGTGGTCTGGTGGCAGTATGTGCAGCAGGATGGAAAGAAGTGGAAGACTGAGAGACACGACAGTAGAATTTGCAGGGTTTAGTAATGACTGGTGCTGGGGCGCAGACAATACTAAAAAGGGGGTGTCAAGGTATCCCCTGGGCATCTGGGTGGATGTCGCCCTTTTCAGCAACTTAGGAAATGCAGCAGCAAGAGCAGGCATGGAGCAGAGGTTTGGGCCCCAGGAAAGGGTTCCTGGGGAATATTCAGAGGGACATCCCCTGGGCTGGGGGAGGGGGGTGCAACCGGTGTCTGGCACTTGGCAGGGCCATCTGGATGGGGAGACACCTTCAAGGTGGTTCCTGCAGGTCGGCTGCCTTCCCCCAACTCCCAGCCTACTCCAGCTTCAAGGATCTGCAGACCTCCCCAGAAGGTGATTTCTGAGCAGGGCCCTGAGGACATCGGGGAGGTTGTGACCAACTGGGCAGCAGAGCTCCAGTAGACACTCACCTCGAAGCACCTGGCCCCACCTCCCAGGTTTCTCCAATGAAGCGATTTATCAGCTGCTCATTGAATCTGGAGGTTTCCTTGGTAGCCAGACACCCAATTCGTATGGCCAGATATCCTCAGGCCCCCTTTCCTGCAGCCACGACCTCCTCTTATGCCCACAACACTCCTCAAGTCCATGCCTATAGGTGGTGAGCTCAGCCTGGCCATTCCAAAAGAGCTCTCCCCTCTGCTCCTGCCCCTGGAGGTGAGCTAGGCTGACCGGGGCTACGGCCATATCCTCTGTGCAGTTCCCTTCCCTGAGAGCCAGCCTCTGCAGTGGGCACCTCCCTCATCACCCAACCCTCTTGTCCAGGCTTCAACCCTCTCACACAGGCGGGCTCAAGGTAGCAGCATCCCACACAGGCATGGCCCACCTCCCCTTTCTCCCCCTTACCTGCAGATGGGCAAGGTCTGTCCAGGTGCGGGCGCCCAGGGCCCGGCTTCGCAGCCGGTTGCTGGTGAAGTAGAGCTCACGCAGTTGGGCCATGCCAGCCAGCGCCCCCCGTGCCAAGGCGACCAGTTCGTTGCGCTTCACCTTCAGCACGTGCACATTGCGAGGCAGCCCGAGCGGCAGCGTTTGCAGCCGGTTGCCGGAGAGGTCCAGGGAGCGCAGCTGGCGCAGCTTGCGGAAGGCGTCGCGATGGACCTGCGGGCTGGTGATGCGGTTGTAGCTGAGGTTGAGCTCCTCCAGGAAGTAAGTGGTGGCGAAGTCGTCGCGGCCGATGCCCGTGATCTGGTTGTGCAGGATCATGAGGGTGCGTACGCGGCGCGGCAGGCCGCTGGGCACGCGCTCCAGAGCGTTGTTGTACAGGTGCACGGTGTGCAGCCGCTTGAGGCCGTGGAAGGCCAGCGGGTGGATGCCGTGCGCACGCAGCTGGTTGCTGTGCAGCAGCAGGTACTCGAGGCTGCGGATGGGGGTCAGCACGTCCGCGCCCACCGTCTGGATGGCGTTCTTCTCCAAGTGCAGCAGCACCAAGCTGCGCGGCAGCCCCGCGGGCACCCGTGACAGGTTGTTGCTGGACAAATCAAGGTACTCCAGGCTGGACAGCTTCCTGGGAGGGGTGAGGGTGGGAGTCATGGGGGGGCAGGAGGGCTGGGAGGAAGGAACCCACAAGGAAATTGTTCCTACATGTTCCCGAGGGAAATGGCAGGGAAGCTGCTTCTGTTTCTCCTCAGCTTCACCACTAGCTGACGGGGACCTCGGTCCTCTCCAAGCCTTAGTGGTTTGACTCCACAATAAATTGGTGTAAGAAGGGTCTCACATGGTTTCTGACAGAGGGATTTATTTGAAGGTCAACTGTTTAAGGCCTGTCCTAGCTGCCCTGGGTTCCAAAAACAAGTGAAAGTAAATTTGTCTTCAATAAAAATGTCTGAGTTTCTAATTTACACCAAGACGAAATTTGGCAGGCCGCACCTATACATGTCACTTTTTCTTGGGAACAGAAAAAGCAATTTATCAGCTGCTCAAGGCTAAAGTGCCCTCTCCAGGGAGACCAAGGGGCAGGTGCGACAGGTCCCAGCAGGTGGGCCCTGGGAGGAGCACTGGGGAGCTATGCTCACCCTGAGGACCCAGACGAGGCTCACCAGAAGGTCTCATTGTCCAGGCCCTCATCAGTCAGGTAGTTGTTCTGCAGGTACAGCTCACGCAGGTTGCTCAGCTCACTGAAGGCCCCTGGTGGGATCTTCTCCAGCTTATTGTTCTGGGGGTGGGACAATATAGGGAAGGGCATGTGAGGGGCAGGCAGGGCCAGGCCAGGGCAGAGCCTTGAGATGAGGTGTGGAGAGGGCCCTGGAGCTTTATGGTCGGGGTCCCAGGCCTGGAGCACACTCCAGGTGGTGCTAATGGCCAGGCGCCCGGGCTCCTGTCTACTTCTCCACAGTGGACGCTGTGCTCTCTGGCCTGTGCCCAAGGCCCCAAAGCCCCGCTACTGCGCCCACTGGGCGCTTCACTAGCGCCAGGTCCCTGTTCCGGTGGTACCCTTCCCTGCCCTCTCCCTCCCACCTTGAGGTGCAGCTTGTAGAGGGCGGGCGGCAGGTGCTTGGGCACGTGGCGTAGGAAGTTGCTGGACAGGATGAGAATCTCGACATTGCTGGAGCCATTGAACGTGTTGTCCGGCAGCCCGGCATCTGCCAGCTTGTTGTTGTGCAGGTACACAGACCTGGGGAACAGCACGCAGGTCCTCACCCACCTGGCAACTGTGGTCCCCTGCACCCGGGCCCAGCACTCAGCCGGAGAGCCTCCAGGCCTGGCTCAGGTTGGTTGGGCCTGGGGTCCAGGGCACCCGCCTCCCACCCAAATCCAAGATCCTCAGACACTCCACTATCAGTTCTTCTCACATAGCTAAGAGGACCAAGGGGCCTCCAGAGATTTCCCCCACAAGCTTAGGGCAAAAAAGAAGGTCCACATCCCTCGTCCAGGTTCCTCTGTAAACCACCTATCAACCCCACCAAGTTAGCTCTGAGTTCTGTGGTCTTCCTGAAGCCCCCTCAGTACCTGGCTCAGAGGATAGAACGCCTCAGTCATTCAGCAAATACAGTGAATGCCCCAGTGTGCCAGGCCTGTTCTAGACTCTGACTGCCTGCAGTGCACACAAACAAGACCGTGGCTTCATGAAGCTGCCATAGTAGGAAAAGACAATGAACTAGGGAGACACATGGAAGCTCGTTCACGCTTTGTGGTGTCTCCTGGCCTTAGCCTTCTCTTCTGTGGGATGGGGCCACACACGGTAACCCTGGCTCCTCAGGGGATAAGGAGAACAAAGTGGCATATTTAGGGGCAGAAGTGGCCCCAGGGGGTTACCAGCCCCACTTCATTGCTGGGGAGAGGTTTGGCCACAGCCCCCCAGCACCATCCACCCTACTCCTTCCTGTGCTGAGAGGTTTCCCTCCTCCCAAAGCAGCATCAGCAAGGACTGACTCTGCCTATGGGAGATGCTTCCTTTCCCTGGAACGCTGGAAAAGGAGGAAAAACCCCACCTGGCTCCCCACAATTCTGCGCACATCATCCCCTGCCTCACCTGCTGGGCTAATCCTTCCTCATCATTAGGTGTCAGCCCTCAGGACCCTGTGCGCCTGCAGCCCCCGGGCACCCCCGCCACTCCCCTGAGTATGGGAACCTGGCCCTGCTGCACAGCACACCCTATTCCAGGGCCCCCCCTGGGTGCTCTGAGAGCCTTACTCAGTGGGCAGCTCTGCCCGAGCTGCCCTTCTCCCCCAGCCTGAGCCCAGGGCCTGCCTCTCACCTCAAGTTTGGCTTCTGGCCAAAGGTGAGCCCGTAGATCTTGGTAAGATAGTTGGCAGCGAAGTCCACACTGATTAGGGTGTTCGGCAGGAACCGAGGTGCCAAGGTCAGCTGCAAAGGGGAGTTGGGGCAGAAGGACCAATGGAGGTGCAGAGGTTGGCTCTGGGTCCCCTGCCTGCTGCTCACCTGCAGTCTGGCTCCTCTCTGCAACGGTAGCCCTCTTTCTAAAATGGAAACCCAGCCCGTGACAGCACAGAAAACAGACGCTCCGTGGATCCCCGTAGACCTGCACTTGACATTGACGGTCCTTTGGGCCAGTCCCCAACCCTGCCTGCGCCCCTGGCCTCCCCCTCATTGCTTCCCCACCCTGCCCCTCTGTTCAGCCATGAGCACCCACACTTCCCAGAAACAGCTCCCTGCATTCACTCTTCATTCACTGAACAGTCATCACCGAGACTACAACATTCTGGGCATGGTTCCAGGTACTGGATGTGTCCTGGGGAATAAGGCGGGAAGTCCCTGCTCCACCCCCAAACCAAAAGCTTCTATCTTAGTGCAGAAGGCAATAAACAAGGAATAAAAGTGTTCAGCAGTGATCACTGCTACCTGGAAATTAAAACTGGCTGAAGACAGAGAACACATGGGCTTGGTGCTCAGGGCAAGCCCCCAATAGGTGACACCCAGCCCGTGTGCTTGACGTTGAGGGTCCTCTGGGCCTGTCCCCAACACTGCCTGTGCTCCTGGTCTCCTCATTGCTTCCCCACCCTGCCCCTCTGTTGAGCCACCATGAGCACCCAACTTCCTAGACACAGCTTGGGCGCTGGGCGGAGTGAGAAGGAGCCCATGGGGAGATGAGTAAAGAGGTGGGAAGGCAGGACCACTCCGGCCTGTGGCCACCAGAAGAAGGCAGGAGGCAAAACCTCTGGAGAGTCATGGGCAGGGAGAGGCGGCTTAAGGATAGATGCAGGGTCTGGTTTAAAGGGCAGGGGCATACAGTTTCTGGATGTGGTCCAGGGCTGGGGGGCTAGGGGCAGTGGTGAGCCTGAAATCTGTGAGCGGAGACGTCCTGGATTTGTGGCTCAGACCAGCGCTGCTGTAGGTGGTTGGGGGAAGGTAGCTGAGGATTGGGGTGCAGGGGCTGCGGGTGGAGAGGGTAATTCTAATTCCATTAGATGGCTAAGAAACACATCAGCAGGCAGGTCGCTGAGTCTCAGTGTGAGGAGGGGGGAGGCTAGAAGCCGCCACTAGAGGTGGCCGTGAGGCAAATGCAAAATAAAAGTCCTGGGAGGGGACGTGCCACCTCGAGTGAACTCAGACGGAAAGGCCTGTGACAGAGACCTGGAATGTGCAACTATGTGGCAGGTAAATGTCCTTGAGCCTTTTCTCAAGCTGCCCCTTCTCCTGCAATTCCTTCCTCCCCCATTCCCAGCCTCTGTCTGAAATCCTGTTACCCTTCACTGCCCTGCTCAGCGGCCCTCACCTCCAGGAAGCCCTCCAAATATACTCTCCCGCTACCTGTGATCTCTCACACCAACACTCCTGTAAGGCCTCTGTTTCCATTATCTGACTACTCTGATGCCCTGGGTTAAGGAATGGGGTCTGGGTCAGTCCTCCCAGGGCTATCTCCAAGCAGTGATGGGGACCCAGTAGCCAACCCAAAGAGGCCCTGGCTCAGCCCCAGAGACCAGGGGGTCAAGGGAGCACATCTCACCCTGCTACGGGGCCCTCACCTTATTATTGGCCAGGTACAGGTAATTGAGGTTGGTCAGATGCTCAAACGCTTCCTCTGGGAGCCCTTCAAAGGACAGGCATCAGTCAGAGCCCTGGATGAAGGAGACGCTACAGGGGAGCACGCCAGCGCAACCCAGCCCCCCCTCCCAAGCCTACCCCACTTCCGGGACAGGGGAGAGCATTCCCCTGGGCAGGCTCAGAGCTAATCCCTCCGCAGCCAGTCCCAACCAGCCTGCCCAGCCCACTGTCTTTCCCCTTGCTCATAGAGACACAAGCTCAGATGGGGAGAATCCACGCAGGGATAACAGACCCTTCAGTTGCTCAGCCCAGCCCAGGCTGGAGCAGATCCCCGATGGTCAGGCCATGGATGCAAGACCCGCCTGGCCCCTCCCTGCCGGCAAGGGGTGCTCTCCCTGGTCCAGAGCAGGGCAGGGCTGTGGTCCCTGAGCCTCCCCACTGTCTGGCCCACCCCTGCCCCATCTGGCAGGCACAATCAGGACTCAGCTGCCTCTGGGAGCCGGGCCAGGCTGGCCCTACTCCAGTCCTGACGCTGGCCTCTGACACTCAGTTCCAGGCTCCCAGACCCTCAAATGCTGGGGCTCACCCAAGTATCTACAGAGAGGGAACAGTTATATAAACTGCACCACGTTCCCCGTGGGATAGGCCCCTGCCACGGCGGGGTAAGCGACGGCCAGGCCGCTTTTAGCAACATGTGAAATGAAACTGCGAAGAGGAATAGGCAGTGATGACAGTATCTCAGCTCCACTATGAGCCAACTATGGGTGAAACAACAAAAGAAAAGAGACCTCACTGAACTGGGGTGAAGGCTGTACAACCGCATACACCCAAAACCCATCAGACTACTTTGAGACTGCATAAATCGTAAGGTCTACAGCCGTAACTTTTAAAAATGGAAAGAAATGTCCCAGATGCCAATAACGATCAACCCAAGTGGCAGAATAATGGATGAGTTTTTTTTTTCTTTTCTATTTTATTTTGTACATTTCTAAATTTTCTGTTGTCACCCAATTAGTATCGTCACCAGGGCAAAAATAACCATTTAAAACTTGAGGACTTCACAACTCTCTGATTCTAAGGTCTTCTGTGTGGACAAATCTATGACAAAGGTCTCAGAAGCCTCTCCCCTTCTGACTCCCAGGTCTCACAAGCACCCAGGGGTGCCTTTTAGGAAACCCTAGGGAGGCCCGTGCCTGGTGGCCCCACTGCCTGCCCAGGCTAGGCCTGCTCTTTCCCACACCCAGGGCCTGTAGGGCAGGGCTCTCCCTACAGGCATCCCCTGGCATCCCTGCGCGGGCTCTGGCTGAACTCACCTCGGGAAGTCAGGCGGTTGTTCTGGAGGTTGAGGGTCTCCAGGCCATGCAGCCGGGAAAGCTCCTCAGGGTAGATTTTCTCCAGCTGGTTGTTCTGGGGAGTGAAGGATGGAGGCATGAGTAGGCACCTTGGGGGTTCCCAGGGTCCCTGCCCCACTGAAGGCGCAGCCCGTCCTCAACCCCTGGAGCCAGTTCCTCCCATGGGCACCTCCCTGGGGAATCCTCCCTCCTCCCCACACCCCCGGTAGCAGGCAGCCCTGGGTGCTGGTTCTGCACCAGGCCTGGAGGTGCGCGTCAGTAACCAGTACAGACGTGTGGGCCCCACCTGCTAGGAACCCACACCTGGGTGTCCACAGGCAGTTCAGACTCACAGTGCAGCTCCAGACCTGCTCCCCGAGTGCTCCCCCCAGGACGGCCATTCCAGTGCAAGCCTGAAGCTACCCTTGGCTTCCTTTCGGCCCCTCCCTTTCTTACCATGGGGCGTTTTAAAACCCGGGTCTGAAATCTTCCCCGCTGGGCTCAGGGGCTGGATTAGGCCACTCTGGGCCCCAGGCACCAGTCCTTCCTCTCCAGCCATTGACTCTACCAGACTAGGTCTCTGCCTCTACAGGCCATCAGCACAAGGGCAGGACGTGCCTGAATCCTTCCTCCACGCCCAGCATCCCACACAGTACCAGAGTGTAGAGGAGGTCCCCAGGAGACATTGTATGAATGAGTGGGTGACTGAACCAACCCTAAGTGCTGCCCTCACCTGCCCCTCTCCCCCACAGGCCACCCTGGCCTCAGTTTCCACCACTGCCAGCCCAGGTAACCCAACACTACGTGACCATGGACCAGTCACTTTCCTTCACTGGTCCCGATCTCTGGATATGGGGGCAATGCTGTTTGCTCTCACCCCCACCAGGGTGATCATGGATGCGCCAGCATGCCAGAGTACCCTGCCTAGAATGCATGGTTTATTTCTTGAGGTTCCAAAATATAGCCCAAGCTTCAGCTGGGGAGAGTGCTCTGTCCTCTGAGCCCCCAGGGCATGTGAGAGGGTCTCCTTTGCTCTTCCATGCCTGGTCCCTAATGGTGTCTGGGGACCCTGTCCATTCAAAGGGTTAGCCACCGGACAGGTCTGCCCATTTCCAGACAGGGCTGGCTATGTATAGGCCACGGCCTGGACTCCTTCAAGTGAGACAAGGCAGGTTATAATGCCATGGCACTCTGGGCCCAGGCCATCAGAGGGTGGCCCTCCCCAGCGGGCCCAGACTGCTGGTGTCTGAGCGGCCCTAACACCCTTGTCAGGGGTGTGCATCTCGCAAGCAGGGGGCAGCCCGTGACCGCTGGTGCAGCATTGGCCTCACCTGCAGGGACAGGTGGTTGGTGCGCTCAGGCAGGCCTCCGGGGAACTCACGAAGGTCGATGCCCCCACAGTCCACAACGCCCTCCTGGGAGCAGGCACAGTCTCGAGGACAGTCCATCGTGGCTGGGCCAGGTACCGGCTCCTCGGGACTCAGAACCAGCACCGGCTCCTCCTCCACAAATTCATTCTCTTCGGGGCTCAGGCTGGGGGAGGCACTTCGGTCCAACACCGGGGCCCTCACGGCCAGCGCCCGTCCCAGCTGCAGCTGTGGAGGCAACAGCAGCAGGAGCAGCAGCGCCCTGCTCTGGGCCATGGTGCCTGCAAGAGGGGTTGAGCAGGGCTGACCGGGCCTGTTAGGTACGGTAGGCACATGTCATCACGGAAGCCCTGGGACTCAGGCGTGGTGTCTGACGTCCTGGGACACACCCCATCTGCTGACCACCGCACTTCCCCATACCAGCCCCATAAGCTTCGCCCTCTGCAGGGGGCTGGGTGAGGTAAAGCTCTCTCCAGGCCTGCAAAACCTTCCACAATCCATGTCAGGCCTGGCCCGGTGGGTCCCTTGGAGCTGCAGGGATGGGGGAGGGTGGCTTCAGGTCATGAGGAAAATGGTGGGGTTCCATCTCTGCAAGTTATGGTCTAGCTGGATTCAGAGCTCGTCCTTGGAGTTCTCTGTATAGGGACCCAGAAGACAGCTTTGCAGGGTGACAGGTTGTGATAAGGCAGTAGCTGAGGTACCTGACTCTGGAGTTCTCTACATCCACTTCTTGGTGGCTCTAACCTCACTGAGCTTCACTTCCTCACTTTACAACACAGACACTCCACCTAAACTTACAGCAGCTGGCACCAAGCCGGGGATGATGGCTGCTGTCCCCAGTGACTGTAAATGCAAGTGCACAGCAGTCTTCAGACTCAGGGGACCTGCTCCTTGCTCCACGCCTTTCTCCCCACCATTAGATGGGGGACCACAACCCACAGAGCAGTTAAAAGGGTCTGTTTAGGGCCCTCCCTGGTGGCACAGCAGGTTAAAGCACAGCACTAAGAAGCTAAAGCCGCTTCCGCATGAGTTCGATCCCGCCTGCCCCGGAGGTGACCACATGGCGTGGCAGACCTCTCCTGACCCACCCACTGCTCCCCTCAGCAGTGTACTTTGTCGATCTGCCTGTTCTGCTCCCCACTCTGTCTCTGGTGAACCCTCTTACCCATTGTGTCTCTGGCCTGTACCCCAGTTCTGTATGCATAAATGAATAATCTTTTTTTTTTTTTTTAAGCTTCTCATTAGAGGCTGGGCTTGCAACGGGCAAATTAACCTGGAGTTTGATGATGATACTGCTTAAGAAGGAGGCTCTGATGGGGGACTACAGGGATGGCTTACAGGTGATATGGTGGTGGGGGAGAGACCAATTACTGTACAGAAATGAACGACCACGTAAGAAAATAAATGAATGAAAAAGAAAAAGGAGGCGCTAGCTCCAGACAGATGGGGCTGTGCGGTCAGCTCTGTCTCTTAGTTTCGTGAATTTAGGCACATTTTGTCACCATTTGAACCTCAGTTCTGCACCTGTCCACGGAGTGGTCATTTTCACAGGAGACTGAGAGTCAGTGACAATCATGTGCCGCATTCACTAAGTGCTCAATACATGTTAGCGTGCCCTACCATTAATCTCTGATCTGTGGGCATCACCCACATACCACCCCTCCCAGTGTCTGCTCCAGAAACCCCACTTCTGTCCCTCCCCTTGTCTAGATATCACATGTGCCTTTCAGTCCACTCCAGGCCCAGCTCTCCCAGGGCTGCTGACGAGAGCCTGCCGGGAACTCCGCTAGTCTGAGGCTGCCACATATGTCAGCTTCCACTATGCTCACTCATTGGCTCAGTCAGTTCCCTACTGTGAGGGCCCTGCTCCCCTTGGCATGGTGTGGCACAGGGGTACAGGTGAGCTGGCCAGACCCTCAGTGTGGAGGGGGTTGGTACCCAATACCAACAATCACCAGGCAATAGTTCCAGACTGGGTGAGCTCTATGAAATATCCCACCAAGTATGTGACTCCACAAGGCCCCTGGCAGAGGAAATCAGTCTTGCTTCCCTCTATAGATCTATAAGACCTGAGCGAATGTGGGCCCAGCCACTGGCCTGGCAGAGGACCAGCACACACACAGCTTCATGGCTCCAAGGACCAGCCTGTAGCTGCGAGTGATGCATGCTGAGCCTGGCCTGTGCCCACTACCTCACCCTGCTGCCCCTGTCCCCTGCCCAAATGGGCTACAAATCCTCCCAGTCTACCAGTCACTCCTAGGTCAGGTTATAACAACCCCCCGACACCCCCCACACCCTATAGCTCAACAGCCTCTAGCCAGCACTAGACCAAAGCCGCCTCCCTGCCGCCTGTCTGACCCACTGTAGACAAGGGCTCTGGGGGGAGAAGTATGAACCCAGGTTCCAGTCAAGACAGGAAGCCGGGGAGAAGGTCCCTGCCCACGTATGCCGTGCACTACTGGATGGGTTATTTTTCCTCCCTCACCTTCAGTTTTGTATCTGTAAAGATCTGTACACTATCTATACAAAGGTAGTCACTTACATTAACATTATGAACCATACTGAACATATTATCATCACCACTTTAGAGATAAGGGAGCTGAAGCCTGGTGGGGTTGGCCACAGTAACACAGCTGCTAAATGGCTAAGCGAGCTTCCCACTCAGGTCTTGGCCTCAGTGGTCCCAGGCCATGTGCAAGTGGGCACAGAGGATTGGACACACCTCAGGCATGACTCCTGCCCTTAAGCAGCTCAGTCAACACTGTCCAATGTGTTGGCCACCTGTGGCCACTGAGCCCTTGAAATGTGACTAATCCAAGCTGAGGTGTGCTGTAAGGGTAAAGGGTCGGACTGAGGACAAAAGGAAAGACTTAGGACAAAAAGAAATGAAAAATATCTCAGTACTATTAACAGTTCAGAAAATCTCACTTATGGTTATACTGGCTAGTGATCATCATTTTGGATACATTGCATAAATAAGTTTATTAAAATTAATTTCACTTTTTTGTAGCATGGCTTCTAAAAAATGTTGTAATTATGGCTTATTCACATTATATTGGCAGCACTGGTCTCCAGCACCTGTAGAGGCTGGATACTATAATCCTAGGGTCATAGGAGGTGTGAGAGAGGGAAGTCGAGTCTATGAGCCTAGAGAAGACGAACCTGGCCTGGCTCCCTGTAAGAAGCTGTGCCTTCCCCAGCCAGGAGAGCTGAGCAGAGGCAGCGGAGAAAACGTGGCATGAGCAGGGGGCTCAGTGTGTGCAGACCGGGCGCAAGAGGGCCCACGCTGGCACCTCCATACGCTCACCAGAGTGTCTGGGGGATTCTGAACTGGGGGTTATGCCAGTGGGAGGTGGCTACAAGCTCAGGCCAAGAAGGGCCTTGAAAGCCAGGTTAGGGAGAGCGACCCTTTAACCCACCGGCGATAAGGAGCCGCTGAAGAGCAGGAGAGGGGCAGAGGTAGGTCTGTGGATGGAGCGGAGGGGCACTCTTAGAGAACAAGCACTGGTGCCCTGGGAGAACAAGCTCTCTGGGCAGATCCGGAGGTACTTGACTAAAGGATGGAGAGGAGATGCTGGACTCAAGGGGGAGGAAGGAGAGGGCTTGCCCGGTGGTGGGCCTTCCTCGGGACAGTACGATCCTGGACAGCTTTCATTCAGCCGCCTGCTTTGCTGTGTGACCTAGGACACCTCACCAGCCCACCCCAGTCTGAACGTTCTCTGTTCTAAGAATGTTGAACAAGAGAAGGCCCCAGAGTCCTTTGTGTGCCCTGCCCTGCCGTGTTGGGGTGTGTGTGGAAGGAGAGAGAGCTGATCCCTGATCTGCGGAAGTTGCCCTGATGAGGAACAACCACACCCTGAGCTCAGCAAATGCTGGCGGAGGGTCCTCGGTTTGAGGCAGAGCATCCTCACATGGCAAACTTCGCTGCTGGAAAGACAGGGCCCCATGTCTGGCTGCTGTATGGTCCTGCCGGACTCCCTGTTCTCCCCTTGGCCTCCGTGTACTCCAGACAGTGGAGACGGCAACTCTTGAGGAGGAGTACATGAAAGGGCAGGCCTAGCCCGGGACCTACATGGGATTAGCCTTCAGAGGAAGCGCTGCATTCCACTGTCTCCCCACCTCCCTGCCTGGAGAACCAAACCTCAAGGCCCAGAGGGGAATTAAGGCAGGCTTTAGAAAGGGAGACCTAAATCAAGAGGTGTTTCTAGGCCAGGGCTCCACCTCCCTCCTGTGGGAGGGGGGGCGGGGGGGGTTTGTAAAAAATCAATTGATCAATTGTCCACTCTGCACGGCCCTGAACAGCTAGCTACATCTTGTGAAGTATAATAAACATTCTGAGACTACGTGTTCTTATTTTGCAGATGAGGAAATTCAACCACAAAGGGAGTCCCACTTTGTCCTACAATTCCCAGCAAATGTCTACTCAAAAGTCCCTGCTCCTGGGAGTCCAGCCCTCTGGGCTGGGGTAGGGAGCAGCTCCTTGATGCCCCCACCACACTCCTGGCCCACTGCATCCTTCTAAGCTCAAGGAGGCCTACCCTGACTCCGCAGGCATGCACAGGGTGCTCAGGAAATGTTTCTGTATGAAGGAATTTGTGAAAGCCAAGGTGAAAAAGACCTGCAATATTATCTGGTCTGACTCCCTCAGTTTACCTACTAGCATGTTAAAGGCAAGGCCAGATTAGAATGTGTCTTCTGACTCCTGGCCAGAGCCTTACGCAGTTCTTGAAGGCTGAGTAGAAGTTATTCAGGTGGATACAAGGGAGGAAAAGCATGAGTAATGTCCAGTGTGGGGGAAGGGAGAAGAGTGAGGGGTGTTTAAGGAAGGGACTGAAGGTCCAAGCCTCCAAGGGCATTAGTCACCATGCTAGGGTGTTGGGAATAGGGGGCCATCCAGGGTTCCAAGTAGAGTTTTCAACTACCAGGTCTAAAGATCATCCCACCCCCACCCAGCCCAAGATTCTGAAAGAAGAGACAAAGTTTGCTCCCACAGCGTTCATGAAAATGGTCAAATGAATCTGACATTTAATTTGCACTCTAGAAGGGACTGAGCTGAGGACCCTAAAAGTGGACATGACAATGCAGGGACTCTCTCAGCTCACAATCGTGGGAGCCAGGTGGGCCACAGCTTCACCTTCTGCCCCACAGAAGTCCAAGGGTTGAAGCTCAGGTTGCACGGGCCTGGATGTGTACCTTAGGCACCCCAAGAGCCAGCGAGCATTCCCGGCCGGCGCCCAACCCCGTGCCAACTTAAAGGCCCCTGGGTGGTCCCCGCTGTACTCACCGTTGTGCACGCTCTCGGCGGTAGCTGCGACCTCCCACTCCCAGCCCCAGCTGCAGCCAGGAGCTCGCGCCGCAGCCGCCGCCGCCACCACCACCTCGTCTTCCACCTGACCGCGCGCCGGGTATTTTAACCCCACCGTCTAGTGCCCCGCCCCAGACCAGGCTGGCGGTTCCAGAACCCACAATACGGTTTCTGCCGCAGTAGCGGGAAGGCGCCCAACTCACTTCCCTTGATCGGTGCCCCCACCCCACCCCTACCCCTTCTCTTGCAGCTGTCCCAGGCGGGAGGAAGCCGCGTAGACAGACCGACACCAGGCGGCCAGCTGAGCGCTTTGGCTCCGCGAGTGCGCGGCGCTGGACCGAGGAGCCGAGCCCAGAGCGGGTGCGGGCGGCCGACGCTCGGACTCCACCTGTCCGCGCGTCCCCGTCCCGGGGCATCTCTCTGCCCCTCTCTAGGCCTCAGTTTTTCTGTCTGTAAAAAGGTCAGGAGTGGGCTAGCTGAAGTGAGCTGACGTGGAAAGACACAGTGTTCTCTGCGCCCAGACATTGAAGTTCTGGGGTCCACGCCCCTCCCCAGTTCCACCTGCCCCCCAAAGCCCCCCCTCCCCACCCAACACACACATTCCCAGTCGCCCCGCCGGCATCCTTTCACTCCCCCTTCCAGTCCACCCTCAGATTCTTTCCAGATGTGGGCGGCGGGAGGGGCCCGGGGACTGGGACCAGCCTCTGGCCAGAGGGGAGAAAAGGCTCGCGCCGGGTCCGGACCGCGGAGGGGTCGTGTCGGTGAGCGAGCTCTCGGTGCGCCCCCTCAGTGCGGGGCTCCCCAAAGGGGGCGACAGGCGGTGCCCCCGCCCGGGTTAACCGCTGGGTCACAGGCGGCGGAGTCCGACTGTGCGGTTCAGGGCCCAGGGCCCTCCGCCTGCCCGGCCGCCCGCCCAGTACCTGCTGCGCTCCCGCGCCGCGCCGCGCCGCGCCCAGCCGGCGGAACGCGCTCTCCGAGGGTCTGCTGCGCTCAGCGGGCGCGGGCTCCTTCCATTCAAGTCGAGCCGTGCGCTCGGCGACGCAAGTTTCGTTGTGGGTTTTCTTCTCCCCGCCTCTCCCCCGCCCTGTGCATCTGCCGGACGCCGGCCTCCTCCGGACACAGGCGTGGGGTCCCCGCAGGCGCCGGGAGGGAGGGCCTGTCCCCTTCCCGCGTTGGCCTTGGCGCGGCCCCACTTCCCGGGGAGACAGAGCCGCCACACCGACCCCTTCTCCCTCCTGGTGGGGCCGCCTAACCTCACCCCACCCCCTTAGGAGACTGGAAAGGCGGGGTGTCTAGCCCATAAGCTTCTTGGTTCTCAGCCTTCTGCAGTGGAACTGGACCCCCGTTAGGCCTCAGCACCTGAAAGGAGAGTAGGGGACTTCTTCAAGTGCCTCCAGGCTCAATTTCTCCCTCATGGCAGTGGATTTTGCAACCACTCCAGGCACGAGTACCTTTCCGTTCACACTCCCACCCTAGGGTCCTGGGCCGTGGCTAACAGGGACTCCAGCCAAAACTTTGCTGGGCCCCTTCCCGGAAAAGTTTCCCGCCCTCCCTCTCCCTCCACCTCCCACGTTGGCCCTGGGCCTGCAGCCTGGTAAGCCTTGAAGGACAGAACATTGAACTGGGAGCAGGGTGCCGGGGGATCCCAGTCGTAGGAGACAAGGGGAGTGACTAGTGAACCCTCCCAGCATCATATTGCTCTCAGGAACGGAAAAGGTTTCCAAGTAAACGAGTATTAACCACTAGCAGCTGAAGCAACACTGTCTAGTGCCAGGGGCTTCAGTGGTGGAAGGAAGTGGGCCTGGGTTTAGGTGGTACTTGGCATCTCCACTACCTAGCAGGGCCCTTCCCTATACCTGCTCTGGCCTGTGAGCAAAGCACCCACCCTTAGCTCACCAGGCTGCCCTCCTACTGGAGAGGGAGCTGAAACAAACTTGGGAACCCTTACTCAGCCTAATTTGCCAGGATCCCATGTGTGAAGTCTTCAGACCCTTTCCCTGGCACCTGCTACATCCTGCTTGTAGCATTTCCATTATTTTCTTCAAACCCTACAAGAGGATGGCTGGTGTCCCTATTCACGAGTAAGGAGACATCCTTAGAAAGAAGTGACAAGGAGTAAAATGGACAGTTTTGTCCTTCTTTATTGTCCAAGTTCTTCCCATGACAGGCAGGAAACTTGAACATTTAAGTGAGAACCCTGGATTTGAACCCAGGACTGTTTGTTTTCATTACATCAGTAACTCAAGAACTTAATGAGAATGGGAAAGGGAAATATTTTGCCTTCTTTGGCCTCAGATTCCAGTTGTCTCTGAGCTCAAACTTGGAGAGTTGGTATGATTCACAAAATTGGCCAGTAGCCATAAAGAGAGAAGCATCTCATGTCTCTCAGCATTGAGCCTAGATGCAAGTAGAGCTACAGAACAAGATAATGCCGGCTTGACAATCTTTGAACTAAAGAAAATCTCCTAAGACGATGAGAACTAGTGCATACTGAGTGCCCACTAACTGCCAGGCACCATGTTAAATCCTAATCTTAAATCATTCCAATCCTGTGGGAAATATTCTCTGCTGGCTGGTGACTGTTGGGACCAACCACAGGGCATACCACCTCCTGCTCCTTCCCCCCACCTCAGAGAAATAGCTCTTCTGTGGAATGCCAGTGCCACACACGCTCTGTGACTGTCCAGGGCTATAGACACAAGCTGCAACCACTGAAGTGAAGTGTAATGTTGAGGAATCACTTTGAATGTCATTGGTGGCAAAATGGAATCATCATGTTCTAGAAGCAAATCCTCTAGCTCGCTAACTTTCAGAAGGGTTGTAAAGCAGAGCTGAGTTTGTAGTGCAGTTTCCTGACTCTATTTGGCTCCTGCATGCCGCCCTTCAATTTCAGCGCCTGTTTAATGTTACTATAATGCATGGTGTCAAGTACAAGCTACAAGCCTAGACCTAGGTTCAAGTCCCAGCTGGGTTCCAATGGAGTTACACTTCACAGAATGTCTGAATGACACAGAGCCAAGTATAGGACTCTACAGCATCAAGCAAGTGGTAAGTTTTTGACAAATGGCAACTGCTGTAATTCTAATACTATAAAATCATCACCAAGGTGGGACAAAACATCCAGGAAGACTTATTTAATAAAAAGCATGAGTAGCAAGAATTAAACTTCTGCACTGTACCAGGTGTTTCTAATTCAAAACAATAAGAAACAAGAAGGAAGGAGTAAACATATATAGTCAGAGAGAACTAGGAGTGAAGGACAAGAAGTCTACTGAAAGGTTTTGATGATGAAGGGAAAATAAGGAATAAGATAAAAGGAGATAAGTTGTTATAATTTATCAGAGAAGAAAGTAATTTTTTCTTGGATTTGAGGCTCAAGACCTTCCTAATTAACAACAAAAAAAATAATTTAAAAACTAGGGCAAAGGGCCCCCTCCTTGGTGGCACAACAGGTTAGGCACAGCACTATGAAGCTACCCAGAGCCACTGAGTCATGAGTTTGATCCCTGATCAGGGAGCTGACCCACATGGTATGGCAGACCTCTCCTGTCTCACCTGCTGCTCTCCTCGGCAGGATATTTCAGTCAATCTGCCTATTCTTCTCTCCACTCTCTCTGGTGAATCCTCTTGCCCCCACACCTCTGGCTTATACCATTTCTTATATACATAAATAAATAAATCTTTTTAAAAAAATAGAAAAAAACTAAAAAAGACCTTACTAAATAGTAGGGTCCCAAGTACTGAGCTATCAAGCAGCTTGATATTCTAGACACTTAGAAATCAGTTTATCTGGTGTTTTATTTATAGAGAATCCACCTGAAGTTTTTTGATAAAAGACAAGATCTATCAAAGAACAAACAAGGTATGATGGAAAAATCACAGGCCACCTCAATTATAAAAGTCTCCTAGGTTCCTATAACATCTCATACAACATCTTTATTGTTGGGACTTTTCTTGCTATACATTTTTAATCTTTCCCCCCACTGGATTGTAAACCTTTCAGGTCAAAAACCTTATCTCATGTTCTGTAAGTTTCATTTTTAGTTCTTAAAAAAAAAAAGTCATCATGTAGTCAGGGTCATAATGGGTCCTCAAATATGACCATGCCCTTATAGAGAAAGGGACTCTGCAGATGTAAAGGTTATTGACCTTAAAGTAAGGCGATTGTCCTGTATAATCCAGGTGGGCCTAACCTAACTAAACTCATAAACAGAGAACTTTCGCTAGCTGGAAGTAAAAGAGATGAGGAAGAAGGAGGAAATCAGAGATTTGAAACCTGAAGACTTGACTAGCTTGAAAAGGTGCAGGGAAACCAGGCATCCTCTAGAAACTGAGAACACCCTCCCTCTTGCCTGCAAGATTACAAGAACTTCAGTCCATGGCAGCATGGAACGGAATCTGCCAATAGCCCAAATGAACATTATAGCATTTTCTCCCCTCAGAGCCTGCAGGTAAGAGCCCAAGGCAGGCCCTCCCTGGTGGTGCAGCGGGTTAAAGCGCAGCACAAAGAAGCTAAAGCCACTTCCGCATGAGTTCAATTCCCGCCTGCCCCGGAGGAGACCACATGGCGAGCCAGACCTCTCCTGACCTGCCCGCTGCTCCCCTCAGCAGTGTACTTAGTCAGTTCTGTCCGTTCTGCTCCCCACTCTGTCTCTGGTGAAACCTCTCACCACCCCTGAACCTCTGGCCTGTACCCCAGTTCTGTATACACAAATAAATAAATCTTTAAAAAAAAAAAAAAAAAGAGCCCAAGGCAGCCAACACCTGACTCCAGCCTCTTGAGACCTGAAGCAGAGAAATCACAGAACCCACCCAGACTTGTGAGCTACAGAACTATGAGATATTAAATCTGTGTCATGGTAAGCCATTGAATTTGTAGTAATGAGTAAGGCAACACTAGAAAATGAATATGAACATAATAACTAAAACAGATACACAGTACACCAGCATTACCCTACACATTATTTCACTTATTCTTTACAACACATGTTAGTATTATTGCTCCCTTATTTTAAGAAACTGATGATCACTAAGGATAAGTAACTTGCTTAGGTGATCAGTTAACCAGTACTTGAGCCAGAATCCAAACTCAGGTTTCCAAATGACAACCTATGAGTATCTCATGCACTGCAGCTATTATTTTATGATTTGACGGTTTTACTTTCTTAAGCAAAATAAAAGATGGACCAAAAAACCAACACAAAAAACAAAAGTTGCTTTCCAAAACTATGAAAATATTCAAAAGTTTTTACATTTCTTCCATAGGTAGCTAGTAAGTTATAGAACAGGTCAGAGTATAAACAAGTAAATAAAAGATAATCAAATATGATTTGAAAAATGGCAACAGGGCCCTCCATGGTGGCGCAACGGGTGAGATCGCAGCCCTGCAAACTGGCCGCAGCCACTTCAGTGTGAGTTCCATCCCCGCCCTAGAGGTGATCCACATGGCACAGCAGACCTCTCCCGACCCGCCTGCTGCTCCCCTCAGCAGTGTACTTTGTCAATCAGCCTGTTCTGCTCCCCACTCTGTCTCTTGTGAATCCTCTCACCGCCCCTGCACCTCTCTGTTCATACCCCAGTTCTGTATGTATAAATAAATAAATCTTTAGAAAAAGAAAAATGGCAACAGGAGAAATTCTCAAGAGTAGCTGTCAATTAAATATCTTCTCCCACTCAGATGCTCTTTCAGCCACTGTTAAGGTACATTGTTACAATGAGATGCCCTGTTTTGCCTGCAAAGGTAAGGAATATCTGTGTGATTAGAGCTTGCAGTCCACACATGACCAGAAAATTCAACTGATTTTCTATCTGAAATTTCTACTTTCTGTATTTCTTCCATTACTTCTAATAACTAAGCAAAAATAATTCTTCCTCCACTTTTTTCCTTCCATCTCTCAAATATTTGTGAATAGCTATCACACTCTTCCAGAAGGTATCATTTTGCCCAGCTGAAGCATCTTCCAGCCTGTTTAAATTAGCTTTTCTCTTACACTGCTGTGTTTTCAAGTCAAAATTCCTTTCCCATATATTTCTGTTCTAGTGGAGTATCTAATCTGGAATATTGTTTTGTACACAGAAGATGCCATATTCTAAAAGGTGAATTATACACTTTTTACTACGATATGATACATAATATATATGTAGCTTGAAAAGAAAAACAGTAGTAAATTTCTGTTTGGTGGTTGGCTAGGAAACTGTAGCCCCTGGTGCCTCGCTGGCTGCAATATAGAAATAAACAGTAGACTACAACAAATTTCTCCCAATTTTACTTTAAAAGCTATGGCCACAAGAAGTTCAGTAACTAAAAGATCATGTGCTCTGTAAATTCTTCTGAAACAGTGCTGTGAATATTTAAAATTTAAATGACACTTAATAGACTAGGCTATGAACATTTCTTTTTACAATAAGTTTTGGATGTAAAACATTAAAAAAAAAACATTTCTCCAAGAAGTTTGGCTAAAATTTCATACCAGATTAAACTTCCTGCCAAATAGAATCAGCCACTACATTTCTTATTTCTGACCCAATATTCTCTGTTCTTACTAAGAACTAAAGAGCTGTTTGTTTGCAGCTGTCTCCAGATAGATATTAATACTAAACCTTTCCAGTGATTTTGTAACTCTATTGAGAAAAATCCTAAAATTTGGCCAGAGAAGACTGTGGCTCCTAATAGCAAATAAATCTTTCAAGACCCTCGTTAGATGTTTAGTACTATATTCAAAACTCCTAATTCATATCGGTGTGGTCTCTAAACAAACTCAATACTACAGAGGAATTTACTCAAGAGATCCAATCTGCAGGATTATTTTACCCACGTAAGTATAGTCGCAAAACTAATGATTTTAGTGAACACAGAACTTACTTGGCTACTTTGCTTTTAAAAAAAAACATGTAATGGCCCTCCCTGGTGGCGCAGCGGGTTAAAGCGCAGCACTAAGAAACTAAAGCCACTTCCCCATGAGTTCAATTCCCGCCTGCCCCGGAGGTGACCACATGGCGTGGCAGACCTCTCCTGACCCGGCCACTGCTCCCCTCAGCAGTGTACTTCGTCGATCTGCCTGTTCTGCTCCCTACTCTGTCTCTGGTAAAGCCTCTCACCACCCCTGAGCCTCTGGCCTGCACCCCAGTTCTGTATGCACAAATAAATAAATCTTAAAAAAAAAAAAAAAAAACATGTAATGAACCCACAAGTAAACTGACTTCTTTCTTCGGGCTACTTCAATATTAAGCTGAAAGATTATTCTGAGAAGCTGCAGATACTTTTCAAAGAAAAAAAGAGAGTAAGTTGAACAAAAGGAGAATTTTTAATGTTCTCTTTCATCATCAGGGCAATGGAAGGTCATGTAATAAGACTGTATTTCTATGATGAGGTTCCTATCATCAGAAATGCCCCTGGTGAATACGAAATATTCAGCTTATTCATTTACTTAATGATACTAAGCCAAGATTTGTGCTAGGGGTATCAAAATGAATTAATGAGATACAGTTCCTGCCTTTAAGGAGCTGTTTGGTGAGACATCACTACAAAGGACAATAGGCTTTATTTTGACAAACAGCAACAGTTTTCTGAAAGCTAAGGCAACTTATCAAGGATGTAAAGGAACTTGCCAAAAGGAGGAGATGGAGGGATGGGGGAACAGGAAGAGAGTGGTAAGGATGGGCACAAAAGAACAGCATGTACAACGTGACCTGAGACCTGAAAGTATTAGCTAATGTGCTTGCTCTGTATGAATCCCTTGAAAATTGAACATGTCACAACCAAATGGAACTTCTCAGTCTTTATTATTCATATGTCTTATGAAACAAAATCCAATCTAGCTTTTTATTCTAACTAATCCACTGCAACTGATTTTGTAGCAATCACCAGTGACTTTCATTTTGCCAAATTTAATCCAATCGACACTTTTCAGACATGATTCTACTCGACTCATAGTACCATAGGGCACAGTAGGCAATTTCCAAATTTTGTCTATACTCTCACTTCAGGAAATTTCCCTTCCTCTTTAGCCCCTCTTCGTTATCCTCTTTTGACAGATTTTCTTCCTCTACCTGATTCTAAGAGTCAAAAGTTTCTCAAGGCTGACTCAAACCCCTCTTCTTCCTGTTCCAAAAAGGATATGATCCATTCCTTCAGCTTTAAATACCATCCATATGATCAGGTCTTCCAAATGTTTACCTCCAGGCTAACCTCACCACTAAGCTCCAGCTTTGTCAACCCAACTACTTGGTAGCTCCATTTCGGAAGCTCTCAAGCATCTCAAAGTTAACAACTTGAAAAGTAGTGCTTATTTTTTTTAACTACTTTTCCTGAACTCACCTTGTCCCCTCATCATTTCAGTTATAACCCACCAATCATTCACCTGGTTAGTCACCAGAAGTCATTTCTCCAAGTCTCCAAGTTCTGTTAGTTATACCTCTGCCTACTTTTTCAAACCTATCTCCACCACAGACCAGACTTCCAGGACATCATCTTCTTGTACTTGGATATCCACTCCTCCAGTTATCTACCCCCAATACGTTCTCCATGCAGAAGTTACAGTGATCATCCTAAAGCACAAATTCAAATGTAACTGGCTCCTATGTACAAATCCTATCTCATCTTGTGTCTGTCCTTCAAGCTCACTAGATTTCACTCACATTGGCCTCTTGCAATTTGGGGGACAAGTCAAGACTCCTTTTCATCCTTTTATATAATATTCTTTGGACGGGTCAGTCACTTCTCAGCCTTTAGATTTCAGCTTAAATATTATTTCTTCAGAAATGTCTCCTTTAAATACTTTATCAAAGATGGCCCTTCACAGCACCCTGATCATTTCCCACATAGCACATCATAGTTCATGATAATTATTTATTTCTCTGAATATCTCTCCCACTAAACTGTAAAAACTATGAGGGAAGGGGATAACCATTGTCTCCATTGGCTAGCACTGAACCCTCACTATAGTATCTTTTATATGGTAGACACTCAGTAAATATTTACCAAATGAATGAACAAATGAGAAAGACTTTAAAAAAAAATGGAACATAAGAAAATACCATACATTATCAAATCACTTACCTATGAGGTGATGGCAGTGAGCGGACAGTAAGGGAATTCAAATATACAGAATGACTATGATGTACCTACACTGATATAGGTACTCTCCATATGTACCCTCTCTACATACTCAATAATGCTAAGAAGTCAACATCATTGTCTCCACTTCATAGATCAGGCAACTGATGCTCAACCTGCCCAAGTAGAAAATTCAGGAGCAGCAAATCCAGACCTATTAACCTCTTTCTTCCAAACCATGCTTCCATAGAAATTAAACTACTGCTGTATTTCATCACTTAAGTATTTTTCTATTATACATATAAATACATTTATATATGAATACATTTCTACCCCCAAAACCAGTTTTTGTTTTCCTTTTTTGTTTGTTTTGTTTTTTAGGCCCATCCTAAAGCCTATTTCAAATATTTCTTGCTATCGGGGAGAAGTGAAGGCACAATGATGCAATAAACCCAAACTACAGATTAATAAAGCAGCATACTGGGATTATTATTTTTTTTTTGAAGCCTTTTTCTTGTCAGAGTTAAAAAGCTACTATGATTAGTTAGTAGGTTTGCATTCTGAGTTTATTCTATGAAACTTGAGATCAACTTATACTGCCATAATTTACCATTTTGCCTAATCACGAAATCTGCTGGTCACAAATCATGCAAAGCTAAATGCTTAAATGGATCTGATCCATAGTCTGGATTTGATACCAAAGGCTCCAAGCGTCTAAACAAATTAAATAACCTGGCTTTAAAGCAATGTTAGTTCAGGCTGAAGCAACATGTTAATGTCAGAAAAGTAGGACCTGGAAAATCCTTAAGCAGTTCTGGATTCTGAGTGGACTCACAGAATTATTACAACAGAAGGGACCTAAAAGATCATATGCTTAAATCCCCAATTCTTAACAGAGGTAGTTGTTGATTTTGCCTAGGAGAAGCATGACTCCTAGCTCCTATTCAAGTGCTCCTTCTGCTGAAACACACTTCCTCCCCAATCAAGATTTAGTGATCCTTTGTGTCAAAGTAACCCAGTAGGTAACACAAAACATAAATACCATGGCGTTTTTCTTATTCGCCATCATTAAGAAACCCTCGAATCAACAAGAAGCTAGAATTACTAAGAAGCTAAAGCCACTTCAGCATGAGTTCGATCCCCACCCCAGAAGTGACCCACATGGCACGGCAGACCTCTCCTGACCTGCCTGCTGCTCCCCTCAGCAATGTACTTCCTCAGTAGGCCTGTTCTGATTCCCACTCTGTCTCTGATGAGTCCTCTCACCACCCCTACACCTCTGGCTTGTACCCCAGTTCTGTATGCATAAATAAATAAATCTTTCAAACAAGAAATAAAAGAAAGCCCTGAATGAGAAATACATACACAATAAAAACAAAGGAGATCAGGACGAGCTTTTTTATTTTTCAATTAAATATTCTTCCAAAAAGTAGTATTTTACCTAATCTTATTAAATTATAGGAAAATAAGATTAGTATTAGAAAAACTAAGATAGAAAAATTAAATGTAGATAGTTAAACTTACATGAAGAAAAGAAAATTATACAAAGGATCAAGAGCTTTACAATTTTAATTAAATTACTATGAGATTGTGCATCTCAATGCAAATTTTATTCAATATTTTTTAACAGTTTTTTTTTTTAAATGACTCTAATATACTGGCTTTTTCAGAAGGAAATCAATTTTAAAAATATTTTTATTTTAAAAATAGCCCTGGTGCAACTGTAGTCTTTTCTCCCAAGTACTAATCATATTTATTTTAATTGGAGAATAAAATACCATTTCTGATGGCATGAAATGCAAATATTTTAAGTTCTTTTTTTTTTTAATTCCAGTACAGAACTTTTAAAACTATTAATGGAAAATAGATTTAGGTCATTAAGTGTACAACACTAATTCCTAGCCAGTTACTGGTATACTGTTTCTTCCCTAGTTCTCCCAAGGAAAACTTAAACTCAATCTTCAGCAGAATAATTCTTAAACATACTTTATAAGCAAAATGAGAGCTTCTGTTTACATAGTTTTTGGATTTTGCTGTTCCCAATTTTATCTGAAACTCAATATTACCCCAAGCCATAATTACCATATTAACTTTGTAATGCACAATTGTATGTAATTCAGCTAAGCAGTAGTTTACCATCAGGCTCTATTCACCCAGTTTAGGAAAAACAGAATCAGGCACACCCATTTAAAAACAAACCTCATGCTATTGCCAATGTGTGCTTTCAGTCTAAGTTATGACAATAAAATATGTGGATATATCTCTATATCTATATATCTCATCTTGATTTTCAAAAGTAAGCAAAGGGAGTTCTTCACAGCTTAGCTTTGCCTGACTGAAGCTGAAGATTCTGTAACTTCATAGCCAGACCCATGTTGCCAGTGATTTTCAATTTGCCTTGAAAAAAGGCCTGTGAATAAAAAGAAAATTAAGTTTATTACTTGGTGTTTTTTTGTTTTGAGATTGTTAATATTTCTACACTATTCAGTATAAGATCATTTATTTATCCCAGTCACTAAAACTTCTTCAAAATATGCAAACTTGGCTTCTGAGCTAGACTTAAAACCAACCAGATTCCTCAAAGGACCTGCAATAATACACAACACACAATAATCCAAAGGCACATCTTCCCAACGGTCTTCTCTTAAAAACTGAGTCTCCTTTACCTCAAAGACAGCATATTTTCTTTCTATCTACCTTTCTTTCTTCCTATCTATCTCCATCCATCCATCCATCCGCCATCCATCTATTTAAACTGAGGTGACATTGTTTTATAACACTCCTCAGATTTATGTCACCACACCATACCTACCACCAAAGTACCCAATCCTTTACCATCGACCACTGGACCACCCCACTCCCACGAAAAAGGTAGTGCATTTTCTAAACGTCAGGTAAACTGGTTTCATACTAGACTGATTTTGCTTAAAAACATTAGATGCAGGTTGTGAATGTAAATGGATACTTTCAGTAGCCTGCTGGGAGAAGAAGCATAGGCATAACACCCTTAAAAACTCTTGGAATCTAATGGAATGTAAATGAAATATCACCAATTTCCTACCTACAGGGAGGCCAGGCAGCCTGCTGAGACCGAGGTGCTTGTGTTCATCTTTGGCTCAGCAAAGGAAATCAAACCAATCTGAAGTGCTGAGCCACAATTCGTTCCATTTAACAACTGCCTGGGATTAGATCACATGATGCTTGCTAAATTTATCATGTAACAGAATCCTGGGAAAACTTAAGAGCAACAGCAAAATTGGGAACATGATTTCCCTGCTACGATCCCAGTCTTTTAACTCAATTTGGAAAGTAAGGGAGGACACAGCGAAAAGGTATCTGGCAGTCACAGCTTTCTAAGCAAGTATATTAAAAAGTTAGCAGCTCTTTGTACCTCACCCATGGGAATGCACAGAGCTCTGCTTTTCCTACACCTTCTGGTAAGGGTGACTAATTCCTTTTTTTTTTCTTTTCTCCCGCCTCCAACTGGACAAACTAAATATTTCCTTTTTATATGGCACACAGCCACCTTCTTTCTGTCTGATGACTTAAAGGTCAGGTGTCTCAGAACACAACATACTTAACATATATCCTTTAAATATATGGACAAGTAGTATCTAGAAGAGAAACCATCTTTCCCTCTTTTAAACTAAAAGAGACTGTTTATTTTCAAGTTATTATGAGGAAAATATGAAACCTTTAAGCTTTAGAAAATCCAAGCAAACACAAAGTTAATTTTAATCTGGTTCCTAGGTGTTCTTCATGTGAGCTGGAGAGCACATTGCTTTGTTTTAACTGTAGCCAAACACTGAAATTATAATTTCCACTGCACTAATGGTCTCCAGCCAAATTCTCCACTGAGCATAAGGGAAGGTCATTAGCACATTAACAGAAAGATTTGTCATTTTTATCTTTAATTCCTTTGGTGCTAACAGGTGTTCAAGAAAAAGAAGTTGACACTTTGCTCCCCAAAATGGTAAACAGAAAAACTGAGAGAACAAGGGCAGCTGACAAATGAAGTGTGCCCACCCTGTCAAAGGAAGTGCAGGATGCACGGTGATGAGGAGCAGTGGGTGGGCAGGAGGATGGCAGCCAGCTCCTATACTGGAGGCCTCTGTTCCGTCCAGATTTTTGGGGTGGACTCAATGTCAGTGCCAAAGGTGTAAATGTCAGTGCCAATGGTGTGTATTCAGCTGAAACATCATAGATGGTATTCTCTCACTCATCAACATGTCAACTGAAATATGCCTGGTTGCTGAGAAAAAGTATTTAAAAAGAAGTAAGAGTGGAATTCAGATTGAATTGTTTTATCCAATTACTAGGGAACCACAGGAACATAACTAAACTAAATAAAACTGAAGCAACAAAAATAATAAGGTTACAGTGAAAAGAAGCATCTTAATTTCTTATTTGTTCTCTGGCTAACAGAAGCTCATTATATCAAGTCTGTTCAACACTGTGTGACTGAAGAATACAAAGATCCTTGACGATTCAGGGATCAGTACATTTTAAACAAACAGAATTGAATCTGAGAATGGTAAAAACCTAAAACCATAAGGCATCATGCTAAGTTTTGTAGACATGTGGTTTGTTCCTTTGAGATACTCACAATCTAATGAGTAAGAAGATTATATTATATTTCTCACTATAATATAATCTGACTAGTGCTAAACTAGCAGTCATAAGTGGTCCAGAAGAGGGACTAGCTGCAGCACCCCAACAACTAGAAGAAGGTGGTTGGAGATAACATCTGAGCTAATTTTGAAACATAAGGAGTTTGTCAAAGAAAGTCAGTCCAGGAACAAGGAGTATGCATAAGGATTCCCTGGTGGTGTAGGGGTTAGAGTTTCAGTGCTATTAAGCTACTGCCACCCACTGCAGCATGAGTTCAATCTGGCCAGGGAGCTGACCCACATGGCACAGCATACCTCTCCTGTCTGCCCCTCCTCACCCCCTCCCTGTTCCTCTCAGCAGTGTATTTCAGTCTCCTGTCTGCTCCCCATTTTATCTCTGGTTCAATCCTCTCACCCTGTGCATCTTTGGCCTGTACCATAGTTCTTGTATGCACAAATAACATAAAATAAATCTTTTAAAAAAAAAAGAGCATGCATAAACACAGAAAATGTAAAAGGCAATGCCTTTGCCCACCATGCTCCCTCCACCTAGACTGTTTCTGCTTTACATTTGAGTACTGCTGCCTTCTGGTCACCTGAGGATTCAGGTCAGGTGTCACTTTCTCTGAATCCAGGTAGACAAAGCTGCTCCTTCCTCCACCTTCCCTTAACCAAAAGCCAGGCATGGCACCTGGATCCTTGGCTGCACTTACTCTTTTACAGATCTGTCTCAATCCAAATTGTGGATGCCCTCAGCATGGGAACTATTTTCTTATTTTTTGGGGCATTTCCAGTACAAATACCTGTGTCTGGAATTACATAAACATTTACTTCACAAATGTTTGCCATTTGTTAAATGAACACATTGGGGATCATCAAGTTTTGTAGATCTGACTTCTTTGCACTTTATGGAATTAGACAGAGGCAGAAGGTGAAGGAGAAAGGGCTGAAAGTCCCTGGTAGAAAATATAAGTTCCATCATACTTACCGACTGAGGGTTCATTTTACCAGTCATCAAAGCCAGTAAGTCCGAGTCAGCCATTGTGATTGTGCAGTCAGCCTTCTTATCTAAAAAAAGATATATAGGAAAAGAAGAAAAGGGAATAGCTTAGTTTAATATAGACATTTTAGTCCAAAGTCACTAACTGCAACAGAATCAAATCCAGTACTAGAGCAGTCTGGGAAAATATGTACTTCTCTGGCAGCCTGGTTAAATGTGGCATAAATAACAAGCAACCATGTTTTTTAACAAGAGAACTGATTAATGTTGGTATATTTGTGCAATGGAATATAATACAGTTACTGGGCAATGTGGATCTATATTTACTGACCTAGTAAAAAGTTCAAGTTATATATACTATTCTGTTACTATTCTGCATGATCTCATTTTTGCTTACAAATGGATATTCAATCACATATGTATAGATGAAATATCAACATATTAATAACAGTTACTGTGTTGTACAGACTCTGAAGTGATCCCTCAGGACCCCTGCCCCTTGTGTTCATTCTTGCCTCTGTGTAATCTCTTTCCCTCAAGTGTGGGCGGGCCCGGTGACTTGTTTCTAGCCAACAGAATGTGGCAAAAGTGATGGGATGCCACATGATTTTATTACACCATGTCATGTTAGCAGACTAGTAGCAGACTCTCATAAACTAGTCACTATGCCATGAACTGCATATGGCAAGGACCACATGGCAAGACACCAATTTAGTTGCTGGGGGTAGACTCTGGAATGATAGCCAATAAAAACGGGGGTGGAAACAGCACATGGGATGATGGTGATGGCACATGGGCGAAGTGGTGGTGGGCTGTCGATAGGCATTACAACTAAGATGAAAAAATGTACAAAATGAAGAATAATGTAAGCAAATATATTTAGAAAATAATAATAATAATAAAAACACTAAAGCTATCTCACAGTTAAAAGGAAATGAATTCCGCCAGACATCTTAGAAATCTTGGACATGGCCCTCCCTGGTGGCCCAGTGGGTTAAAGCGCAGCACTAAGAATTGAAAGCCACTTCTGCATGAGTTTGATCCCTGCCTGCCCCGAGGAGATCCACATGGCGTGGCAGACCTCTCCTGACCTGCCTGCTGCTCCCCTCAGCAGTGGACTTCGTCAATCTGCCTGTTCTGCTCCCCACTCTGTCCCTGGGTGAATCCTCTCACCCTCCGCATCTCTGGCCTGTACCCCAGTTCTGTATGAATAAATAAATCTTTAAAAAAAAAAACCTAAAAAGAAATCTTGGACATATCCCCTTCCCCAGTCAAGACTCCAGATGAGAACCCAGCTTTAGCCAACATCCTGACTGCATTCTATGAGTCCTTAATAAGTCCAGCTAAGCTGTCAGCAGTCAACTTAGATAACAAGGTCTTTGTCAAATAAAGGCAGAAATTGTGAGGTAATAAATGTGTGCATTGTTTTAAGCCACGAAATTTGTGGGAATGGGAAAGTAATAGTTATTTAGACCTGGATTAAGAAACATTTTCTGTAAAGGATCAGTAAATATTTTAGGTTTGCAACTATTGTGCTCAACCCTGCCCTTTTACTGCAAAAGCAGCCACTGATAAAACACAAAGGAGTGTGGCTATGTTCCAATAACACCATTTTCAAAATAGGCAGTGAACAGAGAGGGAAAAGACATTTGTGATGCATTTACCTGACAAAAACCTTGTTATCTAGGATTCTGAAAAACACTGCCACTCAATTTAAAAAGGTTAGATAATCAAATACAAAAATGGGCAAAAAAAAAAAAAAAGGCACTGCACAAAAGAGGGCCTCCAAAAATACATGAAACAGTGTTCAACTTCATTAGCTGTGAGGAAAATGGAAATTAAAAGCAGGAATGGGATAGACAATACCCATGTTGGTGAGGATGAGGCAGAAAGGTCAGTCCGATGTCTGAGGAGCCGTATCATAGGACAGTCACTTTAGAAAACAGTCCACATGCTTCTTCCAATGCAAAACACACACAGGCAGATGACCTAACAATCCCACTCTTAAACTTATATCCACACTAAAACCTGGACTGTATATTCTTAGTGGCTTCATTCAAATCACCAAAAGCTAGAAAAAAACCAAAAATGTATCAACGGGTGAAACTACTCAGCAACAAAGGAACAGGCAGATACATGAAACAACCCAAGAGAGGCTCTGTGAAAAGGGAGGAGGCTCAAAGGCTACACACTCTAGGACCTATTCACATGGCATTTGGAAAAGGCAAAACTGTAAGGAAAGAAATCAGATTAGCAGTTGCCAAGGTCTGAGGGTAGGAGAAGGGGATAGGCTATAAAGAAACATGAGGACACCTTTTAGGGTGATGAAAATATGTCATCTCTTGATTTCGCATTTGTTTAAATTCATAGACTAGTAAATCTGAAAAGGGTAGACCTTGCTGTTTGTAAATTTCACCTCAGTGAACCTGACTTAGAAAAAACAACTGACATGCCAGATACTGTCACAAATGTGAAGCAAAAGAAACTGGTTTATCCAGATCCAAATACTGTTTGGTTATATTGTACCTCAAGCTCTAGTATTTCTACTCCTGGTTATATGCCAAAGGGAAATGAGTCCAGATGTGCACCCAGATGTGCACACATGACACACTGAGAATATTCCTAACAGCTTTATTCACAAGGCCCAAAAAGGGAAACACTGCAAAGACACATGGAATGAACTGATAAGTTCTGGGGCATTTACATGGTAAAAACAATTACTATATACAATAACATTAATGAATCTCACAATGCTGAGTAAAAGCCAGAACTTAGCAAGTAAAGACTCTATGGTTCCATTTATATGAACGTCGAAAATAAATAAAATCAATCTCTGGTGATAGTACTTGGGATAGTGCTTTTTTTTGGAGTGGTTAGTAGTGGGAAGGGGCACACAAAGGGCTTCTAGAATAATATCAGGATTTTGCATCTTGGTCTGGAAGATATACTCATTTGTAAACAGTTCTAGCCCTCTATTACAGATTATACTTCAATAAAAAACTTAAACAACAAAATAAAACAGGCAGTGGGCCAGATTTAGTCCACAGGCCATAATTTGTCAATCCTAGATATAAATGGTGGGGTAACAGGAGAGTTAATTTTTTGCTTTGTTTCTCTATGATTTATAATTTCTTTAACACTAAGTGTGTATTACTTACATAACACAAAGTTTTAAGAATATTCATTTTTAATATAATCAAAGTGTAATGAAAAGAAGACAGAAAAACAAAAACTCTACTAATCTCATTATTAACTCAGCCATGTCCACCTTGGGCAATGAGAAGGAAATTCTTGACCAAAATCAAAATTTCAGCAGTCATGTTTTACTAGGCAATCAATGTAACTGGTCACGCGCTATCTCACCCTTCTGTGCCAGCTTTCTTTACTGCACTTACTGAAACTGCCCTACTTGTTTGTACATGTGTTTTTTTTTTTTTTTTTTTGTCTGTATTTAACCAGTAGAATGAAAACTTCATGGGTGCAGGGTCAGTATTTTTCACTCCTATATCCCCCAAAATGAGTAAAGGACAATCAATAAATACATGTTGAATAAGTAAATAGATACGTAGAGCTCAAAGAGTTACCAGCATATGGCCTAATCACTTGCCTTAATGAAAGAGAGAGCGGATGTTATGGCTTGAATCAGTGTAACCCCTCTCAACTCATATGAAGTTCTAATACCTGATGAGATAGTGTCAGTAGGTGAGGCTCTGCGAAGTGATGAGGATGGTGCTCTAATGAATGAGATTAGTGACTCCAGAGAGACACACAGCCCACTCTGCCATGTGAGCCCACAGCAAGCAGATACTGGCTATGAATCAGGCAGGAATGCTGGAACCTTGATTTTGAGCCCCTAGAACTGTGAGAAATAAATTTCTGCTGTTTTTAAGTTACCCAATATGTGATATTTTCTTATAGCAGCCCAAACAGACTAAAATAGCCCAAACAGATTAAAATGTATTGGGTTGTCTGAAAGGTCATGATACATTTTTTGTTTTGCATGATTTTTCTGACAAGCCAATAGTAATGCATAGCATGCCTATTTTCTTAAATAACTAAAACACTGGAAATTAAAACATTTGTACTATGTATATTATAACTGAGGGATAGTCCTTAAGAAACTGAGATTCAGTGGGTAATCCACCTTTGCCTCTAACAAAATTTCTGGTATCACCAGAAAAATCACTTGGAAGCCCTGAAAATGTAGGGATTCACAGTCAAGAAAAATCCAATTCTCTTGTAGATACATAGCGTCAAAGAGCAGGTAAAGATATAGCTAGCAAACTGAGATAGGCAGAGTTGATTCATAGACTCGATCTTAACGTTCTAAGAAAATGTCCTATCACTGAAAGTGAAGTCTGCTGCTACTGATGTAATGTTAGCATTTACTGAGCTCTTACTGGACTGAACACTTCACATATATTGACTCATTTGATCTTTACTACAACCCTAGCAGGGTCAGAGAGGTCAAACAACTTGCCCACACAGCTAGTAAGTAACTGAGATAAGTCTGAAGATTTCTGCTGCCAAAGTTCATACTTTCAACTCTTACGTTCTATGGCTTCTCTTGCTACAGAAAGGATCCAAACATTCAACAATTCGGTTTTAACTGGGCTGTCACCAATTCATCATCTTCATGATCATTACCAAGTTCTTAGAATATAAGTAAATATTCTTAGAATATAACATAACCATCTTCATGATCATTACCAAGTTCTTAGTAAGTCCTACTTTACTAAAAGTAAAGTGTTCAATACTATATACATGCCAAGAGAACCAGCAATTCTCTTTAAGATGCCAGTTTATACTGGCACAGGTTATTAATGCTTTATTGTAGCTTGTCTCTAACAAATGGCTATTTGTTGGCTGATGTAAAAGGAGCTGACAATTTCCCATGGTGGCTTTTACTGAGTAAGTCCCTATTTCACCACTCCAGACTGCCAACAAGTATCAGTTTCCACAGAAGTTACCCTGCCCCAGGGTAATCCCATCAGGTCTGGGATGGGGCACCAAATGTGAGAACAGAGCATTGTGAAAAGTCTCTATGCAGAGGACAAGGTTTTTCTGAAATTATGTAATAATTTTCCATACACATATTATCTTTCAAGACAAGTACCAATAATAAAATAAGAGGAAAAAAATTTTAATCACCTTAACATTTGCCTGGGCATACCAGAACACAATCCTGAAGCAGCTATTAATCTTCATCACTTAAAAAAAATGGCAATATTTCCCAAAATTTCTTTTCATTTCTAAAAGCTAGTCTAGAGGATGCATTCAATGTTTCTTCTTATTACTGCCTTAGAGTGACAGTTCATAAAATGGAACCGTATTTTTTTCCCCTATCTGAATTCTGATCCAGTAGCCCATGTAACTCACACTGCTCTTTAATTTTTCTTATGTCTCCAAGCTCTGGAACCTGCCAATCTCTTCTCTACCTCGAAATGCCTCATCTCCCCTCTCAGATAAAGAATTATTCATCCTCCTTGTGAAGGTGACTTTCCTTCCTCCTGTGCCTCTGATAGCATCTTCTCTTTGGGAGTATCTTCAATAACATATCAGGAATGAACCCTGCCATCTTTGTTAGATGACCTTCTCCTACACAGCTCCTAGGTTCCATCAACTTCACCCCACACACACCTTGAGCAATGACCCTGTAACAATTCCCATTTTTTTCTCACTACCAACATTCATATCCTTTCTGCTCACTTAGATGGGAACATCTGTCTTCCAAATGTTCTCTCTTGCCTCTGATTTCTGTGCTAAATTACAACTGTCTTTCCCATTTCTACTTAAAATGTTTTAATGGATTATATCTCATTCAAGGTCCACTGTATGGGATTCGGCCTTCCAAAATTAGTTCCCATCCACCATATTCTAATATGACTGCCATTAGGTTTTCTCCAACAAGAGAATCACAACATGTAATATACCTACCACTTATTGAATGTTTACTAATCATTTGTCTATTCTGCTGTTTGTTTTTAAGTTATTTATTTATACTAGCCTCTGAGAAGACAACAGTGAAGCTAACAGGCAAAATACTCTGGCTTCATGCAGTTTACAATACAAAGTGCCTATTTGGAATAATCAAATAAGTAAATTATTATGCATGTCATATGACAACAAGTTCAATTAAGAGAAACAAGGTAGAAAGGATGATAAGGAATGATAATGAGGGTCTGACTTTAAAAGTGTGTTCAGGGAACAACTCACTGAAAAGGTGACATTTGGTAGAACCAAAAGGAATGAGGAAGTAAGCCATGAAACTGAGGGAAGTTAATTCCAGGAAAAAGAAAGAGTAGAAAGCCCCTGCTTTCTACCCCATCATCAAGCAATAATAAAGAGGCCAGTATGACTGGCGCAAGTAAGGGAGTGTGTGCCAAGAGAAATCTGGGGCTAGATGATGTGCCAGTAACTCTGATTTTCACTGAGTGCTCTGAAAGCTTCAAGCTCTGAGCAGAAGAGGGTCACTATCTGACTTAAGTGTTAAAATGATAACTCTGATTGGTAGAAAAGAATCTACAGGGAGCAAGAATAGAAACAGGGAGTCCAGGCCAAAATCTGATGATCGCTTAGACCAAGGAAATGGAGGAGGACCAGATTTGCTGAGAATCTAAGAAAAAGAGAAGCCAATGATGACTTAAAGGTTTTTGGACTAAGAAACTGGTATGGTAGAAGAGCAATTTACTGAGCAAGGGGAGACAGTGAGAGGAGTACATAATTAAAGGGAATGGGAAGAAGATCAGGAATTCATTTTATATAAAATACGTTCTTTTAGGGTACCTATTAAATATTCAAGAAAATCTGTGAGTTAAACAGCTGGATATATGGCATTTCATGGGTGGTCCACACTGGAGATCACATGGAGATATAAATCTAAGTGTCATCAGTGTAGCTTAAGACTTGATGAGAATCCCAGGGTGTGAATTAAGTTGAACCCTGGGGGACTCCAACATTCAGAGACTTGGAAATGAGAAAATATGAAACATGGACAAGAAGGTGGAGCCAAAAGGTCAGAGCCTGTAAGTGTAATGTTATCATGAGAACTGGGTATTAACCACTATATTTAGCAACATGGTAGTCATTGCAACCTTGACAAAAGTAGTGTTAGAATAGTGAAGGGGACAAAAGCTGTCTGGAGTGGGTACAAGAAAGACTGGGATGGAAGGGGGTAGAGATAATGAGTCTAGACGAGTCTTTGAAAGCCACATAACCACACACTGAACCAGGTGCTTTACAGATTCAAAGGTAATTCTTCATCCTCACACCACCCCTGTGAAACAGTTACCACTTCTTATTCCCATTCACAGGTGACAATACTGAGGCTGAGAGAGTTTAAATGTGTTCAATGTGAGAATCTCTGAGTGACAAGGCCAAGACAAAACCAAGAATGTCTAATTCCCAGAGCAAATGATTGGTGACTCTGTGATAAGGCTCCCAATCTTTGGGAGAGAGCAGCAGTGGCCTGTTCCTGTAGACAAAGATTCACTAGTTCTTTAACAAAGTCCCATCCCTCTGAAGCTAGTCCTTCTGGGAGCACCAAAGCAGACGCCTGCTTTCCTTTGTGAACTGACAGTGTTCCTCTGAGACACTATGGTACTGACCTGAGTTAAGAAGCACTGATCCTTTGCCGTTTTTCACATCCACCACCCAGGAGGCTTCTTTACCCCCAGGGCCATCTTTCACTTTGAAGGCAAAAATACCACCAATTTTCTTCACAAACTGTTCCCCTTCCTGGAAAGAAAAATAACATCAGGAATTATATTACGTTCATTTTGCTGGCTTTTCCCCCAAACAAACTGAATGTTTAAATAGATACATGACGTGAACAGCTGGGCCAGCAGGCAATCCTTGAGCGCCCTTAGAATCTTTTACCAAGAAAATTCTGAAAGGCAACAACTTCCTCATCTGCTGAATCTTTGCTGAAAAAATGGCTTTCTGGACACAACTAGAAAGAGAGAGTTAAGGATGGGAGCGCAACATTTTCAAACAGAATAGCCTAAATTTGTCTCAGTAACTTCTGAAAGAGTCACTCTGGCCCTCTAGAAATGTAGAAGTTCCCACTACTCCCCACCTTTAAGCAGATAAGTTCCTTTACTTATACTTTTGGTTTCCCACGATAAGAACATAAGTGGTTCTGAGATCACAAGCCTTTTTTTCTTAATTAACTCATTTTCTGGATAAATATAAATAAGTATATATGTAATATATCACTACCACTTACTTTTGAATCCTGGGAAATGACAATAGACTAACAACAGAAGAAAGTAACCTTAGATCCATATCTCTGTAGGTTGGTTTCCTTTCTTCCTCCTTCCTCTCCCTTTTATTCTCATTCTGTTTCCTCTTTTATTACTGAAATGTTTATTGGTTGGAACAGTGACCAGCACAATAGGTGTTAGAGGAATAAATGATGGCAATGTACTATGAGCACTACGATGATAACCTGAAAGGTATCATCATAGTGCTTAGAATCAACTGCCAATATTTTCTGGTAATACCAAGAAACCAAAATGACTGTTAGAATTTGACAGTGAAAGAAAAATTCTCTACTTTGCCTTCCCTTGAAGTAATGTTCAAATTATCTTAAAATTAACTTTGAATAAAATTGACATGGGCTTCCCTGGTGGCACAGGAGTTAAGTCTCAATGCCATCACACTACATCCACTATGGCCTGAGTTCAGTCCCCAGCCAGGGAGCTGACCCAAATGGCAGTGCAGACCTCCTCTGTTTCCCCTGTTAGCCCCCTCCGCAGTGTATTTTGGTAGATCTGCCTGTTCTGTTTTCCATTTTGTCTCTGATGAATCTTCTCAACTCCACACCGAGTTCTTGTATGTATAAGTGAAAATATATATACATGTTAAAAAAAACTACTGATCACTTTGAATTATATAAAGATATATATGTGGCCAATTTCTTTTAGCCTCCATGTCTTTGCTGATGCCTTGTCCTGGGATACTCACCTCCTATCCTCCATTTTCATCCCTACCTCATCAATCAAGTCTCGCTTACAAGTTAACTCTTTGGAGAGACTTTTCTATATGCACTGGACATTTTACAAGGCCTTTGCACATGTACCATGTTTCTTACTAAATCTGTTATTTTTTTCTGGAAATTTTTTTTTCATATCTCTCTTTCCATTATGTCCCCTGAGGGCCAGTAAGCAGTACAACCAGAACACAATCACAGGCTGATTTAACTCTAAGTTCAATGTTCTTTCCATTTGACAATATCATACATCAAAGTAGGTCGTATCAACATTCCAAACTTTAGTCTATAAAAGCAGGGAAGTTTCTGTCACCATAAAATGAGTATTTTAAGAGTTCAAAGTATTCTCCCTAGTCCTTGAAACTTTTTAGGCCTCAATTTTCTGTAGAGACTATCTAGAAAGATGGATCAATAATACTGGCATGCCGGGCCACTCAAGAACCAGCAGCCTCATGACTGCCTACATCCACATCCTCTCTCTGCTAGTGCCTCAAGGATAGAGTGCTAGAATACGCCAAGTCAAAGCAAGAAAGCACTTATCCTGCTTGCATACTTGGAGAGAAATTCCCTCTACCTCAAGACAGACGTAAGATTAATATTCTACTGCTGTTACTTTTGACAACAAAACCTCTTATAAATCACATCCTTCAAGAAAACATTTTTAATTGAAGTGAAAGAGGATAAGGAATAGGGGAATTACAAAAGGAAAGAAAATATGCAATAGTTGTGAAACTGGAGATCATTAATACTAAGAAATGTTCTAAATGCCTCCTTCAGTAAAGAAGCACTTCTGTCTGAGTAGGCAAAAGGTCATGGAATAGGTCCTGCTGTAAACTTAATAGGAACAAAAAAATTAAGACAGATTCAAAGAAAGGCAATGGGGTATTGCTAACAAAGACAAAAGTAGAAATAAAATCTCCTGCCAGGCTTCATTTGCTAAGGCAGAAAATGTATGAATTGACAAAAGGGTCCAAGACTTTCACTTTCTAGTCCTACAAACAGGAAATTGACAATCGTGGGAAGGAGAAAAAGAAACAAGGGACAAGGCCTATGGGAGGGAGGTTATTGAGGGAGGAAAAATGAAGTAAAATGGGAGCAAAAGGCATACATTTGCAAAGTTAAAGAAGACTGAAATTAAAAACAGCACTGCTTGGTTCATCTCAATAAAGAAGTATTCAATGATATATAGTCCTTCCTCATATTGGGGATACTTTCTATTTGTATTTGGTTTCTTTATAAATGACAGAATAACACTGAAAACAATGCAGCAATTTAACAACAACTATCCTATGGATTGCTCTGTAGGCAAATACTAATGGCATAAAAAAATATATATAAAATTTCTGAGTCCTTATAGAGTCCAAGTTCATCATATTGGACACTTGTAATGAAAGAAATTTAAAAAAAAAAAACAGTAAGAAGAATGTATTTCCCTACTAGATAGGCAAAGACTTTTTTTTTTTAAAACCAGGCAACATAGCAGTGGAGAAAGGGTGAAGAACAGAGGCTTTCATGAATTGTTATTAAGTTTGGAAATTGTACAAGATATGTACAACGTTTGCTTTTCATGTTGTAGCTCTAACAGAAACACATGGCTTAAGTGTTCTGAATCCTTTTCTTATTTCAGCCCACTTTGTTCACTTTAATAGATATGTAATTGGAATTGTGTGACTGGCTGCAACAGTGCCTTGTTGGCCTCAAAATTAAAACCAATGATGAAATCCCAAGGTAACTTTAAGTTTGAAACAGTTAAGTCTGACTGAAGAGCTTTATTATGATTACTACCCATCAAGAATTATTGTACATAAAATAGATTTGCACTTGTAGTATAGCTTTTTAAAACCCAAATATAGGCCCTCCCTGGTGGCACAGCAGGTTAAAGCACAGCACTAAGAAGCTTAAGCCACTTCCACATGAGTTCGATCCCCGCCTGCCCTGAAGAGATCCACATGGCGAGGCAGACCTCTCGTGACCCGCCCGCTGCTCCCCTCAGCAGTGTATTTTGTTGATCTGCCTGTTCTGCTCCCAGCTCTGTCTCTGGCGAATCCTCTCACCCTCCGCATCTCTGGCCTGTACCCCAGTTCTGTATGAATAAATAAATCTTAAAAAAAGAAAAAACACCCAAATATACTGAATGATCCTAGTTTCATAAAATTGTTATGTCCGCTACACAGAGAGATGTCTGAAAGAATGTCAACACCACTGTTAACAATTTAGTGAACTTCTAAGTGGCATTTCAAAAGATCGAAAAATTCTTTTTTATGCGTCTATATAGTATGTTTTCCTAATTGAGCATCAAGCATACTGTAAGAAAAAACACTTAAAACTACTTTGAAAAAGTTAAGCATAAAAGATTTCTTTTTCAAAATAGTTGTGAAAATTCTTCTTCTGAATGATTTTAAGTAAATTATTTTAACTCAGAAGGAAATTACACACACACAGAAATTAATATCTTTACATATGAACCTTGTCGATAATTATTATCTCCCTGACAAAGAAAGGGCTGAGAAAAGAGCAAAAATAATTTATAACCTTTCTCCAATGTTATTGTTTTAACAGTATTTTGCAATAGTTTTCTAAATAACTCAAATCTAGAGATTTATATATCTCTGGAAGGCAGTCTTACCAGACTTACAAGAAAGATGTAATAGATACTCAGAAATTGAAAATATACTGAGTGCTTAGTGAATTAATATAAATTTTCAACTGTACTACTTCAAGACAATACCTGAAGTTATATGTAAGGCAATAGCTTCCTCAGCCAAGGACCTCCTTGGTAATATTTTATATAAATCGTATTTACCTCTTCAAGCTTCTTCTCAATCTCCTTAAATACAAGATTTGCCTTAAATCCATCAACTGCAGAGCTGGTTGGAACTGCCACAACTTGACGAGTTCTATAGAATGGAGGAAGAAAATAATAAATTTTATTTAATGGAGCCAGACAGATACTAGGTCTTTCAACATCTATATAGTGATTTTCAGAAACACTAAGAAGGGATGTTAGAAGTCTTATCCAGAAGAAACTTATATTAAGCCCATAGAACAATTAAGCTTTTCTTCCCTTTTTTTTTTTTAACCACATAATAAATGCTACCTAAGTGCTAGGCAACTCTCCTGAGACAAAGGTAAACCACAGAAACTACCCTTAATGAAGCTTATTTATATTAATGGAGAAGATACACAAACCAAGCAAAAGAAGAAGAAAGAAGTAGAAACATAGTTACTATGAAGAAAGTAAATAAGGTGAAAAAGATAAAGTAGATTTATTTGTGTCAGATATCCTATTTTAACTAGCCTGATCAAATAGGCCTCTTGAGAAGGTGATGTTTAAATTAGTTCTTAAATTATGTAAAATGAGATAGTCATGCAAAGATTTATGTGGGAAAGTCAGCTCTAGGTTGCAGGAACTGGGGGCCTTCCTGGCAGTACAGGTTTTAAAGTCAGTGCTATCAAGCTATCATCAGCCACTGCAGCATGAGTCTGATCTCCAGCCAGGGAACTAACCCACAGCAGTCCTCCTCTGTCTCACTCACTGCTCCCCTCAGCAGTATATTTCAGTCAATCCACCTGTCCTGTCTTCCACTCTGCCTCTGGTGAATCCTCTCACAGCACACACCTCTGGCCTATACTCCAGTTGTTGAATGCATAAATAAATTTTAAAAATCTTTAAAAAACAAAAGAAAAGAAACTACCTTAGCATTTCTGGGAACTATCAGGTCAGTATGGCTGGACCAAAGCAAAGGAATAGAAGGTCACAGAAACAGGCAGGACAACATATCAAGAGGGTTCATAGGTTATGGTCAGTTTGGACTTTATTTTCCATATAATAAGAAAAACTACAGAGTATAAACTGGAGAATGGCATGATCCACTTTACATGTTTTAAAAATTAAATCTGGCTGCCAGCTGGAAAAAATGGACTGTAAAGGAGCAAGTGGGAGTCAGGAGAGACAGTAAAGATGTTAACTGCAGTAGTTCAGGCAAGAGATGCTGGTAATTAGGACAGAACTGTAAGGGAATAAGGAGTAAGTAGAGGTTGGAGTCAAGATGTATTATTTACCTGTAATATAAGATACAAATTTAATGACCACCTGCCTACTGGTTGTTTGATACTTAAGAAACAATTATAGTTAATGGCCTGCTGTGGAAGAACAGTCTTTATAACCAGGGTGAGGATCCCAAAGGTTTCTTCTACTCACATCTATATGATTCTAAGCAGTCTACCTCATCTTTGTGTACCTCTGGTGGGGAGGAATGGAAGAAAGTGGAGAGTGTCAATGATTTTAAAGAATTAAATGGACTCCTGTGTGTAAAAGAGGTAAGGAGAGGGATTAGAATATTTCAATAGTTCAGAAGTGATAGTAGTCTTGACTACAATGTGGTAATCTGCAGTAGACATGGCGAGAAGGATGTAGCTTCAAAATGTATTTCTGTGATCAATTCTGTAGACCTTGCTGGAAATGAGGGTGCATGAAGGTAGAAGAGAGAAAGGGCAGGTATGACTCAGAGTAGGCCTGATTAACTGAGGGAACAGCAATGCCATTTATTGGGATGAAGAAGAATGTAGGGAGAAGAACAATCAAAGTTCCACATTAGGAATATTAAGTATAAGGTATCTGTGAAACAAGAAGGCAGTTAGGTATGAAAGTCTAGCTATGAGAGTCAGAAAAGTCTAACTGGAGATAAAGTGAGTGTATTCCTTAGCATAAAATATTTAAATTCGGGCCCTCCCTGGTGGCGCAGCGGGTTAAAGCACAGCACTAAGAAGCTAAAGCCCCTTCAGCATGAGTTTGATCCCAGCCCCGGAGGTGACTCACATGGTCTGATGCGGCAGACCATTCCTGACCCGCCCGCTCCCCTCAGCAGTGTACTTTGTTGATCTGCCTTTTCTACGCCCCACTCTGCCTCGGGTGAAGCCTCTCACTGCCCCTGCAACCTCCGACCTGTACCCCAATTCTGTATGCATAAATAAATCTTTAAAAAAATACATTTAAATTCATGCAAAATCGGTAAGTTCACCTTGAAGGAGTTACAGAAAAAGAGAGTTTTAGAAAACATCTTGTGGAACCCCACTATCAGAGATCTGGGAGGGAAAAAATAGAAGACAGTGATGCAAGAGGAAAACCAGAAGAGTCTGAGAGAGGAGAAAGAATCCTGGAAGGAGGAGTAAACTAGACCATATGCTGCTGAAGGTCAATGACCTCTGGATTTGGCAACATGGAAAAGTACAGGTGACTTTGATAAAAGCAGTTTTAAGGAAGTGGCAGAGGCAGATTATAGTGAAGAGTGTGAAGAGTGAATAAGAGAGGAAAGTGATGGTGGCTCTTTTGTACATTACTTTTAGAGGAACAGTTAAATGAAGTGGTTTCTTGAGGAGTGTGGTATTAAGGAATGTTGTTTTTGTTTTAAGACTGACACGTGAAACATGTTTGATGACAGCAACGAGCCAGTAAAAAGGAGATAGAAGTCTTGAAGTGATAGAAATCTTTTCCCCAGCTAGCAATATGTAGTGCAGTACTCTCATGACGATGAGCCAAAGATCCCGTCGGTCCAAGATGTGAAAATAAACAACTGATACTCTACAGTGGATTGTGTTGCTAATGCTTTCAAATTTAAGATATAGTTTCAAATTAGGGTGGTTAATCAGTATATAGTACTATCATAAGTCAAGGAAGACCTGTACTGTATGGGGTGGAGTCCAGACAGTAAGTTCCCATTGGTCAGAGATGCCTTTTCACCTTGTTTGGTTCGGAAAGCTCATTGAGCTAATGAGCACCCAATTTTTCATCCAGATTAGAAAAATAGTTAACATGTAAGGTTTTCGTCAATATTTTCTAGTCCCTCAGTCCTTGCAATTTATTTGATGTGTTCTACCCTTTACATGGAAAAGAGATTACTCACATTACAAAAGGATGCTTCTCTTGACTTCTTTATATACAAAGTTCTTTTATTACAAAACAAATTCTGGAGTAGAGGGTAGAGTCCAGAAAGCTGGAGTAGGGGGTGGAGTCCACAAGACTCTGCGGAGTTCCTTTAGGACATCCTTCCCCTTAACAATTGTATCTCCTATTACGTGTATGAATTCCCTCTACATTTCTTGCAGGTTTCATTCTAAAATCTAAACTTTAGAATGCAGGCATTGCTTTAACAGCGATCAGATTGTGGTCAGGCCTGAACCAGAAATATGACCACCCCATTGTGAGAAGCCCTTGTACTGCATTCTTCAGGGCCATGATGGTGACACTCTGCCTAATGCTTAATGAGATATTTGTTTCTTCCAAGTATGCTGATAACATCAGCACCTGAAAAATGCCTGCAGTGGTTTCATATTGTCAATAGTCTTATGATTGACCAGCCCTAGACTTCCTAGCACCCAGGGACCCAAGGATGAAGAAACTCTCCCTACTCCTGCATGTTCCCATATTCCTTTCTTTCCTGTATAATCTTCCTAATCTTGCCATTAGAAGAGCAGTCTTTTCTGACTACTGACTCTGCTGTCCTCCTGACAAGTTGCCTTGTCAGGAACACTAACAGAACACTTTCTTTATGGAAACAACTTCATGGTTCAGAGTCTGGTTTTCTGAGCTCAAGGGATATCACCTGGTTTGGTCAATAACAAGACCAGCAGCACAGAGTAACCAACTAAACAGGGGCTTTAGACTCGGACAGATGAGGGTTAGAATCTTGATCAAAACCACTTAAGACTTTTTAGATAAGCTGATTTAATTGTAATCATCAATCTTTTCAGGATTAAGCAAAGAAGTGCAAGTACTGAGTGTGTTACAGGACCTCAAAAAATGGTTGTTAAAGAAATATTAAAATTCAAAAAGAAGAAGAGAAATAACCCAATTAAAAAACAGCCAAAAGCTCTAGGTATTTCTCCAAGAAAGATATACAAATGGCCAATAAGCACATGAAAAGATGCTTTACATAATTAATCTTTGGAGGGATGCAAATCAAAACCACAATGAGGTATCACTTCACACCCACTAGAGATGGCTAAAATTAAAGACAATAACAAATGTTGACAAAGATATGAATAACTCAGACTCCACGCAATGTAATATTATTTAGCCATGAAAAGGAATGAACTGCTATATTCATCCCTACAACATGGGTGAACTTTGAAAACATTATGCTAAAAGAAAGCAGCAGTCACAAAAGACCTAATACAATATGAAATGTCCAGAGAAGACAAATCTGTAGAGATAGAAAGTGATTTCAGGTTGCCAGAGTCTGAAGGAAGAGGGATTGGAGAGTGACTGCTAGTGAATACATGTTTCTTTTAAGGGGTGAGAAAATGTTCTAAGGTTAATTTTGATGGTAATAGCACAGCTGTGATATATTAAAAAAAAACACTGAATGTCTACTTAAAATGTTGGGGGGGGGGGGAATGACAACACAGGGGAGGAAAGAACCCAAAGGAATATGGTGATGGCTCACAGCTGATATGATGGCAGAACTATAGGCACTACGATGATGTATGAAAATAAAAAGATAAAACACACTGGACCCTCCCTGGTGACGCAGCGGGTTAAAGCACTGCACTAAGAAGCTTAAGCCACGTCCGCATGAGTTCGATTCCCGCCTGCCCCGGAGGAGTCCACATGGCGCGGCAGACCTCTCCTGACCTGCCCGCTACTCCCCTCAGCAGTGTACTTCATCCATCTGCCTGTTCTGCTCCCCACTCTGTCTCTGGTGAATCCTCTCACCCTCTGCATCTCTGGCCTGTACCCCAGTTCTATATGAATAAATCTTAACAAAAAAAAAAAAAAGATAAAACACAAATTAAAAAAAATAAAGTCAAACAATCAAAAAATGGATGAATTATATGGCATGTGCATTATGTTTCAATAAAGCTGTTAAAAATAATCTTTCAGGCCCTCCCTGGTGGAACAGCAGGTTAAAGCACAGCACTAAGAAGCTAAAGCCACTTCCGCATAGTTCACTTCCCGCCTGCCCCGGATGTGACCACATGGCGTGGCAGACCTCTCCTGACCCGCCCGCTGCTCCCCTCAGCAGTGTACTTCGTAGATCTGCCTGTTCTGCTCCTCACTCTGTCTCTGGTGAAGCCTCTCGCCGCCCCTGAGCCACTGGCCTGTACCGCAGTTCTGTATGCACAAATAAATAAATTTTAAAAAAATAATAATAAATAATCTTTCAGGGGCCCTCTTTGGTGGCGCAGCAGGTTAAAATTACAGCACTAAGAAGCTAAATCCACTTCAGCGTGAGTTCGATCCCTGCCCGGAGGTGGCCACATGGTGCGGCAGACCTTTCCTTACCCGTCCCTGCTCCCCTCAGCAGTGTACTTTGTCGATCTGCATGTTCTGCTCCCCACTCTGTCTCGGTGAGTCCTCTCACTGCCCCTGCACCTCTGGCTTGTACCCCAGATCTGTATGCATAAATAAATAAATCTTTTTAAAAAAACAATCTTTCAGGCTATCCTTAGTGGCCTAGGGGTTAAGTCTTAGCACTATCATCACAATGGCCCACAGCAGCAACCTGAGTTTGATCCCCAGCCAGGGCGCTGACCCACCTATAATAGCTACAACAGACCTCTCCTGTCTCTCCCATTGCTCCCCTTAGCAGATTTCAGTAAATCTGCCTGTTCTTTTCCTCACTCTGTCTCTGGTGAATCCTCTCTCACACCCCCACCCCAAAACCTCTGGCCTATACCACAGTTCTACAAAAAAAATTAATAAATAAAGTCTTTTAAAAAATAGTAATTTTTCAAATAATAGTTATTCTTAGTTTAGGAAAAATATAGACAACTCCACTTCAATCAAATTTTTATCCCTACATGTAATATTTTACCAACACTCAGTTCTATTGAGAGATAGTTGGACAGTGCAAAAATAAGGTTCATTTGTACTAAGCAAACCACAGAACAGGTACATGGTCCCATCATGGACAGAAATCCAGTCAAAGAGCTAAGTGTTTAAAGTCAAAAAATGAAACTTCACAAGAAAATACCAGAAAGCATGACCAGATGCCCCCTTTAACCAAGATGTGGGCTGGGTATATTCCCTAATCTATATTAAAGGTTAATGTTCTTTTTTCCCCAAAGCTGTAGGTGATTATTAAAATCCTTTAATAAATAAAACTTTTTTCAAACACTTAACCAAAGACATGACTAGAGAAATAGAAAAATGAACCTGATTTCTGTGATGTATGCAAACTGCGATGTATGCCAGCTATGTTTTGTTACTCTTCTAATCCCTGAACTGAATATTTTCCCTCTTTTTGAACTGAGGAAAAGGTAAAGTTAAACTGTTGAAATCAGGCAGTGTGATGGAAGGTTGATGAGGTGCTCTTTTCATTGACTAACATTGTCTCTGATAGTTCCAGTCTATAAAAAAAGGGGTGCAGCACACAAGTGACATTTAAGTAACTTCACAATTTCACTCTAACTGCTAGTTAGAATATTGGTGGCTACATTAATCTAGAGACAAATATAAGTCACAGAAGATTTTTGCATGTATTCCTTAAATATCTCCTTTAAGTAAAATTAATAGTGTGTGTGTGTGTGTCCATTGAGAATGCCTAGGAGTAATAACAGTAAGCATCCAGCTAACAGTCACATATGGTTTCTAAATACCATTTTCCATTAAAATGAACCAGGGTTCCTGGAGAAATGATCAATCCTTGAGCTGGGACATACAATGCATAGAGTAGCCTAAACTATCTTCTTCTTTTTTTTTTAATGAATTTTTCTTTTAATCGAGGTGATGTTGGTTTGCAACACCATGTCTATTTTAAGACAGCTCTTCAATGGTAAGTTATATACCACACCACCATCAAAACACCAAAGGGCTCCTTCCCCTCTCTGGTTCCTCCTCTCCCTCTGGTAGCACCAGTTCTGCAGTCAGGTTTCAGGGGTTTGTTTTCTGTCCCATGCTTTTTAGGCCATCTTCTTGAGCTATAAAGTAAATGAAATACTAAAGGGAATCATGAGACAATAAGAGTCAGCTAAAAGGGACTCCCAATGACCAAAGCAAGGATATTTCGAACATCAAGATAAATGATATTAATGGACTGCAATCCTTTATTTTTTAAAAGATTTATTTATTTAGGCATACAAGAGCTGGAGTATATTCATGCATAGAGAGGAATGGGGATGAGAGGATTCACCAGAGAGAGTGGGAAGCAGTGAACTAACTGAAGTACATTGCTGAGGGGAACACAGGGGGCAAGACAGGAGAAGTCGGCTGTGCCATATGGGTCAGCTCCCTGGCCGGGCATCAAACTTGTGCTGCAGTGGCTGCCAACTGCTTCATGGTGTTGAGATGTAACACCATGCACCACCAAGGAGGCCCCAGATAGCAACCCTTTAAATAAAGTACAAACTTAAGAGTTCACACTGACATATAATTTGTAATTTTTCTCTGCATATTTGAAATTATGTCAAAATAAAGGATCCTAATTAAAACAGAAAGTTAGAAATAGAGCTAGTCACCTACAGTCCCACTACTCCAAGTTGTCCATATTTACTGTTCCACATTGTTTCTTCTAGTCCTTGTTTATAATACTCATACAACTGTAGTATTACGTGGAATCTTTTACCTCTAGCTTTCTAAATAGCTTAAGGTTTTCACCTATTAAACTTTAAAGCCAACTCAGATTATTTCACTTTTTAAAAAAACCAGAGTGATTCAAATATGCCTCAACCAACGAATGGATAAACTATGGTACAGGCACATAATGAATATAACATGTTCAATAAAATATACTATATTCAGTAAGTTCAATGTTGAATATAATGTATTCAATAAAAAGGGGAGAAATTACTGATACACCATAAAATGAAAGAACCTCAAATGAGTTATATTTAGTGAAATAAGGCAGACTCAAAGTCCTTTTTAATTCATTTACATGGTATTTTTGAGAGGGGAAAACAGAAAACTCATTAGGGGCAGCAAACAGATTGGATTTCTGGTTGCAAGTGGCTAGAGAATAGGGGTGTCAATAAGGATTGACCCAAAGTATACATGGAATTTTTTTTTTTAAGATTTATTTATTTGTGCATACAGAACTGGGGTGCAGGCCAGAGGCTCAGGGGCGGTGAGAGGCTTCACCAGAGACAGAATGGGGAACAGAACAGGCAGATTGACGAAGTACACTGCTGAGGGGAGCAGCGGGCGGATCAGGAGCGGTCTGCCGCGCCATGTGGTCACCTCCGGGGCAGGCGGGAATCGAACTCATGAGAAATCGAACTCATGAGGAAGTAGCTTTAGATTCTCAGTGCTGTGCTTTAACCTGCTGCGCCACCAGGGAAGGCCTATACACAGAATTTTAAGGGATGATAAAACCATTCTGTATCTTGATTATGGTGGTAGTCACATGACTATATCATACATGTTTATAACAATTTGAAGAACACTGCACAAGAAAGGATATTCCTTACTATATGCAAATTATACCTTAATTAAAAATGGAAAGAAGGGAAAACAAGTTGGATTTTAAAAATGGGTTTCACTGAACAGAGTACAGAATCTATTCTCAGATTATTGTAAGTTTCCTGCTTATGTAAAATAGGTTGCTATAATACAAAGTCAAAACTGATTTAAGGAAATAAAAGTTTAAATGTTAATTAAATGCAAGTGAACATCCCTTTCCACAGTACTAATGACCTCCTGAATATTCTTGGCTTCTAGTTTCTCCACCATTTTACTCAAAGTAACACCAAGTTGATCTATCTAAAATGTAATATCACATGATTTTTTAGTAACATATTCTATAGAATAATTTCCAAACTTCTGAGCATAGCATCTGAAGTGTTTCAAAACCATGATCCAATCTATTGTCAGCCACATCTCCTATTATCTACATGCTATTGATGGGCCCTCTAGCCAGGCATTTGTAAGATAACATATCCTGTACCCCCAAGCACAACTACTCACCAAGCCTCTTTGTATTTTCAAATCTCTTTACCCATGTACAAGCCTGGCATGCCCTTCCTCTACCCTTCTGTTGGGCAATCTTGGTCATCCCAGTTCAAATCTATTTCTTCACAATAATTTCTTCTTCTGGATTTCTACAGCATTTTGAAAAACTGTCTGCTTTCCTCACATACTCAGAGGGACATAATCAGGGGACTAGGCATGCAGCAGTTATTCAATCAGAGCTGGTTGAAGGAGTAGGAATGTAATAAAGACATTAGATCAGGGCCTCCTTGGTGGTTCAAGGGGTTAAGTCTCAGCACTATCAAGCTATCATCAGCCACTGAGGCATAGGTTCAACCCCCAAACAAGGAGCTAACCCATTAGTTAAGCAGACCACTCTTGTCTTGCTCATGGCTCCCCTTAGCAGTGTTATTTCAGTAGATCTCCCTGTTCTGCTCCCTATTCTGTCTCTGGTGAATCCTCTTATACACACCCAGTGTATATACTTAAATACACTGCTGAGGGGAACAGCTAGCAAGACAGGAGAGTTTGTTGGACCATGAGTTAGCTCCTTAGCAAGGGATTAAACCATGTTGCAGTGGCTGGTGTCTTTACCACCTGTACCACCAGGGATGTCCAATAAAATAAAATAACTTTTTTTTTTTTTAAAGATTTATTTATTTGTACATACAGAACTGGGGTACAGGCCAGAGGCTCAGGGGCAGCGAGAAGCTTCACCAGAGACAGAGTGGGGAGCAGAACAGGCACATCTATGAAGTACACTGCTGAGGGGAGCAGCGGGCGGGTCAGGAGAGGTCTGCCACGCCATGTGGTCACCTCCGGGGCAGGCGGGAATCGAACTTATGTGGAAGTGGCCTTAGCTTCTCAGTGCAGTGCTTTAACCCGCTGCGCCACCAGGGAGGGCCCTAAAATAACTCTTTTTTTAAAGAAATAAATAAAAATAAGGACATCTGATTATGTGCAGTGGGTATCTAAAATTACTTTGCTTACAACCTTATTTCCAAAATACAATTTGTACCACAGTTATTTTCCCAATTGTGGCCTTTGTAGTGAGATATATACTGATAAATCCTTTTAGTGATAGCACTAAAAGGATCAATAATATCTTTCATATTTTTAGCCAACTTCTTTCTGTATTAGTCATAAATATATCACCAAAATGTTTTCATATTCCATATTCCCAGAAATACCAACACTGGTTAATAAGAACAATTTCACTTCCTGAAAATAAAAGAACTATGATAACTTCATGTTTAAAGTAGGATTTCTTGCTGAAAAGCATTAAGCTTCTATTCCCAGCAAATTACACAGCTACTATACTATGGCAGTCCTTTATAGTTTGGTTTTTAATGAAAATTTCCAACTCCAAATAAAACTGAGTGGCATTTCAGAGAACTGATTAAGGAGAAAACTTAAAATTCACTATTTTTATTATTTGATTTAATAAACATTTGTTCACTATGCGAAAGATCCTTTCAGGAGTAGGAGGAATAGGTCCTAGGTTTCAAGGATTTTATACCATAAAGAGAATAAAAACAAGCTAAATATATTATAGCTAAACCAAGTTAGAGACAGCTCCAAGAAGAACAAAGTGTTTTGTATATCTAAAGGGAGATGGTTCCTGAGAATGGGCCTTAAAAAAAAGAATTTTTATTATAGACATTATATTCCAAGAAGTTAAAGACTCAGGTTCTTGTAAAACATATCATAGATTCTATAAAAGAAACGTGTCTCATACCTTTGTGGAATCAAGAGTATGGGGAAAAAATGAATAAAAATGAATAATTACCAAGAAGTTCAAGAGAAAAAAAGAATGCCAATTAATATTAAAAGCTACAGAAGGGTTAAAGAGTAAGGAAGAAAAATAAAGACAAGGACATTTCATAATCAGAGTATTGGTGGCCTTATCTGACCTTAGTGAAGTCAGAAAATAGACTAAGGTATTTCAGCATGGAAAAACAAAAGTGGTTCGATATAAGAGTCACCATGAAAGAGAACAATTAAAGCAAGAAGAAAAACAGATCTTCTAAACAGGGAAAAAACCTGAACATATTTGCTGATAGTGGGAAAGGATCCAACTCAAAGACAAAGGTGGAAAGATTTTTTTTTGAAAAAGGAATATCAAAGGATAATATCTTTGAACAAAGTTATAGAAAATGATTAGAAATAATAGGATGCAAAGGGGAAAGAAAGTTGGGTCTAGAAGGCAGAGGGGCTATTATTCCTCTGGGAAAGCAGAGCATTTCTCTGAGAAAAAAGAAAGGAAATTGAAGTACTATCTAAGATTTAGGAAAGAAACTGCCCAGAGACTTGAGCACACAGACACTTATTTGATAGAAAGGAAGAAAATCAACAAGGGAAATAGAAAGAATTGGAGCTGCAGTGACAGCTTCGCTGGTTTCAGAAACAAATTTACAGAAGTCCATTCTGTATATTTGGTGACTTTCTCCAAACAAACTCAGAAGCCTGGGAGGCTATGCGGAGAAAGTAAATGGTGGGTAAGGAAAGCAAGAAGTGACTTGCCTAAATTAAAATCACTCAGTTTGGCAGGGGCTGAGACAAGTACCCAGCCAGCTCCGGTTTTTAGTTCAACACTCTCATTTGACTAAGCTGCCTCCCTTTTGAACAAAATATTCCTAAGGCTGATTAAATTTAAAAGCTAATGGTGAGTTTAAAAGTCTTAAAGCAATGTACCGAGATACTCATTCTTTGAGTACTAAGACAATAAAATTAGCACCCCCACCCCCGTCACTAGTTGTGTAGTTGTAAAAAGTCAGAAGGAATTTGCTGCCAGAAAAAAATAAGATGCCACTTACCTGGCGGCTTCAGGAAAACCCATCTTGTACAGCGTGACAACTGCAGCTCCTCCAAGGCCTAAATTATGCTGAAGAGCAATCTTTGCACCAGGAACCTGCCTTTTTCCGGCTTCCCCTCTCAGCTGCCAGCAGAGTTCAGCACACTGAGCCAGACCTAACAAATCAAACACAGAGTAACCGGATACGTCGGTTTATAAAGCCGCAGCATCAGCTTTCTCAAGGAAGCAATAGGCTAACTTTTAGTTGTGATTTTTAATAAAAGCATTTAAATAAACCCAGATATTAACACCTAAATAATACATTTTCTTAAGTGCACTGATAGCTTTTCACCTAGTAATTTTTTCCCCTAAATAATCTCAGTATTTAGTTAATATCCAGGCCTAAAAAATTCCCTGCACTTTCAAAAATTTATCTAACCTGTTATTTTCTGGCTATGTAAAAAGAGAAAACACTGATATTCTATTCTCTGGCGTGGGCAAAAATAATTAACAGATTTTACCATTTATAATGTATCAAAAGAAAAATTTAGTATTTGGGAATTCATAAAAATTCCCTAAAAAGAGGGAATTTTCCCTTCCCCAAATAGGTCCCAAGAAAACTGAACTGTTTTTCAGTTCATCTTATTCACAAATATTCACAAAAATAATATCTGGAATCACAAAAATAGCATTTTATCCCCTGGTTATAAAATTAAAGTTTTTAAAGAGCTGAATAAGAACTTAAGGATGCAAATACTGCGAAATAATAAAAGTAAGTAATTTGTGAATAGTTACAAAAGGGGCTAATTCAAATGAGATTAGGCAGCCACTGCAGTTTGATCCCCCACCAGAGGGCACAGCAGACCTCCCCTGTCTCCTACTCTGCTTCCCCTCAGCAGTGTATTTCAGTTGATCACCTGTTCTGCCCACTACTCTGTGTCTGGTGAATCCTCTCAAAACCACCACCTCAACATCTCTGGCCTGTACCCCAGTTCCTGTATGCATAAATAAATAAATCTTAAAAAGAAACCAGGCCCGGCCCTCCCTGGTGGCGCAGTGGGTTAAAGCACAGCACTGAGAAGCTAAAGCCACTTCCGCATGAGTTCGATTCCCACCTGCCCTGGAGGTGACCACATGGCGTGGCAGACCTCTCCTGACCCGCCCGCTGCTCCCCTCAGCAGTGTACTTCGTCGATCTGCCAGTTCTGCTCCCCAATCTGTCTCTGGTGAATCCTCTCACCCTCCACATCTCTGGCCTGTACCCCAGTTCCATATGAATAAATAAATAAATCTTTAAAAAAAAAAAAAAAGAAACCAGGCCCTCCCTGGTGGTGCAAAGGGTTAGGACGCAGCACTGCTAGCAGCAGCAGCCACTTCAGTTCCATCCAGACCCCAGGGGTGATCCACATGGCACAGCAGACCTCTCCTGCATTGCTAGCTTGCTGCTCCCCTCAGCAGTGCACTTCAGTGCACTTCATTAATCTGCCTGTTCTGTTCCCCACTCTGACTCTGGTGAATCCTCTCACCGCCCCTGCACCTCTAGCCTGTACCCCAGTTCTGTATGCATAAATAAATAAATCTTAAAAAAAAAAAAAAAGAGGGCCCTCCCTGGTGGCACAGTGGGTTAAAGCACAGCACTAAGAAACTTAAGCAACTTCTGCATGAGTTGGATCCCCGCCTGCCCGGGAGGAGACCACATGGTGTGGCAGACCTCTCCTGACCCGCCCGCTGCTCCCCTCAGCAGTGTTCTTCGTCGGTCAGCCTGTTCTGCTCCCCACTCTGTCTCTGGTGAATCCTCTCACCACCCCTGCACCTCTGACCTGTACCCCAGTTCTATAATGCATAAATAAATAAATCTTTTTAAAAAAAGAACCCTGTATGTCCTCATTTGTTTGTCCTTCTACCAGATCAGTAATTCAAGGGCAGCTGAGTTAAAAAATGCTCTAACAGGATAAACTAGTTTTACCATCCTGGCTGGAGAATTACACAATTCTACCTACAATATCTGTTCTTCAACCACGCACCCAATCCCAACTTCAGATTCCTGAGTACCTGAGATGGTTTCCCATATAAGCCCTGAAGTCCTCAAGAAATTTAACTGCCACTTCTTATTTCCAAGAAATGAAAAGAATATGCACTTCAAATACTCTTTTAAAATAGTTAATTCAGCACCCTACAGTGACTTTTTTGTTCCACTGCATTTATTACTAATATATAGTTTTTAATGTTAACACATAAAAATCACTGTCAGTTCTCCAGGACTCTAATCCCTCCTGACCAGTTCAGACCCAGTTCCTCACAACCACTTCCAAACTGATACACAGTGCCTGAGCTGTGAGATAAGAAGAGGAAGGGAAGAGGCTGACAGAACTTTCCAGATTCTTCCCAAAGGGAGGCCAGATGAGGATCCACTGAATTCAAACAAAAAGGCAGGTGACTTCACAATGGTATAGTCTAACTAAAATGGGCTGGAGAGGAGAGAGTTAGGCCCATCAGAGACTTCAGAGAACATCTGAGAGATCTGGGTCAAATCCAGAAAAACTGATACCATAATGAAGAGGACCAAGGAGGAGGTCCTATGGAAAGTTACACTATTTTTCCCCTGGATAAATGAGAAAGTCCATAGAGTCTCAAGAGTCATAATTATTTTGGGAGGAAAACTACTCTAGTGTTGGATGTCACAATGAGAAAGGCTATGAAAGGGTTCGTAAAGGGTTCACAGTTTCACAAAGTCTTTGCAGTTTTTTTATATTAACAAGGAAGGTCAAAGTGAATGATTTTACTAATTCAAACTTTGAGGCAATTGACCTACCAGATATTGGATCTGCCATTAACAAAAAGCTTAAATATTTAACAAAATTGTAAGACAAACAAAAAAGTATCTGAACTGGTTTTATATATGTATAGATGGCAAATGTTGGTAGTTTTCTTCCCAGAAGTATAACTATACATAGTTTACAAATAACCAAAAATATTCAACCTCATCTTGATCAAATCAAACAGAAAGATACAATTTTTAACCAAACAACTGAATAAGGATATTTAAAAATGGGACTAATCATTGCTGGGGAAACCACAGCAAGACAGTCACCTATACAGAGCACTGATGACAGTTCTAACCAGTACAACCTTTTTGGAAAGCAATCTGTAAAATTAGTAATATGCTTTGAAAATCATACTGTGGAAATTAGCATAGACAATTTGATACACACAGCTGTCTGTTCGGGACATTGTTATAATAGTGAAACAGCTGTTCGGGACACTGTTACAATAATGAAAGCCTAGATAATCCAGATATAAAATAATTGTTTATATAAATTATGAGCTATCCATGTAACAAGTAATATGTTCCTACTTTAAATAATTTTATAAAGTTTTTACAACAGATGTTTAAAAAGAGGTTTGTTATATATAAAGCATTACAGGAAAATACTTACGATATAATCATAGTAAAAAATGCAAGGACCCAATGAGATACTCTTAGACCCATCCATCCAACAAATATTTACTTAATTTCTATTATGCACCAGACAATGCATAAAGACACAGAAGATCCAGCAAGAAACTAGAGAGGCATGACCTTTTCTCTCAAAAATAGTCTGAGATTCAGAGATGTAGGTATTTACAACACAATCTGATAATGTTATCAGAGGCATTACCACAAGTACATAGAAGAGGAATATCTAGCATAGCTTGGCAGGTCAAGGAATGATTCCCTGATGAATGGAGATCTACCTAACTGAATCCTACAAATAAAAAGCTAGTCAAACAAAAAGGAGGGAAGAGTGCCTCAAGATGAGAGATAAACATATATGCAAAGAAGGGACATGGGATGTTCCTTGGGGTTAAATCAGCCAAAGCAGATTTCAGAGCAATGACTTGCGAGGAGAAGGCCATAAATGATGAAGAGGAAAATACAAAACTGTATTTGCAGATGTATGATTTGCCTATACAACATTTTTATTCACTTTTTATATCCAAAAAGGAGAGGTGTTTTTTTTTTAAAGATTTATTTATTTATGTATATAAGAACAAGGGTACAGGCCAGAGTATTCACCAGAGACAGAGTGGGGAGCAGAACAGGCAGATGTACTGAAATACACTGCTGAGGATGGCAGCGGGTGAGACAGAAAAGGTCTACTGCACCTTGTGGGTCAGCTCCCTGGCCAGGGATCAAACTTGTGCTGCAGTGGCTGCAGACAGCTTCATAGTGCTGTGCTTTTAACCTGTTGTGCCACCAGGGAGGCCCTCAGGAGATATTTATTTTTAAAAAGGAAAGGAGAAGATGCTTGCACAGACATGAGCAGGAAGAGCCCATTAAAATTTTCAAAAACTACCAGAATTGAGTTTTAGCAAGGATATTAGATAAATCTACAAAATCAATTCTATTCCTACATTGCTAGGAGCTATGAAAAATTGAAATTAAAATGATGCAATTATAAATAGTACCAAAATATTAAATACTTAGGGATTAAATCTCATCAAACACTGTGCAAAACCCATACCATGAAAACTATAATATTCCTGAGAAAAGTTAAAGAAGACCTAAATAAATGGTGATACATATATTTGTTTCATGGATCAGAAGACTCATTATTGTTCAAATGTCAGTTCTCCCCCATGTAAATCTACGCACTCAGTGTAACCTCAACTAAATACCCTGGACCAAGTTTTTAGAAATTGACAAGCTAATTCTAAAGTTTTTATGGAAATACAAAGGAGCTGAATAGTCAAACTACTAAGGAAAAGAATAAAACTGGAGGACTAAGGTTATCATGATAATTAAGAAAAGTTTAAAAACTATTATAAAACTACAATAATCAAGTATTGTACTCACACAAAAACAAAGGAATTAACTGACAGAAAAGAGTCCAGAAATAATGGAGCCCACTGCATATGAACAAGTGATTTTTGACAAAGCCAATTCAATGGAAAAAGTATAACCATTCCAAAAATTGTGCTGTAACAACGGGAAATTCATATGTAGATTTCCATATGTGGATCCATATGTGGATCCATAATACTTTGTGCCATATACAAAAATAAACTCAAAATGGATCCCAGATCTAAATCAAAGCCTAAAATACAAAACATCTGGGAGAAAACAACAGGAAAAGGTCTTTGTGACCCTGAGTTAAAGATTTGTTAAGAAACAATAGCAGAAGTGAATCTCTGAGGAAAAACTTGGTGAATAATACTGTATTACATATTTGAAAGTTGCTAAAGAGAAGCTTTTTGTTGTTGTTTAATTTTAAAAAGACAGGTTCATAAGGAAATAGATGCACCTGCAAAGACACAAATTAAGTGCTTGCAGACAAGAATTGCCAAGAGGGAAAGTTTTTACTTTTCCTCCTCCCTGGCTGCCTAAAGTTCCACTGCTATCATAAATGACACAGTACCTGTCCAAACGAGGAAGTTTATAACTAATCCACTACTTCAGTGGAAACAAACAGTAACTGATATCTTTCACCCTGGGAAACAGAACTTAAGACAAAAATGAGTAAGGCCACATCCAGATATCATCTTCGTGTTTGGATTCAAACTCATTACAGTGGCGGTAATAACTGGCTTTGGCTAGATTTACAACTCCTTGGGTTATGCAGACAAAAATCAACCCAACATAGACCTGCAAGACATACCTTAAGAAAACACTGAAAGAAACATAAGAATAGAATGAAGGAAGTCAGGGTGACTGTAAAGGTCAATGCTAGTGCTGGCAAAAAGTGAGCTGGAGATTAGAAAATAATTGGAGAAGAAACCCTACATGACTTTTATCTATGGTAATTGTGCAGATTTTTTATGAGAGGATAAGTAAATTAAAACCTTTTATGTGTCTGGTTGTTTGAAAGAGGAAAAAATTTAAGTACATAGGGTGATGGCTATTAACTAGATTTATGGTGGACATTTTGCAATATATATACCTATCAAATCATCTGGCATATTCAAAGCCAATAATGTTATATGTCAATATAGTTTGATTTAAAAAAGAGAATGTAATTATCGATAAATTATCATTTATGGTAAACGTACACACACAAATTTACTTAATTATTATGTGGTTCTATTTCTATGAAGTTCTTGAATTAGCGAAACTAATTTAATGTGGTCGATTAGGCTGGATGTAGGGATAAGAGTTGGAAAATGAGAGAAAGGGAAGACATATTCTGTGATATATATATCCTATATCTTGTTTTAAATGATACAACCATCAAAACCAATCACTTAAAACTTATAATTCAGTGGTTTTTACTATATTCACAGGTATGTCTAACCATCATTATAATCAAAGTAGAAAGTACTCAAAAGTAACATCAAAGAAATCCAGTATACTCTGTAGCTATTACTCTCCTATCTTCTTTAGTCCTATGCAAATACCAATATACTTTCTGTCTCCATAAACTTGACTATTTTGGTCAGTTCATATAAATGAGATCATGTAACATGTGATCTTCTCTGACTGCCTTCTTTCACATAACAAAATATTTTCTAGGTTTAAGGTTTATGTTGTAGCATGGGCCAATACTTCATTTCTTTTATGGTGGAAAATATTCCATTATATGAATATACTGCATTTTATTTATCCAGTCATAAGGAGATGGCAGACATCTGGGCTGTTTCCACCTTTTGGTTATTATAAATAATGTGGCTATATAAATAGTTTGGATTTTGTGAGAAATGTGTAATTTATCTATATGCCAATTTTAAGAAAAAATATGGATATGAAAAACCATACTACTACTGCAAAGCATGATTCCTAAGTATTTTAATGGAAGGCAGAACAAAAGTATATCAAAATGGCAGACAAATAAATTATAATAAAAATATGCTCTGGGCCCTCCCTGGTGGTGCACTGGGTTAATGCACACACAGCCCTATGAAGCTAACTGACGTGCCACGTTAGCATGAGTTCAATCACTGCCAGGGAGCTGACCTACATGGTGCAGCAGACCTCTCCTGTCTCTCCTGTTTCTCCCCTCAGCAGTGTACTTCATCAGTCTGCCTGTTCTGCTCCCCATTCTGACTCTGGTAAATCCTCTCACCACCCCTGTACCTCTGGCCTCTACCCAGTTCTGTATGCATAAATAAAAAAATAATAAATCTTAAAAAAAATGCTCTTTTAAGGAGGAAAAAAGTATCAATAAAAACAACTAAGTGACATCTCACATTCATCTTCTGGTAAAACAGAGGTTTCTTATATGTGAGTGAGAAGCGGTCTGAAAGGAGAAATTAAATCATCATCTCAAATGCTAACTATAATTCTTTAAGGTGTCAATGACCATACCACAGAAATATTTATTATCACCCCAACTTCTCTATGTCCCATTAGCAACAACAACATTCAAGTATGACCTAATTCTTTTGAGGTATAAGGGAAACAGATTAGTCTATTTACCAAAGACAGAAATATAGTTTAAAAATAATGTCTGTGTGGCATTAGGCACAATTTTAACATAGGGATATTGATGCTTTGGCAACAGTCATATTAGAAGGAAAATTATTTTCTTTATAAATTAAGACTGTTCTGTTGCTAAAATGGTTATGAATTATTTCTCATACTGTGATACAAGCAAGGACTTATTACAAACAGTTAACTGGATCCATTATGGTTTCCTTTATAAAAATGGTAGGAGCAAATATTGACATTTACTGTGTTCCTTCCTAGTTTGTCTTGAGGATTTTACTATATAATTCACACACACGTATCCTCATTGAACCCATAAAACCATCAAATAAGGTAGATTTTACAAAATTTTACAAATTAAAAAGAAAAAAATCTGGGATCAACTAAGCTATATACTTAGAAAAGTGAAGAGGCTAAGATCAAACCTAAGACTTCATTCATAGAGAACACATAATTGAGGAAGATTCCCTACACACCCCTTTCTATTCACAGTCACTACTCAAAACATTTACCTGCACTATTCATGCTTTTTCACTTCTACTTCTTTCTGAATACCTATGTGCTTCCATATAAAATATTTCACTATACTTGTTTCAAAGTTGCTGAATATATTAACCAAATCCAAAAGACATTTATTCTTTGTTGATTTAACTCTTCTGGCCTGAAACACTCTCCTCCCTTGGATAACTAACCATTTCTTCTCATTATTCTTAAATATCTTTTCTTTTCCACCTACATCTTTAATTTTTATATCCCCTCTGATTTTTTTTTTTAAAGATTTATTTATTTGTGTGTATACAGAACTGGGGTACAGGCCAGAGGCTCAGGGGAGGTGAGAGGCTTCACCAGAGACAGAGTGGAGAGCAGAACAGGCAGATCAATGAAGTACACTGCTGAGGGGAGCAGCGGGTGGGGTCAGGAGAGGTCTGCCACACCATGTGGACACATCCGGGACAGGCGGAATCGAACTCATGCGGAAGCGGCTTTAGATTCTTAGTGCTGTACTTTAACCCGCTGCGCCACCAGGGAGGGCTATCCCCTATGATTTTTATCATTGATATTTGAGCTGATTTGCCAACATGGTACTTCCCCTCGTTAAGAAGTTCACTTCACAGGGCCCTCCCTGGTGGCATAACAGGTTAAAGCACAGCACTATGAAGTTACCACAGCCACTGCAGCATGAGTTCAATCCCCAACCAGGGAGGTCACCCACATGATGACCCACCCTCTGCTCCCCTCAGCAGTGTATTCCAGTTAGTCAACCTCTTCTGCTCCCCAATCTATCTCTGATGAATCCTCTCACCCCCTGCACTTCTGCACCCCAGTTCTGCATGCATAAATAAATAAATCTTTTTAAAAATTAAATATAAAAAAGAAGTTAATTTAACAGCCTCAATGAATGAAATGCAGAGAGTCCTGTTTACAACATTCACTAGGCTTACCATATATTCTATCTCCCTGAAGCAGTGGGTCTGATAGACAATTTGAAGATTCTATAAATGGTACTAGCAAATTTTGTGAGGCTAAAGTAATACCCTCCAAAATGAGCCTCTGAATCAATGGTGCTGTTTTTCTGTGGCCAGTAAACAAGTCCCCTGGGAGTCAAAGGACAGAAAAAAATTTTATTTGCCATTCCCTAAAATTTGGGTTCTACAGGTTTAGAAGTCTTAGATTAAACAATGGCTCCACAGAACTGGAAGCAGACTGCCATCTGCCCACTTTGGATTCTTCATGACAATGAACTAATAGGCAAGAAGGGAATTAGCTGACTGGGGTGATTGATCCTGGTTATCATGGAAATATTATGCAGACCCAAGATTAGCCACAGGTAAGAGGATCTTCTCAGGTTCTTTCTGAGCATGCACACAACTTTAGGCTTATATACATTCTTCCATATGTACTTGGTGTTCTACATTTCCAGGAAAACTTCCAGATCTTTTCAAACACCATAATGAACATCTCTCTCCAGTTTTTTACTTTTAACTTTTTTGGTTGGTTTGTTCTTTGCCCAGTTGTCATTGTCATCTCAGGCAACTATGTTGTTAAAATAGTTGTTGCTGATTGTTCTCAACAAATGACTCTGGTTAACTCCACTGGTTAAGTTCTCAGTCAGTTACAGAAAGACAAGAGTTTCATACTAGGGAACTGTCAAATACATGTATAGCTCAGAGATATTGTGGTTTGGTTTCAAATCACCACAATAAAGTAAATATCACAATAAAATGCGTCACATGAATTTTTTGATTTTGCAATATATTTAAAAATTATGTTTACAATGTAACTTTGATGTGTGTGTTTGTAGTACCACGATGTCTAAAGACAATGCACATACCTTTATTTAAAAATATTTCATTACAGGGCTCTCCCTGGTGTTGCAACGGGCTAAAGCACCACTTTCTGAAGCTTTCCGAAACCACTGCAGCACTAGTTTGGTTCCCCACCAAGGAGGTAACCCATATGGCACAGCAGGCCTCTCCTAACCTGCCTGATGTTTCCTTTGGCAGTGTACTTTGTCAATCTGCCTGTTCTGCTCCCCACTCTGTCTCTGGTGAATCCTCTCACCCACCATACTTCTGGCCTGCACCCCAGTATGCATAAATAAATCTTTAGAAAAAAAATTTCATTACCAAAAAATGGTAACCATCTTCTGAGTCTTCAGCAAGCTACAATCTTTTTATAGCATAGCATATTAATTTGTAAAAAAAAAAAAAAATCTACAAAGCACAATCAAGAAAAGCACAATAAAGCAATGACTTTTCTCTGATAATGACTTAGAAAGAGTTCCACATTTTTTCTACTCCTTCAATGCTAGCGAGGCTGTTAATTTTCACCATGTTTAACAGATTATTGGCTTTCAAAGCTACCATGGACCTGGAGGAAAGGCAGTGGTATTAGAACAAGTCAAAATGCCACAATGTTTACAGTTTTTACAGAGATTCAGATGTTTGTTTGTTTTTAATAAGTGTTCCCCTAGATAGCTTTAAGCTTTTGGTTAGTCTTCAAAGTTCTGAAAAAAAATTTCCAGCATTCTTGGTATTTTTATAAAGAGTATTTTCAGATGTTGTCATTTTGCCACTCCCAATGAAATCATTCTAGTTCCTCTCATATTTAAATTTCTTTCATAGATTGCTTAAAGCATTCTAGTACTAGTATTTTATGGGGGTTAGAACATATTTAAAAGTAATTGTATTCTAACACACAAAAGACAGAAGAAAATGAATATAATAATATACTGTTACAAAAATAATTCATATTATATGTGAAGTAGCATAGCATTATTTGAAGGTAGACTGTGATAAACTAAAGATGCTGTGACAATTCCTAGAGTAACTACCAGAGAATAAGAAAATTTCAGAAAAAGTACAATACTAAACAGTACCCAATTAACAAAATGATAGCATGGAAAAGAAAAGAACCAAAAAACAGATAAGACAGAAAACAAACTGCAAGTTTTCAAATATACAACTATCTGTGTACATATCTTTGTCTGTCTTACTCTCAATATAATCTGTTTTTCTGTATTAAATCACAAGCTTACTAAATTTGAGTGACAAAATAAAATAGTTAATTGCTGTAATGAAAAATTATTAATGATAATGTCTGTACTTCAGAATATAAGAATTTATAAAATTTTAATCAATCGGTAAGACAATTTGGAAAGAATAAAACTCATTTATCTTTATAAAAATAAATGCCAGAATTTTAGTGCTAAGTTACTTAAGAAACTTCTTTGTACAATTTCTTCATTTTACAATTGGAGAAACTAAAAGTCAAAGAGATTAACTAATTAACTTCTAGTTCATCTCTATCAAAATAAAATACCAGAAACATAACAACTATGTACTGATTTCAAATGATTTCTTAATGAATATTTTTCTCCTTTCTTTTCTTTTGGCATAGAAGAACTAGGGTATAGTAGGCCGGAGGTGCAGGGGTAAGAAGATTTACCAGAGACAGAGTGGGGAGCAGAACAGGATGGTCCACCGAGATACACTCCTGAGGGGAGCAGCAAGACAGGAGAGGTCTGCTGCACCATGTGTGTTAGCTCCCTGGCCAGGATCAAACTCAGGCCACAAATGCTAAGGCTTAACCCCGAGGCCACCAGGGAGGCCCTCAAATGATTCTTGTCTAACAGGCCTAGCAAGTTTTACATTTGACAACACCTTGCTAATTAAGCAGCACACTTATTTGAAAAAAAAAAAACTTTAGAAATGTATTGTTGAATTTAATCATCAAATTTTCGTCAACTAACCAAGATTTCGTCAATTAACCAAGTATACTGTACTTAAGGAAAATAAAATATACCATGGCTAAACATTTAAAGCACTGGCTACACGTATAGAAAATACAACGTTTAAATCAAATCAAATGACTTAAAAATAAATGACTGGTCCTCCCTGGTGGCCCAGCGGGTTAAAGCACAGCATTAAGAAGCTAAAGCCACTTCAGCATGAGTTTGATCCCTGCCCTGAGAGGTGACCCTGCCCACTGCTCCCCTCAGCAGTGTTCTTCATCAGTTGACCTGTTCTGCTCCTCACTCTGTCTCTAGTGAATCCTCTTACTGCCCCTACACCTCTGGCTTGTACCCCAGTTCTGTATGCATAAATAAATAAATCTTTTTAAAAATAAATAAATAAATGATTAATGATTCACATTTATTGTCAAAAATTCCAACAAAATCCATATGTAGTATTACCTGTAGCTCCCAGTGGGTGTCCCTTTGAAATCAATCCACCACTAGGATTTATGACCCACTTTCCTCCGTAAGTATTGTCTCCTCTGTCAACCAGTTTTCCACCTTGTCCTTTAGAAGAAAAAATAATATCCACAAATATTAAAAATGACAGGAACATTTTTAATAAAAAAAAATGACAGGAACAACTTATATGGCCTTTTTAAAGCTTCATTATAGCGAAGAATTTTTTTTGACAAACACCTCTTTAACAGTTCAAATAAATATCAATTGATATACGCATTTTGAAAAGTTAGCTACAAATATTGAGTAGTAAAGGCTTATATTTTTAGAATATTTCCTGCCTGAAGCCAAGTTTCTACTTGTTCCTAAGAATACTCTGGCTTCCAAAATTGCTACAAATATAATAGTGATTCAGCGAATCAAAAGAATTGAAATGATATAATACTACCACTGAAACAATTATATCACTTTTAAAATTTTAAACTAGATTTAAAAATATAAACTTAGGTTATAAATTGAAAACCTTCCATTAAAGCATACTTTTTTCAGTGTGTTTCTGACAGAAAAACTAATACAAGGCTTTAATCATAACAGGTATTCTACCAACTATTATTGCTTTCAAAACTGGTAAATATTGTTATTGTACTGAGTAACAGCAGACCAAATACAAAACCAATCCCAAGAAGTGAATAATTTACTACATTGTTTCCCCTCCATAATGTATACAACTCTGTAACATGTCAGCAGTTCCTGTAGGGAAGTTATCATGTACTTGTCAACCCAAAGTGATCCAGAGATTAAAGTACTACAAATGACTGTTTTCACATGCTACAAATGGGAAAAGAGATGCATACACTTCTATAAAGCATTAATTATGCCTGTTATATCTCCCCAAAACTGCCCTACGAACTCAGGGATACAACAGTGAATGAAAGAGAAAAAAATCTATGCTCTCAAGGAATTTAATTTATTGTGGAGAAAAGCATGAGTAATAGACAGGAAATATGTAAGATAAATAAAATATACAATTGCCACTGGGAAAAAAAAGTAGCCAAGAGTGATATAGGAAGTGTCAGGTTAAAGAGGACAAGAATGAGGAAATTACATTTTACACAAAGTGATTGGAGATTCCGCTGAGATGAGGACAATTGGTTAAAGACCTGAAGGGAATGAGAAAGCAAATCACATAGTTGTATGGAACAAAGATTGAGCTAGGAACAAGCTCAGAGTATCTGATGAAGGACGGCAATAGAACCACAGAAAAGTAAAAGAGTTGGAGGAAAAGAGGTCAAAGAGATGATAGTAAAGAGGACAGATCAGAGTGAGATGAACAGAGGAATGACACTGACCTGCTATATTCTTTTAGTAGTATCGTTAAAGCTGTAATACAGAAAACAGACTGAAAGAGAGCAGAAGCTGGGGGACCCGTTATGAGACTACTACAGTAATGCAAATGAGAACTGATGGTGCTCTGGACAAAGCTGGTGGTGATGAACAGTGGAAATACGAAGTCACATCCAGGGTATATTTTGAAGGTAGAGTCCACAGGCAATAAGATGCAGAGATGGATTCAAGGAGGATTGTGAGGAAAAAAAATAATCAGAATGAGTCTACACTTTCTAGTGTGAGCAAGTGAAAGATGGGAAAGACTGAAGGACGAGGAAGTTTGGGAAATATCTGGAGTTTAATTTGGACTTGGGTTTGAGAAACTAATGAGATATCTAAAAAAGACCTGACAAGTAGGCAGCTGACATAGGATTCCAGATATCAGAAAAGCTATTTAAAGTAGAGATATCTATTTGAAAGTCACCACTATACTTAAAACCTTGAGATTGGGTTCCAATTCTGCTAAGGCAGTGTATGTTCACTCTAGTCCATCTCTCCCACTGATTACAACTAAAATACTGGGTAAAGTTAACAAAAACACTACCTACTCTGGGGAATACACAAAAGCAGGGAGAAAAGGGTGGGAGTCAAAACATGGAGAATCCACAACCCTTTTTTAAACTCTTAATAGTTTTGCCCCAAGGGAAGCACAGTTCCAGAGTAGCACTTGGCAGCAAATATCTAACAGAAATCCTGTATTTCTATCTATAGGAACTAGAAGAATTCTCTTCAGGCCAAAGAGTAAAGGAGGATGTTTGCAGTGGATAAAGTGAGATAAGGGGTTACTAAATCCTGTGTATGGCTCCCTCCTGAACTAAGAATGTGTAGGACAGATCCAAACCAGCACAGCAAAGGCTTACAGAAGTTTTTTATTCAAAAATATTTAACCATCACTTAGAAGACCTTCTAAATACAGGTGCATTGACTGCTTGCTAAAAGATAACACTCTCTTCAGAATCTATATGACATAGAATTCACCCATACAATCCAAAATTACTTGATAAACAAAGCCAGGAAAACTTGGCCAGCTTTCAAGGGAAAAAGATAAGCAATAAATTCAAAACCTGAAAAGTCCCAGGCTATAGAAGATAAGACAAAGACAAAACAGTTACCTGAACTATTAAATAAACACCCTAAAAATTAATAAAAAGACACAAGTTCTCAGCAGAAAAGTGGAAACTACAAATTGAAACAAGTGGGAACTTTAAAACTAAAACTGCAATGTTTGACATAAAAAACTCACTAGAGATTCAAGAGCAGAAAGAGGGTAAGGAGGAGTCCATAAGCTTAAATATGTACCAATATAAGTGACCAAACCTGAAAAGCAGATTAAAAAATGAACAGCACCTCAGGGACCCGTGGGGGCAACAATTAAAAGGTCTAATATATGTACTATTAGAGTTCCAGAAGAAAAGACTGTATCTACCATATGACCCAGCAAATCCCAAATACCCTGTGGGTATCTACTCAAAGAATGCAAAAACACTAATTCAAAAGGATATATGCACTCCTAGATCCACTACAGCACTATTTACATTGCACAAGTTATGGAAACCACCTGCGAGCCTAACAACAAAGGAATGATGATGTCCTATATACTTCTTAACCATTCCTGTGTTATTGGACACTCAGGCTATTTCTATAACATGATGGAACACTACTCGGCTATCTAAAAAAATATGAACTCTTGCCATTTGCTACAACATGGGTGGATCTGGAAGGGATTAGAACAAGTGAAATAAGTCACAGAAATTCATAGATGATTTCATTCATGCATAATAGAGAGAAATAAAGCAAAAGAGCTGACAAAAGTGAACTAAAACAAACCCTAGAAATGACTACAGAATTGAGGCTACAAGAAAGGAGGAAAGGTAAGGGTGAGACAAAGTGGAGATGGGGCCCAATGGTCTACAGTCAGGGACTGTGAAGTGCTTCTTAGAGATGGGTGTGGTATGATGACATACATATTTGAGGTGTGAACCTACTCCCCTAAATCATATACAGTGCTGTAAAACAATGTTACCTTAAAAAGAAAAAAGTGCTCAACTTCATTAGTTATCAAGGACATGCAAATTAAAACTAAATAAGACATAATTTATCATCTAAAAAATGGCTAAAATTTTCAAACCACCTCAAGGGGTGACAAGGAAGTAAAATGATTAAAACTCTCATACACTGCTGGCAGTAACAGAAAATGGTGTATCACTTCAGAAATGAAAAGAGGGGGGAACCTTCAGATTTTTCCATCACTAAAGTAGATTTTCCTTTTTCTTTCCTGCAAGTCCTTAGTCAGACACAATCTGAAATAGTTGGGAGTTAACATATATATTATCCCCCATTCCCCTCACTTAACAGTACATTATAAGTGGCCCTGATTTACATAATACTATCTGTCCACTGTTAGTTCTGTGTGGGTATTGCCCAAGATTACAGGTTCTAAAGTGTTCAACATCAAGATAGCTTATATTCACAGCATGACAGTGTGACAAAACAATTGTAGAGGGAAAGGCAATTAGTAAATTCTTTAATTGTGAAAATAAAATTTTATTAGTGTAATTTACAAAGTTTGTCTGTATCTTAACTAAGATAATACCTTCTGGACAGAGTCCCAGTGCTTCATAAGTAATGAGTTCATTGGTGGAAAAGCAATCATGAAGTTCTATTACATCAATATCAGCTGGTTTTAGGCCAGATTTCATATAGCACTTCCTGGCAGCTTCTTTACTCATATCAAATCCAACCTAAATACAAAACCATAAATAATAAATTAAGAGCATCAAAACAGGGACTTTTATTTCAGGATTGTAAGAGACTAATATATATAACAAAACAGCTGAAAATTGACCACATATATTGACATCTCAGTTGATTCTATATTACAGAAAGCCCAAATAAAAGAATACACAAGGAGAATGTACATCTTAAATTTTGTACTTTAATTTCTATACATAATTTTAAATAAGATAAACAATGATGATTATAATTCCTTGGGCCATAACTATTTGTAAAAGAATCTTGAGCAGACATATTTCAACTCAGACCAAAGTAAAACATATTGGTTTTGACAATATTATATTATTCTAGCAAATATGTTTCTGTGGTTATTATTATCTAGTTGCAGATCTTTCTATTTAAAATTTTTAATCTTTTTTATTTAATACTATCAAATCACAAGATATGCTTATGGTAAATAGCTTGAAATGATTTATCAACTGATTATTAGATTCAGATACTTTAAAAAGCAATGGGGGAATTTATATGTGTGTGTTTGGTGTATATATGAATGTGGTGTGTGTGCACACACACACATGTAAAATCTTCTTTTAGATCATATAGGATTTCAAACAATTTTTCTTTTCTTTTTTTTTTTTTTTTAAAGATTTATTTATTCATACAGAACTGGGGTACAGGCCAGAGATGCGGAGGGTGAGAGGATTCACCAGAGACAAAGTGGGGAGCAGAACAGGCAGATCAACGAAGTACACTGCTGAGGGGAGCAGCGGGCGGGTCAGGAGAGGTCTGCCACGCCATGTGGATCTCCTCCAGGGCAGGCGGGGATCGAACTCATGAGGAAGTGGCTTAAGCTTCTCAGTTCTGTGCTTTAACCCGCTGCGCCACCAGGGAGGGCCCAATTTTTCTTTTTTAAGATTTTATTTATTTATGCACAGAAGAACTAGGGTATAAGCCAGACATGTGGGGAAATGAGAGGATTCTCCGGGAACAGAGTGGGGAGCAGAGCTGGACCAAAGAGGTCTGATGCGCCATGTGGGTCAGCTCTCTGGCTGGGGACTGAACTCAGGAGGTGAGCCATCTCAGTGATAGCACTGAGATTTAACCTCTAGACCACCAGAGAGGGAGGCTTAAATTATTTTTCTAAAATTCATGTTCTTAATTCCTCCTTGGTTCAATAATAACAAACAAGTTCAACTTTTTTCCAAGGAATAAAACTCCAATGTGGAAAATGTACTGTAATTCAAAAACCTGAACATCTCTGCTATATCCTACCTAGCTTTCTGATCATCTGCAAGTTACAGGGATATTTTAAAATTCAAAGCATTGTTGTAAAATAATTTTACAAACTGTAATTTTCTTTATGATCATTTATGTATCCTTGTACATGCATATCTATTTTTATAAATGCAATAATAGTCAACTAACTTTAGGCCTACTTTTTCATCTTTTTTACTTCCTCCATTTTGTCCCAATCTTCAATCAGGATTTTTTCTCTTAAGTACTAACAGCAAAGAAAGTTCCCTAAAAAACACCTTTGTAAGTTTCTAAAATTAGAGTTTTGGGTATGTTTAGTTAACTCAAAATAAAAGTAAATAGCACAGCTAGTTAATTAAAAGTTGTATGCCTAACACTATCATAAGTGTATTATGTTCTTAAGATACTTACGGTGGGGTATAAAATTAAATTTTATAGACCAATTTTTTTCAATTAAATTACTTTCAGACCTGAGACAACATGATGTCACTATGAAATTTTAAACAGAAATTCTTCAATTTGTTAACAGAACAGGCTCTCAGGACATACCATTTTAATAAGGCTGTTTTCTTCAAATGAACTTGGAAAATCAGTCACCATCTCTTGTGCCAAAATTTCCACAGCTTTGGCATGTAGGTCATACTTCTGTACAAATGCTTCACTAGCCAAAATCGCTGCTGCAGCACCATCTGAAGTGGGGCTGAGAGGAGGTAAAAATAATTATTTACACCTGGTACACATCAATCCTAGGATTTCAGGAAAAGAGTTATTTTCTGGAAAAAAGACTGAATAAACTTGCTGTTTATTGGACTGTCCTCTATGGGTTATCAACTGTTAAATATTACAGATGTTTCCCATTTGGGTACTGAACTTCTATAAAGAACTTAAATGCTGTCAGTCACTGCGAGATTCTCTAAGTAAAAACCTCTCCCCAAAAAGCTTTTATCGCAAAGAATCCCAGATTTGCCTTTGCAGATGAATAAGGTATCTTCTGGTGACTTCTAAAGAGTTCACAAAGTTATTTCTACTATAGGTCGAGTTAGTTCCAACACTTCTATTAATAGGGAGTTAGGGAGCAAGGAAGGACACCATATCTAGTATAGGAATCCACACATACACACACAGCATAGGCTGCATGCAAATACTGCATGATTAATGATCTGTCCTCTTTGAATTAACTCTTCTTTTGGGGCCTTCCTGGGGGCGAAGAGGTTAAAGACACAGCACTATCAAGCTTCTGCCAGCCACTATAGCTCCAACCAGAGACCTGACTCATAAGGCACAGCAGACCTTTCCTGACCTGCCCGCTGCTCCCCTCAGCAGTGTATTTCAGTCGATCTGCACCTGAGTCAAGATAAACAAGCCTGGGACAGCTAACTCTGGGGGCTAAACAAGATAAATACCAGGTACACCAACCATGATGGGCAATCCTGAAACATTCACTTTGGTTTTTTCCACTAAAGTATCTTTGTTTAATTCACTAGAAAATGGTCAGCTCAAGATAAGATGTCAGAATGTCTTTTTGGGAGTAACATATCCGCCATTATCTCAGATTGCTGCCATTATGACAATAAAGCATATCTTATAGATTGAATTTCCATCTCTGCATTTCCTGCTATACTCTCTCCCAAGTAACTTAGTCTTGGAATTCTTTTGGAAACTAGGAAAGGATAGAACAGAGGACACTGCAAAGTTTATGGTTTGGTTAGACTCAAAATTTTTCTCACAGCAAAAAAGTAGCAAACAAACAAAAAAAAAAGTAGCAAACAAAAGAAACCATCTGTGAGGTCAGCTGGACCTTATAAATGTCCACAGCCTCATATTGCAATAGATAAAAGCTGATCATCCTTGTTCACTTGAATCCCACCTAGACAGTTGCTTCAGGGCACAACCACTTGTTAGGTCTGAATGAGTTAGTACTGTATATCTCCTGTCTGTCCCTAACAGAAAATTGGATATATTCAGTGTCTATAAACAATGGATTTTATTAGGAAGGAAAAAAAAAAAAACTAACTAGGGACAGACAGAAGATATACAGTACTAACTCATTATCACAGTACGCCTTTTTCCTTGTTTTGTTTACTCTTATTTACAATAAAGGAGTAAAATTCCTCACAGTAGAGGGAAAAAAATGCTCAAGAGAAAAATCTTTGGAATCTTGTCTCCTAAGTCTCATGTAAATAAGTAAATGCAGCTGAAGAAATGTAAGCATAATTCACAAGAAAATGAAGTAAAATATGTAATTTTCCAAGAGAAGAGACAGTCTGACTTTAAGCAGAAGTAAGAGGTAAAGGAACTCATTGTAGGGTGAGGGCGACATCAGCAGAAGTTCTATAAAGCAGATACAGGTAATATACATCCAGATATTTCTATTAAATATTAAAATGTGCTTTTCTTACCAACACTGTAAAACAGTCAAAAAATCAAAAACTTGTCGTGATTTCATCACTTCATCTAAACTGTATTCCTTTTGGAACTGGGAATACCTAAATACAAAATAAGTAAATGTAAATATTATTTCCACAACCCAGAGATGAATTTTTATGAACTATTTCAACCTCTAACAAATAAGTCTTTTCAATTGAACTTTTTTACAGAAGCCCAACTCCAAAATACCATACTATATAATTTTTTTTAAAGTCTAATCTTTGTCCTGGGTTTCTGGCATGAAGCTTATAAAACCCTTGGAGTTCCCCTGAGAGATAAAAGTGTCCCTTTTATGCTAATAAGGTGACTCCAGGTGGACTACTTGTGTGGAGGGGAAGACAAGAGACAGGGATGGTTACCAGGATGACCAACAATGTGAATGTAGGGCTGGGATTTCTGAGCCAGTTTGACCTCTGGAGAAAAGATTGGGCTTGAGATTGTGTTCAACCCTGTGGCCAATGATTTAATCAGATATCCCTGAACCATGAAGCTTCATAAAAACTGGATATTGCAGCCTGATGGAGCTTCTTGGTTGGTGAGTACCTTGATATGTTAAAGAAGATAGTATGTTTTGAGGAGAGAGAATGGAGGTAGACTGCAGTCAGAATCCTACCAGACCTGATCCTATGTGTTGCTTCATTTGACTCTGAGTTGTAACCTTTGGAATAACAATCCAGTTGTAAGCACAAAACTTTCCTGAATTCTGCAAGTCATTCTAGAGATTTATCAAACCTAAAAGGGTCATAGGAATCCCCTATTTGACAGTCAGTTGATCAGAAAAGAAGATGGCCTGGATCCTACTTGCTGCTGGCATCTGATGTGAGTGTAGTGTTATGAAGGACTGAGTCCTTAATTCAGGGGGTCTGCATTAACTCTGGAGTAGTGACAGAAACACCACCACCACCCCCCAAAAAAGTAGAAAAGTGGCCCTCCCCAGTGGTGCCGTAGGTTAAGGTGCAGCACTGCAAACTAGCTGCAGCCATTTCAGTGCAAGTTCAATCCCTGGCCCTGCAGATAATCCATATGGCACAGCAGACCTCTCCTGTCTCCCCCACTGCTCCCCTCAGCAGTGTACTTCTTCAATTTGCCTGTTCTGCTCCCCATTCTGTCTCTGCTGAATCCACTCACCACCCCTGCACCTATACCCCAGTTCTATATTAAAAAATAAATCTTAAAAAAAAAAAGTAGAAAAGTAGTTAAAAGTTTACTTTAGCACAAGGCTTTTATATGAAAAAAAAAATTCTAGTTGATATCCCTGAAGTATTGCAGTTGCTTGTTTAAAACTGTATACACAGAGCAGAATAATCCAGTTTTTCACTATTTTTTATTTCAGAAATACTTACGGGTTATTAACAGAATGTTTATGATTTTTCCATCCAATTTTTGCAAAATGTTCAACTTTTGTTCCTATAGAGAAAGTAAAAATTTATTCTTGGATTTTTTTCCTCGATGTGTACCCACAAATGTTGCAATCATATTCAGCATCCTACTAAAAATTCTGACAGTCCCCCTGAGTATGAAGATCAGTGTAGAAAACCTCAACCTTGACCCCTCACACAATATTTCCTTACAATTAAACTTGGGCATATTTAATGAGTTGAATTAACTAATAAGAATATGATATAAAATATCTCAAGTTAGCCTATTCTATCCAGTATAACTTAGGTACCATTCTAAACAATAAAAAATACAGGCCCTCCCTGGTGGCTCAGCAGGTTAAAGCATAGCACTAAGAAGCTAAAGCCATTTCAGCACGAGTTCTATCCCCAGCCCCAGAGGTGATGCACATGGTGAGGCAGAACTCTCCTGACCCACCCACTGCTCCCCTCAGCAGTGCCTGTTTTGGTCTCTGTCTCTGGTGAATCCTCTCACCGCCCCTGCATCTCTGGCCTGTACCCCAGTTCTGTATGCATAAATAAATAAAATCTTTAAAAAGTGTGTATATATATATATATATAGAGAGAGAGAGAGAGAGAGAGAGAGAGAGAGAGAGAGACTGGGAATCTATTGTATTGAAGGCAATAAAGCACTGACAATTATTCCTAAGGAACCTGCCAAAACATTCCATGCCCCCGGATTAAGTGAATTTTACAACTCACACCCCTAAAGGGTTTGATCTCTTTCCTTATGATAAGGTAGAAGGGTCTTCAGAAGAGTTTTGCCCTAGAAAGAAATAAGTGTGTTTTTTATAAACTATACTAAGAAGTTTAAGAATAATGTCAAGAAGGCAAAAGCAAGCATACTAGTGAAGTGAAATCTACAAAAACTCTTTTTACTATTTTTAAAATAACTTTAAATTCTCCTTTGGAGCTAAGAAAGGCAAATGAAGGCAAATGTCCCCAGATAAAAAAGAAGAGAGTAGATTTAACAATGAAGATCTCACACCAAAGAGAATGGTGATCAGGAGGTAACCTATGTAAGAAGAAGTTACATCAAATTAATACAGCTGTTTGATTGGACTGACTGGTAGATCAAGTGAAACATAGCATTTGGATATCAGGAAGAAGATTAAAAAATAAAGAAAAAAATTAGGACATCTTTGGGGACAAGATAAAGAAATAGTGTGGGTTTGGGTTTTTCCTTATTTGGGAGTTTTTAATGTTACTAAAAATAAGGGTTCTCCCATCATTATGTTCAGATGATAATGGGTTACAAAAAGTTAAACAGATTGCTTTCCAATAAGACATTCAAAATCTTTACTCCAGCCAAGTAAAATAAGTCAGAAGGAGAAAGACAAAAAACAGATGATTTCACTCATGTGTGGAATAAAAAGAAACAAAACTAACAAAATTAAAACAAAGGAACTGATAAAACAAACCATAAAAATATTACTATATAATTGAGGTTACTAGAGGTGGAAGGAGGAGATGGTGAGAATAAAAGGGGGAGAGGGCCCGATGACCTCGGGTAAAGGATACAGGTGCTTTGAAAGTGGGGATGGAGGTAATATACATCTGAAAAGGTATGAAGCTACCTCCCTAAATCACAGTGTTGTAAGCCAATGTTACCTTAATAACACTGTATTGTTATTGCATATTATATGTATATACAGTATACATTGTATGTATAATATATGTATGTTAGTAAAAATATTAAATCATAAAAAATAAACCATCAATCAAAAGCAGTTTTTCACATCTGAAGTCCATAAAGAGATGTGTTCACAGGGCTTCACACCACAGGTGCCTGCGTCCACTTTGGTCCCTATGGGGTATCAGTAGTGCCTACCTCTTGGGACCCCACACTTAGGCCATCAACCACAGGAGCCACCTCTGTGAAGGTCACAGGGGCAGGCATGAACCAGAAGGGGCACTGAGTCAGGGCAAAGGTAAACGTCCTAGGCTATCATTTCAATCAGACTCATTCGGTCTGACTGAATTTTTTTCTACAGAAAAAAGTCTACAGACTTCTTTCTACTTATGAAATCAAGGAGGAGTCATTGCACTTATTTTACAGTTATTGCTCTGGGATGACAAAGAAAAACATTTATTATAGAATTGCTTTTTTCAAGCTTAGCAACTTTAAAGAAATCACTAGCTTTTACTAAGATACCTTCCAATAAATCCTTAGAGCCTAAAACAGCAGGGAGTTCACCAAAAAGAATCTTAGAGAAGCCATAGGTACTTTCCCCTGGCGGAAATGCTCCTCATTGTTGCTGCCTAATAATACGTTTTAGGTCATGAAATTTGTACCTCATGAGAAATATTTTTAGTAGGCTTTAAACTGAGTATTTAAAGACACAATGGCATTGTTAAAACTCAGTAAATAGGGCTCTCCTTGGTAGCGCACAGGGTAAAGCTCAACACTAAGAAGCTAAAGCCACGTCAGCATGAATTCCATCCCCACCCAGAGGTGATCCATATGGCGCAGCAGACCTCTCCTGACCTGCCCGCTGCTGCCCCTTAGCTCCCCTAAAAACATCTGGTGGTGCAGGACCCTTTTCATCTTTAATTTCAGAAATTCTATCTATAGATTTAAGGATTTCAATGACAAGATTCAATGTTTTAGCTCCAGGAACTCACTGCTTTATGGAATGCACATTGCTCATGATGAAACAGAGGTTCTGCAGGGCCACAAGCCTCACTACAGCTAGGCTGCTGTCCAGGCCCAACCCCAGAGCTTCATTCTGTGCTTGAAGCTAAGAGAACTGTGCCCACAAATTTACTTCCTGTTTCAGTCTCAGGATGTGATTGCATTTGAAAGCAGTTTGTTTATTAGTTTCAGATTCTGTTTCTCCTGCTGCACCATCAATTCCAGGGCCTGATAGTATCATTCCTCCTTTCTCATTTTTGCTTCCAGTTTCCATTCAATGGTGCTCACCATTTCTGTTTGAGTTTCAGAAAAGCGCTGAACCTCAGCTTTCTTCTGGCCTTGAAGTATTTACCTTTCAGTGCTTCATAATTTATCTGCAAAGTTTGGAGCTGCCAGCTTTGCAAAGATTCTCTATGGACTATAAGATCTGTCCCAGGACTGCCTGCCAGAAAGACATAGGAGTTGAAGTCGCTCAGTGTCAGAGGGGTCTCAGGTTCCACCTGCTCCAATGGGTTGGAGACGGAGTTGTATATGCTGCAGGGTGATGCACTCGCTGCCACTGTGGCAGAGTGAATCTGCTCCACTGCCAATGGCAGACAGGCCCTGTTACAACTGTCATCTTCATCTTTATCTAGGAGACAGCCAATCCCTCGGCAGGTCTTTAAAAAAAAACAGTTGCTGATATTCCAGGCCATAACTCATGGTCTGGGAGGTTGGGGATTTCTGGTTGAGGTATACCTAGGGATACCTTGTGGCCTCCTTTGAATAAATTAATGCTGTTGGTCATGTCCTCTTTCCACATGTATAAGTTCTTTGTGTTCAGAAACTCCTTAATTAGAATGGCTCTGCTTCTTCAACCTTCCAGTTTATTATCATTAGGAATAACAAGGCACCCTGGAGGTGAGTGTAGCAAATCACTGTGGAGCTGCGCCAAACCAGCCAGCAGAGAGCGCCCCATGACCACAGCTCAGCCCCAGTCCCTGACGAGACTCATCGTTAGGTCCCAGCCACTCCAAGTCTCTCACTGCTGCATCTCTTAAATACTTTTTTTACAACTAAGTTCTCCAATACTATTTCTCCATCTTAATTAAAAAATAATTTTATATCCTGGTATCTTCCACACTCCCTTATTTATTAATAGCTATTGTTTCTTAACATGTGCATGTAACTACCAATAAATCTTAAAATTTTATTAAAATACCGTATTTTTCCATGTGTTCTCTTCCAGCATTCCCAAATATCTGAGAAGCAAAAGGGTGGGCAGACAATCCACAGTTATTGCTCAGGACCTCAGCATGCTTATCTAATGGATTGGTCCTATCTGAAAACTGCAACGGGAGGAAAAAAGTAAAAGTTAGTAATGACATAGTGAGTCTCTGATCTATGACAGTGTTGCAAAGACATATGCTTATTCAAAGTGCACAATAAACTACAAAACAGTAAATGTGGATCAAATCAGTTCAGAAATGTTTCAAAGGGAAACCTCTAAATACCAGTTTCATCATTCACAAAATTAACAGGATAAATTAAATTTCCTCTATGATGAACTCCAAAATAACAGTAAATGAGACTCACACTCATTGTAATAGATCCTTTCTCCATCTTCTCAAACCCAAGAGCCAAGACACAATCTGCCATACCTTAAAAGAAAATGCAATTATTTTGAAAAATGAAATTTCCAACCACCATACAAAATATCATTAAATACCTCAAATAAGTATTTCAATTTATATAAAGTGGAAACACATACTATAGTAATATTTTTAATAAATGAAAATTTATAGAAAAATTTTTCATGCTTCCAGATAAGAGGAAAAAATTAAGAAAATGTTTAAGTATTCCTTTGATTCTCAATATATTAATGAAACTTCTGAATAACAGAAATATGCTTCAATGAAAGAAAAATATAGTTAATTTTTAATATTAAGGCATTAAGTAAAAATTTTCTTTTAAAGTAAAAGTTTTATTAAAAAGGATACTGATTAAAATCACAAAAGAATTATTTTGGAGGGAAAGGACACCTTTGTGATGATGTTACAGTTCAAGTGAATAGCAAAACAAAACAGAATTGTCAATTTTTTTCTTTTACAAAAGGAGGTACACTAGCATTACCAAACAGTAAGACATTATAAAGTTCCACAATTAAAACACTGAGTAGCTCAGCAATAAACGACAATCAGTAGAACAGAAAAGAAGGCCTGATAAAAGATCCTAGACTGTTTGGATAATTATAGAATATTATATATAACCAATTGAACTGAAAACATATGGTCACAGAAATCATTATACATACACAAATGTCATACTAGCATGATTTAAAAAATGGACAAAACCTAAATTTCATCAGTTGATTACGTGGATAAACAAAATGCAACGTAAACTTGCAACTGTTATTTGGCCATAAAAGTGAATAAAGTACAAATATGTCCTACAAAATGGATGAACTATGAAAATATAATGTTAAGTAAAAGAAGCCACAGAAAGCCATATATTATTTAGAATAGATAAATCCATAGATATAGAAAATAGACTACTGGCTGCCAGGGGCTAAGGGGAAAGGGGAGAAAAGTGACTACTAATGGGTACAGGGTCTCTTTTCAGGGTGCTAAAATGTTCTAAAATTAGATAGCAGTGGGAATTGTATAACCGTGAATGTACTAAAATACACTGACTTGTATACTTTAAAAGTGTGAATTTTATGGTATATAAATTACATCTTTTAAAGTGTTTTTTTTTAACAAAATAAATATTGTATAACAATCTCTCTGATGGTCATATGGAGAAATTACGAAAGGGGGACAATAACCCCACATCTACTTATGTACACTACCTAAGTGAGTGCTCCTTACCTCCCTGAATCAGCTGTCGAGCCATAAACAAAGCAGTAGAACCAGTAGCACAATTATTGTTGACGTTAATTATAGGAATTCCAGTCAGTCCCAAACTGTGATAGATAGCCCTCTGCCCAGAGGTAGAGTCACCTGTATAGAAAAATAAAAATAAATAAATAAATAAAAGTTTAATTGTGGGGCATCCCAGGGTTTGTTAAAGTCTCAGCACTATCAAGCTATCCCTAGCCTCTATGACATGAGTTCAATCCCTGGTCAAGGAGATAACACAACAGACCTGTCTTGCACACTGCTCTCCTCAGAAGTGTATTTCAGTAGATCCTCCTGTTCTGATCCCCATTCAGTCTCTGATGAATCCTCTCAACCCTGGCAACCCTGGCCTATACCCCAGGTCTTGTTCACATCAATAAATAAAAATTAATTTTTTTAAAGATTTACTTGTTGATGCATACAAGACCTGGGTACAGGCCAGAGGTGACAGAGGTTGAGAGGATTCACCAGAGATAGAGTAGGGAGCAGAACAGGCAGATCCACCAAACTTCACTGCTGAGGGGAGAAGTAGGCAAGTCAGGAGAGGTCTGCTATATCATGTGGGTCAGTTCCCTAGCCTGGGATCAAACTCATGCTGCAGTGGCTATGGAGAGCTTCATAGTGTGGCACTTTAAAAATTAAATCTTAAGGGCCCTCCCTGGTGGCACAGCGGGTTAAAGCACTGCACTAAGAAGCTAAAGCCACTTCAGCATGAGTTCAATCCCTGCCTGCCCCGGAGGAGATCCACATGGCAAGGCAG
>NW_004567109.1:29224433-29225752 GCF_000260355.1 Condylura cristata | reverse complement strand
CCGGGGCAGGCGGGAATCGAACTCATGCGGAAGCGGCTTTAGATTCTCAGTGCTATGCTTTAACCCGCTGCGCCACCAGGGAGGGCCTATTTTTTTTCTTTTTTAACATAAAAATGTTTTTTAATTTATTACCTGCTTTGGCAATAGAATAGTGGCAAAAAACATATAAAACTAGACTGATATATAAGGGAAATGTAAAAATGATGGGAATAAGACTGAATACTGAGTTGTGTAGTTTAAAATTCACAAATGTTTCTGTATTGTTATATAGCTGGTATATAGATTTAGATGAGTAGTTTTTAGATTACATAGTTTATCACTTACCATAAACGTAGCCAATACACGCCTGTTCCACTGCCGAGTAAGGGATCTGTGCATCAGCTAAAGCCTTCTGGCCTATAAGAACAAAAAGGCTTTATCGAATATTGCTTTCAATTTTGCTTTAGGTGAGTAAAAAATAAGCTTGTAAGTCTACCTTTCTATATATAAAGTCTATGTTCAATTCAAATGATAAATCCCTTATGAAATCATCTAAGATGTCTCCCTTCAGAAGTGGTAACTTCTTCCCCTAAGCAACAACATCCATCACTTACACATCTCCTGTTTGATACTTAACTTTTTGTCTTAACTGTCAATGTGATAAATCCAAGAGTCTCCTTAATAGCAAGATTCTTGTCTTACTCATCTCAGTAATTTCCCTGTATATCTAGAGAGCAAAATTGAATAGAATGTCATGGGGTAGGGAAGATAAAAGACACTTATATAGTCAGCTTCAAGAGATGATTCTATAAATAAAGAATGAGTTTTAATGATGCTATCCAAAGTATATAAATGACCAACAGAGGAGCTAAAGAGAATTATGAAAATAAACTGAGAAGAGGAACACAGGTTAGAGAGAAGATGTAAACTAAAGCCTCACCTACCAAGGTGAGAAGTAAACAGAAGTCTAAAGTTGAAAAATCAAGAACTGAAATAGCATGGTGGAATAATAATTTAGAAATATGGGATAACTACCAGAAGAACTAAAGCCAAACAGTCAAAAGAAATTGTGCCCTGGGCCTCTCTGGTGGCACAGGGGTTTTTAGTCTCAGCTCTATGAAGCTATTGCCAGTCACTGCAACATGAGTTCAATCCCCTGCCACGGAGCTAACCCACCTGGTGCAGCAGACCTCTTCTATACTGCCCACTGCTGCTCCCCTCAGCAGTGTATTTCAGTTGATCTGCCTGTTTTGCTCCCCATTCTGCCTCTGGTGAATCCTTTCACCCCCATACCTCTGACCTGTACCCCAGTTCTTGTATGCACAAACAAATCTTTAAAA
>NW_004567109.1:29107457-29224013 GCF_000260355.1 Condylura cristata | reverse complement strand
GCGCCATGTGGTCTCCTCCCGGGCAGGCGGGGATCGAACTCGTGTGGAAGTGGCTTTAGCTTCTCAGTGCAGTGCTTTAACCCGCTGCGCCACCAGGGAGGGCCCAAATTATCACTTTTAATGACCCTAATTTTCTCTCCCACAGTGTCCTTTGCTGTTTTAACAAACAGTTGGACAGCACAAAAATGACTGCCCTCACTCTTTAGCTAACTTAGACCCAAGCTCTTCCCTTTCTCCTATCTAGTGAGTCACTAGGGAAGATAGATTCTTCTTCCATAACCAGATTTCTTTTTATGGCTGCCAGGCTCCTCCAAAGTCAAAACAGACCACACAATAAACTATAATGTTTAAATTTCTAACCACTTTATATTACCTGCTTCTTTTGCCAGGTCAGGGTAGTCTCTTGAATTCCCACTTCCAGGCTTGAAGAACTAGAAATACAGAGAAAGACAGTCAAACAGAAATAAGTACAGATTTTTTTCACAACAAAGCATTATAGAAATTAATTCACTATTAATTTAAACAAAAACATATTGAGCATCTATCATATTTTTGGACTTCAATAATAAATACAAAATGCACAGGGGCCTTTTATCTAAAGGAAAACAGATAACAACACTAACATGTCAAAAGTATAAATGATTTGGGAGAGAAATTCACAACCTTAAGAGTGAGAACTGGGGAGGCTTCCCAGAGGAACTGACATTTAAATTCAATCTTTAAAGATGAACAGAATTGGGGCCCTCCCTGGTGGCACAATGGGTTAAAGCACAGCATTAAGAAGCTATTGCAGCTATTACAGCACAAGTTTGATTTCCCACCAGGGAGGTGACCCACATGGAGCAGAATACCTCTCCTGACCTGCCCGCTGCACCCCTCAGCGGTGTATTTCAGTAGATCTGCCATCTGCTCTCCACTCTTGTCTCTGAATCCTCTTACCCACCACACCTCTGGCTGCACTCCAGTTCTGTGTGCATAAATAAGTAAATATTTTTTAAAAAGGAAAAAGATGAACAAAATTGGGGCCTCCCTGGTGGCACAAGGGGTTCAAGCACAGCACTATGAAGCTATCCACAGCCACTGCTGCCTGAATTCAATCCCTGGCTAAGAAGCTGACCCACATGGCGCAGCAAATCTTTCCTGTCTCACCTGCTGCTCCCCTTAGCAGTGTATTTCAGTCAGTCCTCCTGTCCTACTCCCCACTCTGTCTCTGGTGAAGTCTCTCACCCCCTACACCTCCTGTCTATACCCCAGTTCTTCTACACATAAGAAAATAAATCTTTTTTAAAAAAAAAAATTGTATCCATCCAAAAAATCTATATACAGATATTTATAGTACCTTTATTTAAAATTACCCAAAATTTAGAAGCAACCAATATCTCCAGCAGGTAAATGGATAAACTGTGGTATTCCAGACAATAGAATATTATATAATGCTAGAAGATATGAACTATCAAGTCACAAAGAATACATGGAAGAACTTTAGTGCACATTACTAAGTGAAGAAACCAATCTAAAAAGGCTACATACATACTGTATGATTCTAACTATATGATATTCTGGAAAAAGCAAAACTATGCATAGAGTAAAAAGATCTGTGGCTATTAAGGACTAAGAGGAGGAGGGATGGCACAGCAGTTTTAAGGCAATGAAATTAATATTTAATAATGGGTACGTAACATTATACATTTGTACATACCCACAGAATATACACCACCAAGAATGAACCCTAATGTAAACTATGGACTTTAAAGGATGATAATGTGTCAGTGAGGGTTCACTGATTTTAATAAATATAGTAGTCTGATGTAGCAGAGACTGTGGTTGTGTACATATGTGATGCAGGGAGTATGTGGGAACTCTTGTACTTGCTGCTCAGTCTTCCCATAAAATTTCAAAACAAAATAAAATTGCTTTGAAAAATAAACCCTATCTTTCATTTATATATTTATGTATCTACATAAATGGTTTGTAGCACTTTCTAGATGTACCAGCTCACACCTCTTTAGAATACACAGAGAATACAGAATATACCTAGTATGCAGAGAAAGACTGGGATAAGAAAACCTGCATTTGAGACCATTCTAATACAATGTGGTAAAATGAAGGGAACCAAGGCTGGAGGCACTGAGACTATCATAACTCTGAAAGAGTCCGAGTGAGAGCTAAGACAGCAGCAAAGAGAATAGAAAGCAGACTTAAGAAACATAAAAGAAGTAAATTCACCAAAAATGGTGATCCCATTAGATAAGGTGGACTAGTTGCTGGTCAGCAGTCATGCTAAAGAGAAAAGGTTTTTAAAATATTTTGACTACGAACCACAAGATACATATAACACAACCCAGTGCACACACAGATACATATGTTGTAGCCCAAATTTCACAAATACTTATCTTTATTATGTTGATACTTTTTTATTATTATATTTCAATTATTTTAATGCTAAAGGCATCATTTTACAACTCCTCAATGGGTTACAAATTCCAATCTGAAACACTGTATAGTCATTTGACTTAAATGTGACACTTCATTGCTCAACGCCCACCTGTTGAACTGAACCACACAAAACACTTAACAAGTGTTCCTATCTTTGATTCACCTCAACTCTTCATAATTCCTAAATTATGGAATCCTTCATAAATCCCTAATTAGGGATCCCAAATTTGCCTATTCTCCCCCTACTAACCCTTCAGTTCCCTAGTTATATTCAGAACATTTACATAAAAAGCTTACTATACTCAGAGCATGATGCTAGGCTCCAACAAGCAGTACCCATGAAGAACTAAATTATCATCCACTAGTAAAATGACTGCACTTTCCCATTTCTTACTGAAATTAAAGCAATTTTTTAAAGATTAGTCAAGCAAATAAACATACACAAAATCATTCTTCCAAAATTAAAATATTTATATGGAAAATACCGAAAGTCCATAACATTTGGAAAAATGCATATTGAAGTAAGCAACTTGTATATTAATGAAAATCCATAAAATTATGGATGAAGCTCACAAACATATTGAACATGAAACCTGAACTAATCTATGGTATTAAGCATGAGAAGTCTGGATAGTAGTAACCCACTGCAGACTAGTGGTGTGACTGGAAAAGGGTACAAGTGGATTGCTGGGGCTAGTAATGTCCTGTTGATAATTGGTTTTTAGTTTTCACCTGAAACAGAGATTCAGAAACAAAAAAGTACTATAAGAGTTATAATAAAAAGCAGCAGTCCTACCCAAATGCCAAAAAGTAGATGACTAGATTAAAAAGATGTGGTACACACACGGTGCGGCAGACCTCTCCTGACCCGCCCGCTGCTCCCCTCAGCAGTGTACTTCGTTGATCTGCCTGTTCTGCTCCCCACTCTGTCTCTGGTGAAGCCTCTCACCACCCCTGAGCCTCTGGCCTGTACCCCAGTTCTATATGTACAAATAAATAAATCTTTTAAAAAAAAAAAAGATGTGGTACATATACACAATGGAATATTACTCAGCAATCAAATCATAAACACATGCCTTTTGGAAGGGATCATGCTTAGTAAATAAGCCAGAAAGAAAAAGAAAAATACCGATGGTTTCAGTAATTGCAGAAGCATTAAGTGCCGGGGGAGGGAAAAAAAGTTAGCTCACTTTTTAAAGTTTTGCCCTTTCTATAATAAATAACAGATCCATAAAACCATCCATACATAGGTCTAAATATTGTACTTTGTATACCTTCAGGCCTCAATCTTGACCCATAAGACTTAAACACTAATGTGGTTATAACGATTTAAGGCCACATACCTAGGGTTATTTATTATTTGTACAACTTGTTATTTGTACAGCATGTACAGTGCCTGCCAAAAAAACACATGGTTGCCCAAAGAGTTAATTTTTTCCAGCAACATCTAAAGGCCTGTCTCCAGGGTCTGTGCTAGGTGGGAGCCTAACCTTGGATAAAGCACCAGTTAGCAAACTTTACTATGTACCACTACTTAATTACTACATACCACTGCTTAATTAAATTCATTAATTCACTGGGTCTGTCAAATAGTGATAATTTTTTTTTATCAAATACTTTTTAGAAAACATTGCTCTTTGTATACTATTTAATTACCCTTGGTATACTATTTAATTACAGTTCACAAAGGAACGATAAATGCATGAATCTTTCCATCTGCCTGCTTTCAAGTTAATGGATAGGTTCCCTATAATCCTCCAAAGGTGACAGCTACATGGTTTTTAAGATGAACTCATGAACTTGTATTTAAACATGGGCCAAACCATGTATATTTGTATATTGTGTATTTCCTGCCAATATGGAAAAATTCAGTTTTTCCAAGCACCTACTTATTTTAGAAAAGATATTTCAAGACCATGGTATTGATATTTCTAGGTAGTTACAATTTTTCTTTAAAGATTAAATACTTCATAAATTCATACTAACACTTCAAATTTAAATTAAAAATTAGAAGAATTTAACCTACCCTCTTCTGTATTGTATTTTACCTGTTTTCTTCCCAACCAAGAATCTTAGTTCTCAAGAACTAAGGATGACTAAAGTAGAACATATCATATGTACTCATGTATTTTACACCAGAGTAATACATGAAATAATCACTCTCAGAATAAAAAATACTAATGCTAATAATCAGTAACATTACTGAGAATAGTTTTTTAATTTGCTTAACTGTCTTATTTTTTCATTTGCTTTTCTTTGTCCCTATCTACAACTCTATAATATCTATACCTCTTAAATCCATATGCTTCATGATAATTTTCCCTATAGGACTTTTCTTCATCCACAGGCCTATTACAAACTGGACAGGTTTCCTCTCTAAACCTATGCAGAGCTGACATCCCTCAATGTTCTCCTATGTTGGATTTGCTCTAAGATCCACCATCTTCTTAGTAATCCACCGTTTTGGTGGGCATTTTTACTAGTTATCTTAAAAGAAAGGATATGTAAAAAAATAAATTTTTCAGAGCCTGAGTTTCAATTTTGGATTTTATTACTAGGAATAAACTTTTAGGAAAAAGTTAATATTGTATATTTGAAAGCTACTAAGACAGATCTTAAAAGCTCTCATTACAAGAAAAAATGTATAACTACATGTGGTTAACTAATGTTAACTAGTTATCTAATGCTAACTAGACTTAAGGTGGTTATCTTTTCAGAATAGATACAATTATCAGATTAATATGGTATATACTTGAAACTAATGTCATAGATCAATTATCTACCAATAAAGAAATTTACTCAGAAAATTTGAAAGCGTTCTTTTAAGCGTCCAAAGTTACCACCGAAAAAATCAATGCTATTTTGAGTCCAGCTTCTTATATCACTAATTTTTTTCTCTCTGCAAAAGTTTTTAGAATCATTTTTTTGGGGGGGTTCTGAAATTTCAAAACAATGTTTTAATGTAAGCTTTTTTTTTTTTCATTGGACTGGCCTTTACAAACAGAAGTTCTCTTTCAGTTCTGAGAAACTGTCTTACTTTAGTCATGTGAGTGGGATTGGAAAGCACCAATAGAAATAAATTCCTATTCTCATTCTGCCATGTTTAACAAAATGTCACAACACACTGTATTTCACTTACTTGCTTAGCCTCTTCCTCATAGTTTTTATTTCTTAAAGACACTGCATTTCCCCTATCTTTGTATGTAATACCTGGTACATTTATTGAAAATATGCTTAAATGGTGAATTAACTTCAATAGTGACATATGGTAGACAGCATGGGGGAAAAAAGCAATTTTAAGTAATGCAATTCCAAAATTTAGGAACTATATTAAGACATATAACTTAGATGTTGAGCTTCAAACACAGACAATAAAATGGGTATAATCCATTACATATAGTGAGGATTAAATAAGATAATGGAGTCTTCTCCAAACTGTAGGTTTGTACAGGGTGACAAAGACCATTTTTAGGGCTGTGGGTTGAAAGCCGTAGTTTTCATTTAATGAAAGAGAACTTGCCCTAGGAACTCTCTTTCACAAAGCAGACCCATGTAGTATTGTCCAACTGATACTTACTGAGACTTTAGGCATCTTCTGGCTGCTAGAGCTAAAGCAAGGAATCAGGGCATGTTACTTACCTTGGAAGAACGTACACGCTATGGAAAAGTATAGACATACAGAGTTTCAGTAGAACACAAAGTACTAAGAGGTGAGCATTGCGGGCTCTATGGGAAAGTCGAGGACCAGGGGCTCATCTTTTAAAACTCAAAGAAACTAGCCAAGTGAAGACATGGTACAAAGAACGAAAACAGAAAGGTGAACAACCAAGATTCTGGACAGTGTGCCGTTACCAAAGCATGGAGATGGTGAATCAAGAAACGTACTGCAGGTCCCTGTGGCCCCCTGAGGATCGTAAAGGTTAGAGGATTCAGGACCCTGCCACCCCGCTGAGCCGCTGACACCACTAATGTTCCTCCTCCCCAGCTACACTGTCCCTGCGAAGGGCTTCCACAGTGTACTCCTGGGCGTCACAGCTGGTGACTGTCACACCTGCTTTCCTTCCGGGTGGAGGGTCCCTTCCTCAGACGGAAGCCCACTCAGAACCAAGAGGTGAAGACGCAGGGTCATCTCGGGGTGCCCTTCACAAAGCCCGACACAGAGAGAAAAGGGAAAGAGGAGGGGCTAAGACATGGCCGCAGGAGCAACCCTGAGCCATTCCGATCCCCCAGAGACGCTCTATACCACAATCTACTGGAGTCTCCACTCTGATGGCACAAGAAGCCGAGGCTGGGAGCTGGGACGCCCCTCCGGCGCTCTCTGGACTGGAAGAAGCGACCCGCGACGACAGACTCTGACCCACCCTCAGCTTCCCGTTCACCTCCGGGCTCCCCCGACCTCACCCACACTCAGAGAAGCAGGGAGGCCACCTCCGGGCTTGACGGCTGTTTACCTTGGTCATCCCAACCCCCACCACGAACGCCCGGCGCCGAGACTGAAGGGATTGCAGTGAGGAGGCAAGAGACATGGTTCAGAGCGTACTGAGCAGGGGCAGGCGCAGCGGACACTGGCGCTGACGGACCCAGGGCCCGGGGTAGAGCTGGAAGCGAGAGGGCGGGGCACGAGGGGGGCGGGCAAGCTGGGGCGCCTGCGCCTGCGCAGAAGCCGGCGGCGCGGGGTCCTCGGCGGGCGGCCAGTGTTTATGTAACCTTTTGGAGAATCCCGGTCCCGGGGAGAAAGTTCTGGGTTGGAGACTCAGTATTGCTGAAGAAGTTTAAAACCTGGTACCAGCCTCTTGAATTTGGGGCCTTCACTGTGACAGAGTGGCCTAGAGGATAGGGCTTGAGGCTGAGTACGGGTAGCTAGACACCAGACTCAAAGGGATAGCCTGAGGGAAATGTTTTATAAAGTTCCAGAGCTGTCTCTACCTTGGTGGTAGTAGCTGGGCGAGTCAGTGCGTGTGTTAAAACTTGGGACTACACATGGGCCTTTCCTGCTAGTGCAACGGGTTAAAGCGCAGCACTATTAAGTCAGCTGCAGCATAAATTCGATCACAGGCCAGGGAGATGACCCACTTGGTGTGGCAGAGCTCTCTGCCCCCCTCAGCAGTGTACTTCACCAATCTGTCTGTTCTGCTTCCCATTCTGCTTCTGGTGAATCCTCTCACAGCCCCTGCACCTCTGGCCTGTACCCCAGTTCTGTATGCATAAATAAATAAATCTTCAAAACAAAAACAAAAACTTGGGACTGTAGCCTGTAAAGAAGGGGTTCCTGTATGCACATGTACAACAAACACGAAAACAAAATTCTATCACTAGCGGTGTGAGTTTAACCTGTCCGAAACGCCATCATCCCTTGCCTTGTTCTATGAGAACTAAAATGAGATTTCACAAAGTATTAGCACTTGTAAAAATCAGGCCACATACGTGGGATTATTTTAAAATCAGATAAGAGCTGTCACTGTGGAAAAAGTGGTTGTTGTCTTATTGGCCTAGGCCAAACAGCAAATATTTCTCCCGTGGCAGCTTAAAAGACCAGTAGGGAAAGGGTTTTGACTCTTCTGAGTCCAGAGAATGATGATTATGGAATTTTGCCAGAGAACACAATCAGTAACCAATTATGTACAGAATGAGTTTAGCACTAACTCTTTAACCACTTGTTTTCCTTTCACTCTAAAACCTCCAATTTTTATCTCCTTCTCAGGTCACATTTTCGTTTTCTATTTGAAAACATGATGAATTTTGATTCTTTGATCCCAAATAAACACTTGATTGCCTTTCATTTTGGCTATTTTAGGTTAATTTACTAGATCAAATGTGTTTATACACACGTATATCTATGTATGTGTGTATATATATATGTATATATATATATATATTCAATGCTTTTCTTTACAAAGTCTGAATTTGTGAACATGCCTACTTGCAAAAGAAAAAAAAAGTACTTATACCTCCAAAATGAGTACCCAAAAAGCCCTTGAGGTGGTAAAATATTTGAATTGCCCACAGTGTTTCTAGCTAAATTCAAGTGAATTCAAACAAGGCCCTATTCTATCTACTTTCTTGTTTCAGCTCTTGGGCAGTTACATGAGTGTCCTCTTGTACAGTTAATGTTAAATGTAGAGTTGTTTCTTGAAACTCTGGCTGTTAAGGACAGTGATGTGATTGGTGGACAAGTACCAACTCAACAGAAACAGCAGTCACAGGAGATTATTATGTAATAAATGCTGATGGTTTCAACATAGAAGTCCAAAGAGGTAGAGATGAATAAAAGTTGCCTTTAATTCTGGAAAGACTGAAAAGGAGCATTTCCTTTCCAATGTAGAAGACTAGGTAGTACAAAAATCTCCTATTACTAGAGATCTAGAAAGGCTGGATAAAACAAAGCATTCTTATTTTTTAAAGATTTATTTATACATACAAGAATGGGGGTGTAGGCTAGAGGTGCTGAGGTGAAAGGATACTGTTACTACTGCTCTTGTCCTATCTCCCTTGCTTCTTTACTAAATTTCCTTGAAGTCCCCAAGAACAATAATAATAAAGAGAACAAAGTGTGCACTTATTATTTTAAAAAAGAAGAATTCATATTTTCCCTAGGAAAATAATATGCTTTATTTGGTATAATAGTTTGTTGGTTCCTGCCATATCAAAGCATCACAGGCTTAAAATTGAGAGTTTATATTTTCATTGCTCTAGACTCTAGAAGTCTAAGATCAAAGTATTGGCAGTCTTGGTTTTGTCTGAGGACTCTCTCCTTGATCTTTAGATGGCTCTTTTCTGTCTTCATATGGTCTATCCTCCCTACCTGTGTCCAAATTTCCTCTTCTCATAAGGACATCAGAAAATTGGATTAGGTGCCATCCTAGTGCCCTCATTTTAACTTAATACCTTTTAAAAGACCCTGTCTCCAAATACAATCACATCAGGAGGCACTAGGGGTTAGAATGGCAAAACATGAATTTTGGGGCAACACAATTCAGTCCCTAACAGTATTAACCTCTTTAAGAGAAGAGATGTCCCTCAATTGCTCCTCAAAGTTCTATGAAAAACTTTCTATGGCTCTCCCTGGTGGTGCAGCGGGTTAAAGCACTGCACTAAGAAGCTAAAGCCACTTCCACATGAGTTCGATTCCCGCCTGCCCCGGAGGTGACCACATGGCGTGCCAGACCTCTCCTGACCGGCCCGCGGCTCCCCGCGGCTCCCCTCAGCAGTGTACTTCGTCGATCTGCCTGTTCTGCTCCCCACTCTGTCTCTGGTGAAGCCTCTCACCGCCCCTGAGCTTCTGGCCTGTACCCCATTTCTGTATGCACAAATAAATAAATCTTAAAAAAAAAAAAAACCTTTCTAATGAAGCCTCATGTCTGTGATTCTTTAGGAAGTAAAAAATTGGAATTGTCTTCAGTATAAAAAGGGGACATGGAATATAGCCAGATGACCTGAATTAATTCATTGGAAGCAAGCGCAATGGGTCAGAAATGACCGGGATTGACATAAACCCCAATTTATCTAGACAGTCACAGAGAGAAAGTTTCCCATCAGACCCAGGAAGGATAGAGTTAATTTTTACTTAACCCTAATAAACATAGTGATGACCCCAGCAAACACTGGTGTCTGAAAACTAGATGATTCTGTTTCTAGATTGCCTAACAATCCAGCCATTTGGTTGGAGGTCAAGATTGTTAGTGGCTTGCAGTCTTCAATAATTAGTGTGATAGGAGCAGGGAGAGAGTACCATGAACACTCTTTACTGAGACACACTGAATGAACCAAACTAAGCTGCTGGTGTCTACAAGAGCAATTTGGGTGTACTGTATGGGCAGATGCTAGGGATTCATATTCACAGATATTTTCCATCCAATTATTGAGCATAAAATTGGAATGAGTTGAGGTACATATGGGAAGTTAGTTAATTCTGTAAAAATAGACAATACCTGAATGGATAAACGAAATGGCACTCTTGGACCTCCCTGATGGTGCCATGGGTTAAAGTACAGCACCATGAAGCTATCCACAGCCACTGCAGCATGAATTCGATCCCCTACCAGGGAGTGATCCACATGGCACAGGAGACCTCTCCTGTCTTGGCCACTGTTCTCCTCAGCAGTGTATTTCAGTATATCTGCCTGTTCTGTTCCCTACTCTGTCACTGGTGAATCCTCTCACCCCCTCACACCTCTGGCTTTTACACCAGTTCTTTAAAAAAATGAAATGGCATTCTTAAAATGAGATTAACATCTATTGTTAACAAGGTTCACCAACCATACGCAATAGTCATATTAACACCATGACATGGTGACACTCTTTACCAAATTCTAGTCAGGGTCCTTTGAGCCCTCTTCTCTACTTATCCTCAACCTTGGCTTATAAAAACTACGTGGTCCTAATATGGCCACATCCCAAGGATCACCCTACCCCTAGTTACAGTGCCTGCCTAAGAAAATTCAAGGCTGACAAAAGAATTTACTGTTTGGGCTTCCCTTGTAGGCTAGGGGTTAAGTCTCAGTGCTGTCACTGCTAAGCCCTGAGTTCAAGCCCTGGCCAGGGAGCTAACCAGCATATGGCACAACAGACCTCTCCTCATGCACCCGCTGTCCCCATTGGCAGTGTATTTCAGTAGAGCCACCTATTCTGCTCCCCACTCTGTCTCTGGTGAATCTTTTCATGCCTTGCACTTCTGGCCTACACCCCAGTTCTTTGCAAAAATCAATTTAAATTTTCTTCTGTTTGTCCTAGCCAATGGCTGATGATAGGGCCTCTGTCTGTCAGTGTCTGTGGAAGGCAGGAGCCTATGCTTAGAAAAAACACCAGTTAGCAAGCCCAGGTGGATTTCAGGAGGATCAATACCCCTCTGCAAACTTAAAAAATTCACTTCCTTGATTCTTACATAGTGCCTGTTCATAAGAACTCCTTATTTCCTCGTGCTCCCTTTAAAATTCCCACTCACCTCTGGTACAGGTCAAAGTTTAATTCAGTGCACAACGTACTTTACTCTTGCAACAGAACTGATATACAGATATGTTTACTTAAGTGTTCTGCCTCCCTTGATTTGAAAAGATAATGTCTAACTCCTGATTCTGTGACTGGCAGAGAGCTAGAGCTGCTGAGGGTGCCCAATATCATCAGCATATATCATATCCCAGCTTGGAAAGGCTCAAAACCCAAAGTACGTTTCCTACTAAATGTGTGTCACTCTTGTATCAAAAATTCAGAAAATCTTGTCAGAAAATCGCAGTATCATCGAATTACCCATTAAAATCTGTCCTCACCACCTCAGCGTCTAACTTTATGTTTGATAGAAGTCACTAATATTATTATTTTACCGATTAAAGCACTGACATTTAGGGAGGCAGCCCCAAATCACACTAGCTGGGCTTTCTCCTGAGTCTATTGCTCTCTCTGAAGCAGAGAGCAGTGTCGGCTTCTCCACCCATAGGTGGAGCTGTTGGCGAAACGCCGGGGTCCAACAGAGAGAGAACTTAACTTCGGAAGAGGAATTGGAGGGTCCCAGCCTCACCGTTCTGGTGCGCCCTGATGCTGCGCACCGTAGTAAAGAGCGCCCAGCAGCTCCTGCGCCTCTGGGGTCCCCTTCCAGCCCGTGGCTGCGCCTCCCATGCAACGGAAGTGGACCGCGAAATCCAAGTGCGCGCCCTGGAGGGGCCCGACCAAGGTAAGTGAGCTGTGTTAGGTGGAGAGCCCTGGAGAGAACAGGGCAGAGTCTGGGCTGGGCTGAGGTGAACCCCGCGCCCAACGCTGCTGCCAGGGCTACAGCTTTGGCCAGCGCCACTGCGCTTAAAAATCTGAGATCCCAAATCTCTTCTGTACAGCCTAGGCTCCCCAAACTTTGCAAGGCCCAAGACTGCCTTACTGGCTGCCCACTTTCTGTGGTGACACAGTATCTTAGTTCCCAAATTCCTCATCTAATAGCCTGGGGCTTTGTGAGTCAAGGGAAAGGGTTCTCTCAGGGGTAGGACTAGGCACAAGTGTCCCCAACAGGAGTTTAAAAGCCCTATTTCCCTCCTGGGTCACAGAAACTGGCAGGGCTCAGTGATTTAGCTCCTGGCTGCCAAGAATGGTGAAGGGAAGAGGGAATCGCCGGAGAGCTGCTATGGTAGGAGGGCCCCTGTCCCAAGGCCAACTTTCGTGTTCCTCTGACTCAAAGGGGAAAGTTCATCCTGGCCCCTAAAAAAACAGCCTCCATTGTTTGTTTTGGATTTCCAGGGCACTACCTAGCATTTACCACTCCTCAGTTTTTTGCACATTTACTGTCAGGACAAGGCCCTTGTCTTTACTTTCTCCCCAATCCCATCCTCTCTTCTCTTCATTTGATGTAACTGCTAGTGTCCAAGTACATTGTACTGTACATCTCATACTTTTCTTGTGATAAATTTTAAAGAGCTACTTACCCACATAAACCTAGTACCGTGCTTCCTGTTCTTGCATATTGTGTGTGTGCTCGCGCGTGCGTGCGTGCGTGCGTGCGTGCGTGCGTGCGTGTGCGCGCGCATGCGCAGAATGGAATGTAGGCTGTTGGTGTGGGGAGTTGGGAACAAAATACTGAAATGTACTCAATACAGAATGTACTAAAATACACTGCTAAGGGGAGCAGTGGGCAAGACAGGAGAGGTCTACACCATGTGTATTAGCTCCCTGGCCAAGATGGAACTCAGGCTGCAGTGCCTGCTCTTAGCTTGATGGCACTAAGGCTTTAACCCCTGTGCCACTAGGGAAGCCCACATACTCTGACAGACATGTAGAGGCTGCTGTTGTCTCACATTTGGTGAGAATTTCTCTGCCCATGTGGGTTTGCTGAGCCTTAAAACATACCCTTTACTCTCATGCTTAGTTCACTGCCAAACTGGCAACAGGGCTTCCTTGGGAATTATGATTATTCTTCCCACTGTAAAGATTAAGAAACTAAGACGTTAAGCAATTTGAACCAGGTCTGATTTCAAAACCTGTTAACTATTAGATTGTCATGCCTCTTTTGTAATTGAGTTAACTAAAAAGAGACTTGTTTTTCTGTGTGTGTGTGTGTGTCTGTCACAGGTCATAGATGTCGCACTTTACTTCTAAGTAGTTGGATGCATTATAACAAGTTCTGAGTTCTATCCCTGGCCAGCGACGTAATCCACACATGACACAGCAGACTCTCCTGTCTCCCTTGCTACTCCCCTTAGTAGTGTATTTCGGTAAATCCTTCTGTTCTGCTTCCCACTGTCTTTGGTGACTCCTCTCACCTCCCACTCTTCCCTTCTTTCCCCCACCTAGGCACCTTTAGCCTACCCTAGTTCTTCTATGCAAAAAGTCTCCACCTCTATCCAAAAGTATGTAGAAGATGGGTAGGAATAAATCAAAAAGTAGTAGGGGATGCAAAAGAAAGATATTCACAACAGGAGAAACAACCCCCCCTCAAAATTATTTGGGGGCCTCCCAAAAGAGGCATGACAATCTAATAGTTAACAATTTTTGAAATCAGACCTGGTTCAAATTACTTAACTTCTCAATTTCTTAATCTTTACAGTAGGAAAAATAATCATAACTTCCAAGGAAGCCTGTTGCCAATTTGGCAGTGAACTAAGTATGAGAGTAAGGGGTATGCTTACTCTCCCTGGTAGCACAGGGGTTAAAGTCTAGTGCTATCAAACTGTCAGGCAGCCACTGCAGCCCTAGTTTGATCCCCAGCCAGGGAGCTAACCCAGATGGTGCAGCAGACTTTGACTGTCTTGCCTACTGCTACCCTCAACAGTGTATTTCAGTAGATCTGCCTGTTCTGCCCCCCACTCTGTCTCTGGTGAACCATTTCACACATATCCCCTCCACCCTGGCCTGCACCCTATGTCTTACATGCATAAATAAATAAATAATTTAAAAAATTATCTGGGGTCCTTCGATGTTTGTGTTAAAAGCCACAGTCATAGATTTTGCCTTTCGCATAGGCTGATGGCACCAGAGTATTAGCACATTTTACCTGTTGTCCTTGAAAACCAAATTGGCTAGTTAACCACTCCTGGTAGAGTATGGCTCTACTGTAACTTCTTAACTGAGCATTCAAAATTCACCACAACCTCAACTTCCCATCTTCTCTCTTCTATCCCGGGTTCCTTTCAAGTGGACCCAACTGTGTTTTATTCTAACTATGCACCTAACTTAGGACCTCTCCCCTTTCCTGTTTATATAAATACTTCTGAAATTACCGCTCCCATCTACATCTGTCCCTTTATTTTCCATGTGTCTCAACTTCCCTCAAAGATTATTAGCTATTTGACATGGGGAATGCTAGCTTTGTCCAGCTGTTAACTTGGGGAAACTTCTTTCCTTTTCTGGGAGTTTCCCCTTCTATATTAGTAAGCAATTGTCAAACCAATAGGTCTCTAACACCACCTTCCAGTCGTTTCTGTTGACTCCCATCACCACATTTTATTTCAGAGATATGTCCTTGGGCAGCCTCTGGAAGTGAGGAAAGCAAGTGAACTGAATATTCCTAGGATTGTGGTAATGGAAGAATCTCTAATTGTCCAGGTTCACCTTCTAGATTGCTTTATCCCACACTGTCTCAAGTCATACTGCTCATCAAGGGTATATACTGCCCAGAATTCAGGCCTCCTTCCTCTAGGTGTGAGCCCACCTTGGGCCAGCTGGCTCACCCAAGGCTGCCCCTTTCCTTGCAGGAATCACTGAGATTCTGATGAACAGACCAATAGCCCGAAATGCCCTGGGGAATGTCTTTGTCAGCGAGGTAAGGAAGGCAAGCTATTAGGGTGGGTTGGGAATGGATGGGAGATAACTGATAGGGTCTTTTCTGCAGCTACTAGAAGCTCTGGCCCAGCTCCGGGAGGACCAACAAATACGTGTCCTGCTCTTCAGAAGTGGAGTGAAGGGTGTGTTCTGTGCAGGTGGGTTTCCTCCTTGTCCCACTGGGGCACAGCAGAGCTCCCACCAGTATGCAAGGATTAAGGGGATGAGGGGAGTTCCAGCACAGGATTCATTTGACTTCCACTTTTAAAGATGTGAATTCAAAGACTCAAGAGGTAAAATTTCTTGCCTAGGTTACTCAGCTAGGAAGGGATTGATAAAATTCAATTTGAAGTTGATCTCCCTGAGTCCCAAATCCTTGTTCTTTTTGCTATATCATCATTAAAGAAACTGGTCTAGTCAGTTGGAAAATTCTCAAAATATTAAAAAAAGATCTACCATACAATCTAGCAATTCTACTCCCATGTATCTACCAAAAGACTGCAAAAACGCTTTTTTGAAAGGCTTCATGCACTCTCATGTTCATTAGCACTATTTATGATACCCAAGTCATAGAAACAACCTACATGTCCAAGGATAGATGAATGGATTAAGAAAATGTGGTACACACATATACATATATGTATGTGTGCATGTATGTGTGTATAGATATGTATATGTGTGTGTATATAGATATGGGTATACATATATGCGCGCACATATATACATATACACAATGGAATATTACTCAGCTATTAAAAAAGATTAAATCTTGCTATTTGTAACATAGTTTGCTTATACTAAGCAAAAATAAATCAAAAAGACATACCAGATGACTTCACTCATACATGAATTATACAGGAACAAAGTAAAATAAGACAATAAATAAATGAACCCTAGAAATCTGACTGTAGAATTGAAGCTATTAGAGGGAGAAGATAGAGAGTAGGGAGCATAGTCAGGAAAGGTCCCAATAGACTATAGTAAATTATGGGAGACTGGTGATGGGTGTGGCATGGTAACATGCGTATGAAGTAGGAAACTGTCCCTCTGAATTATATACAGGGTTGTAAGCCAGTATTATCAATATAAAATACTTCACTTAAAAACATTCACACACCATGAATTCTGCTCCAAAGATGGGGAATAATGTCTCCCAGGCCCACAACAAACAGCAAGTCAGTGAGAACTGAATTAAACTGCGCTATGAGAACCCTGGGAGGAAAGGAGGGAGCAGTGGGGCTCACTGGGGAGACAGGAAGGAGCTTAAGTTCCAGGAACTTTCAAGGGGATATAGCTCAGTACTAGGTCTTTCCACATTCACACAAACCCTGTTTCTGTTATTTGTAATAGCCATGCTAAAGAGTATGAAGTGGCATCTCGTGATTTGGTTTGCATTTTCACTCATGACTAATGATGTTGAGTATGTTCATGTGTTTATTAGCTACTTGTCTATCTTTGGAGAAATGTCTGTTGAAATCCTTTGTGTGTACGTGTGTGGGCAGGGTGCCATTGTTGGGGTTCTTTATATATCTTAAATATTAATTCCTTATCAGATAGGTGATTTGCCAAAAATTTCTTTGATTCTGTGGGTTGTCTTTTCAGTCTCTTCATAGTGTCCTTTGACACAAAGTTTTTAAGTTTGATGAAGTTCAATTTATCCTTTTGCTGTTGTAGTTAGTTTCCCTTTTTTGATCCCACTCCCCCTACCCCCACTTTTCCCTCCCTGGCTTTCTTGACCACTTTCCTGGCATTACTCTTTCCTCTGGCTGCTTTCCCCCCCCCCAAGTCTCCATTGCTGGACCCTTTAACAGCCTGGAATTCAATATGGGGTCATTTCCCAAGGGATATCACCAACCCGTTACCATCTGCAGGTGCAGACCTGAAGGAGCGGGAGCAGATGAGTGAGGCAGAGGTGGGGGTCTTTGTCCAGCGGCTCCGAGGCCTGATGAATGAGATTGGTAAGAGTCAGAGTTGGATTAAGGAGTGCATTCAGGGTCTCTGTTGGTCACAGATCCACCCACTCACCATCCTCTCAGTAAGTGCTATTTCTGTTTATCAGTCCATCTCTGTGGAAGACAGCCAATAATCCCAAAGGGATGGGCATAAGGAATTCTACTAAGAGGGTGACAAGAGGGTTCAGATATGCCTTGCTAGGTCCAACACTTCATCCCCAGCACTCCTACTTCTATCCCCTACCTGTAACTTCAGAGGTGAAACATGACTATTCAGAAGCATCAGCTTTTACCCAGCATGCTTCCAGGTGCTGACAATTGCTTTTCCCTTTGACTAGAATACTCCCCTTTGGCTACCTGAACCTTTTATCAATCCTTTTAAAACAACCACCAACTCCTCCAGGAATCCTTCCCTGACCCAAGCTCCAAGGCTCCTTTAGCAGAGCACAGATCACCCTGGGTCACCACTGCCTGTAACCATAGGGTCTGCCTTCCCTATGTCTGATTCAGTGTGTCCCGAGCACCCAGCATGGAGCACAGGAGGAAAAGGGCAAGCCCCAGCAAGGCCACCAGGGAAGTAGGCCTGAGGTAGCATCCAGGCCATTTCCCCATTCTGATTCCCCAGTTGATCGCACAACTTTCCTCAATGGGAAAATCAACTTCTAAGATGACCTGGCTGAGGTACCAGGTGAGGTCCTCAAACAGGGGGCCAATGAGGCCCTCTATCCCAGCCAGGTCACTTTTCCCCAACCTTGAGTTTCTGTCTTGCTCTTGCTAGTGCCTCACAGGCTGAGATTTTCTTCATCTCTACAGCAGACTTTCCTGCACCCACCATTGCAGCTATGGATGGTTTTGCCTTGGGTGGAGGCCTGGAACTCGCCTTGGCCTGTGACCTTCGAGTGGCAGGTACTAGGTATTGGGAGGGGGCAGGTGATAGAGTGGGGAGGGAAGGATGAAATGGTGCATCTGAGATTCTGAAATAAAGTGACTGCTCTTGGCTTACAACCAAAAGCAAAACTAAAAGCAAAGTGGAGGGCACAGTGGGGTTCAGGTGAAAGCTGGTTCCCCTCCTGGCCCAGCCATGAACTGCTCTAATTATTCACAACACCTTATCTTAGGAATGATTCTGCCAACCCCAGAGCAATTGCTGACAGGACTGCACAGAGAGAAAAGGCTGAGGAGGATAAAAAGGAGACAGTCATGCAATCTTTCAGTTCTGTCCAAGTAATTTCTTAATCACATTTGAACAAGGGGGAGCCAAGGGGACAATACGTCTCTGGTCCTGCAGAGACTCACAAACATACCCAGGCAGGAAGAGAGCCCTCTGGTTTACCAGTCAAGGTCCCCATCATGTGTTAAAGGTATGTGGGCCTTGCTTTAAGAATGGAGACGAAGAAAAGCACTTTTGAAAAAAAAAAAAATATATGTATACAGAACTAGGGTACTGGCCAGAGGTGCAAGGTTGAGAGGATTCACCAGAGACAGAGGGGAGTAGAAGCAGGCAGATGTACTGAAACACACTGCTAAGGGGAACAGCAGGTGGGTCAGGAGAGGTCTGATGTGCCATGTGGGTCTCCTCCCTGGCTGGGGATGGAACTCGTGCTATAGTAGCTGTGGATAGCTTCATAGTGCTATGCTTTAACCTGTTGTGCCACCAGGGAGGGCCCAGTAGTCACTTTTTAAGATTACTCACTTGTTAGGTACACCCTTCTTGGAGGCAGTTAGAAAGTCTCAGGCCACCATGGTGCTATGCTTCCCATCACTACTGTCTCCTTGCACTCCAGGTGGGACATTTAAAAAGTGTAACTCCAGACAGAAGGCATCAAAACATGTCAAGACTTATCCTTAACTCTGCTTCTCACCTGGCTGTTTAGGGTGATTAATTCACAGAGCTAGGGAGGACAGGAGGGTGAAGAGTAAATGCATTATAGGCGGTAGTAATGGCTGTTCCTTCTGGCCCACACTGCAATGGTTCAGGTGGCCTGTTGGAAGGAATACAGGAGAGCCTTTGGCGTGGGACACACAAGGAGGGCTTCTCAGAGGAAGACCTCAGTAAGAGACTATGAACTGAAAACAGTCAGGGAAATTTCAGGTTGCCAAAATGCTGAGGGGAATAACTAGTAGAGCAGAAGTCAGACACTTGCGGCCAGGCCAGAGCAAGCAGTCATGCATGAGGCAGAGAATCCATTCACTCAGATACAGGTATTGGGCACCTTTCAGGAACCGCTTCTTTTTTCCAAGCCTTATTACCTCATTTAATGCTTAGCAGCTTTCTGAAGGAGGCAGACAAGGGGTAATCATTTCTTCCCCACCTGTGAGGTTCAGGTTCATGAAGACTCTAATCAGGTGCTTGGTGATAGACACCTATAGTGGGGGAGGCAGATGAGGGCCTGGGTCTCCACTTTCAGGCTAGGAGGTTTGGCTGTCGTCAAATCATAAAATTACTGACTGGAAGGTATAATACAGCATAGAGGCAGGTGTGTCCACACCCAGGGACTGGCACTGGAGTGGCTGGGGGCTTCACTCTGTTCTGTTTAAACAGCTTCCTCGGCCATGATGGGACTGATCGAGACCACCCGAGGGCTCCTCCCAGGAGCAGGTAACCTTACCCACAACATTCACTTTTCACTTTACCTGCTTAGTTCTACTCTACCCTGCTTGCTTCTTCTGCCCTAGTCAGGACTCTGCCCTTCCACCCTCACAATTTGTTCCAAGTCTTGGTTGCCTCCAGGTTAGATCTTTCTCACATGGTCTACTACTTCTGCTCCATCTTGGCAGGAGGGACTCAGAGACTGCCTCGATGCCTGGGGGTGGCCCTGGCAAAGGAGCTCATCTTCACGGGCCGAAGACTGAGTGGGGTACAAGCCCAGGCACTGGGGCTGGTGAACCATGCTGTGCCCCAGAATGAGGAGGGCAACGCCGCCTACCACCGGGCACGAGCACTGGCTCAGGAGATCCTGCCCCAGGTGTGATGGCAGCTCAGCACAAGAGGGAGGACCTGTGCCACAGGGACATGTGTCGAGGCTCTGAGTGGAGGGGAGTGAAGGTGTCCTGTGGAGCCACATGAGGTCCATTTACCAACACTCATCAAATTAACTCTCCTTTGTTTTTGGGTCCATTCGGCCAACCAGTTAACTAAATCAAATTAACTTTAAATTAAAATAAAAACTGAGTTGAGAGGCTAAAATAAATGGGTTTGAACATCCTCAGAACAGCACTAACAGAACTTCAGATGCTGAAAATGTTCTACACTTGTGTTGTCCACAGCCATGAGCCACCTGTAATTTTAAAGATTTCGCTAATCACTTCCCTCATTTCGAATTCTAATAGTTGCATGGGACTAGTAGCCTTTGTATTGGCTATTACCACACTGAAATATCCTAAAGATATATCCCTCAGCAGTGTATATTTCAGTACATCCACCTCTACTGCTCTCCATTCTGTCTCTCGTGAATCCTCTCACCCCCACTCTTTTAGCCTATACCCCAGAACAGTCCAACGGAAGTGAATATACCCATTGTATTTATGATATAACAGACCCTGAAAGGTTAAGGGATTTATTCATCAAGGTCAGAAAAGTGACTGCAAATTTTAATACTTGGCATTTATTTTGCATGATACAGAATACAATATAAAAATGGATATTTTATTCTAAAGAATATGTATAATTTAAAATCTGAAAATACTTAATGTTTTCAAATTTCAAAATTTACAAACACAACAGTTAATTGAAAGTCTAAAAATTCTTACTAATGCATTCACATTAATATTAATAGGTATTATAATTAAATATGAAAATAAGGTGGGGTTTTTTTTGGTTTAAAATTTTTTTGCCTCCTTTAAATTTAAATAACCCTATATCCTTTTATAGCTCTGAGGTCCTCTTGGGGGGGGGAGACAACCTTTATTAATAATTAATAGTTAAAAAGAAAGCATTATTTTGTTCATTACCCTTTTTTTTAATCTTTGCATAAAAGCTGGGGTGTAGGCCAAAGGAGTAGGGAGAGGATTCACGAGAGACAGAATGGGGAGCAGAACAAGCAGATGTACTGAGATACACTGCTGAGGGAACAATAGGCAAGACAGGAGAAATCTGCTGTGCCATGAGGGTCAGTTCCTTGGCCAGGGATCAAACTCATGCTGCAGTAGCTGTGGATAGCTGCATAGTGCTGAGACTTAACCTCTTGTGCCACCAGAGCTCCATTCTCCCCTACCCCCCACAATGATGTCATCATTTACATGGAGAATCTGATGTTGTTGCCTGGATAATTTTTATTCTGCCAGTTTCTTTACATCTGCTCAGGAAGTCAGTGAATGCAAAACTAAGTGAGGGCCTACTTCCATAGGGAATATACTACATACACAATGCAGGGTTCACCTTTGTTAGTATTCCACTAATTTACTAGTACTTCAGTATTTCAAATACACAAATACTTCAGTATATCAAAATACCAGCATACCAAAAACTAGTACCACAAATACAAATCCCAACTATATTCTGATGCAACCTGAAACGAATCTTTAAGGACTTTGAGCAGTTACTGAGTGCCTAGGTGTCCAAAAGGAATATGGGTCTCTGTGAGTGCCCTGATGGTGTAACAGAAGGCTGCCCTCTAGTGGACAAACCATTAAGAAGGCAGTCAAATGAATCTAAAGATTAATCAAGAAAAAAGACCTGTCATTATATTCAAGGTCGATGTCTTAACAAATTTTCTCCTGAAACAGAAAATACACACTACCCTCTGAATATGGATTTAGTTGTCTTCTACTTGAACAAAGAAATGGGGCATGCTGTGGCCACAGTAGGACCCACTGTTATTTCCAAATAACATGAAATTGTTAATCTTATTTCTAATAATTCTCATATACATATCTACCAATGAAGTACAATTAGGTATTTGTCACATATAAACAATCTACATAGTTTTTAGTTTTCTTTGTTGAGAAATCAGTTACCTAAGACCTAAGTAATGTTCATGATATGCAAATCAAATAGAAGCGTAAGAACAGTCTTCCTTTGTTACAAAGAACACCAGCTGAGTAACAATAAGCACTAACAAAACAATCATCAGTTTACTGGAACTTGGGCCTTCCTGGTAGTACAGGGTAAAGTCTCAGCACTAGCAAGCTATTGCCAAACACTGTAGCATGAACACGATCCCCAGACAGGGAGCTGACCCACATGTCGCAGCAGACCTCTCCCAGTCTCGCCAGCTTTGTATTTCAGTAGATTCACCTGTTCTGCTCCAGCGTCTCTGGTGAATCCTCTCACCCTGCACCTCTAACCTACACCCCAGTTCTTGTGTGCATAAGTAAATAAATCTTAATTTTAAAAAAACTGACCCTCTGCCTCCCTGTCCAGGACTTGTCTTCCTACCCACCCCCAGAGATAAGCACCTCATTTTACTTCAAGCCAATTAACACTAATCACCTCAACCAAGCCTCTTCTTTTTCCTAGGCCCCTATTGCTGTGAGGCTTGGCAAAGTAGCAATTAACCGCGGAATAGAGGTAAGAGGGTAAGGATTTGGGTGGCAAGGAGGTAGCACTTTCATGACTCAAAGAGACTTGACAACACAAAAGGAAAAAGAACTCAGGAACTGAAATCTTCTAAGAGACTGAGTCTGAAGCTTGCTTTCTTGGTCTGCATTAGTTTATCCATTTACAAAAATCCTAAGTTTGTCTAGGTTAATAGTACAAATTACTTATCCTCATTTCTCTCCCTTGAAAAGACTGAAAAGGTTCAGGAACAAAAATGTTTTATCCAGGATCACAGAACAAGCATGTAATAAGAACCTAGGTCTGTGGGGTTCTCAGCCCATGTTCTCCAGTTTGTTCTGCTCAGTAGTGTGCCATCAAAGACAGAACTCAGGGAAAATGCCTTGATACAGCTAACTCACTTCTAGACATTAACTTACACATCAACCAATTAAATACTCAATCTAGACCTAAGCTAGCAACTTGGACACGAAGGTGAATCAAATAGGGTCACTTCCACAAGGTGTGTGTGTTTGGGAGGGTGGGGGAGCCCACTGCTAAGAAACAGCCTCAAATTTGCAACCTCAAATAAGAGGTGAAGGCTAGCAAGCACATTCCAGAGTAACCAGCTGTGCTGCCCACAAGGCAGTGGCTATGGCCCTAGATAGCACAGGATTATAGAATGTTTCCTAGAGATGGGCTTGAGAAGGATGAGAATTACAAAAAGGATACAATGAACAAAAGCAAAGGTGTGTATAAATGATCAACTCGACTGAGCTGGGGTGAGACAACACACCCAGGACAGGGGTAAGGCTCTGCTGGGCTGTCTGTCTGCTTCAAAGATCTGCTCTTCCACATATCATTTTGACCTAGGACAAATTACTTCACCTTTCTCAACACCAGAACATCTCAGTTGTGTAAGAGATAATAATCTTTGTTGTAAAAAAGTAAATGAGTTTATTATATACAATTTACTTTCCCTAGAGGTAGTAACAGTGAGTACTGGGTAGCTGTGCTAAGTTGCCAGGGCTCTGGTGATAAAGGCCCAGGACAAAAAGAAAACCTGTGAAGTTCACTAGAAGGGTGGTAACATTAGGGTGAGGCAGCAAATGAAGAACAGTGACTGCGCAAGCTCATGCCCACCCTCCTCAGCTATGAAAGGTTGTGCAAAACCCTCCCGTTTATTTCACCCCCCATTTGCCCAGTACTGTTTTATCACTGGTAGGGTGATCCTTTTCTAGGTAAGGGGTTCCTTAGTGCGGTCATCTCTGTTGTTGTAGACTGGTGTAGTGAGCCTTGGTAATTCTTTGCTGAAAAAACCCATGAAAAAGTAACGAATGGTATAGGTAGTAGGACAGGACGGCTGCAGTGTAGATGGAGGTGGACAAGGCCAGGCTGATCCAGGTACTTCTTTCTTGCAGGTGGACATTGCCTCAGGGATGGTCATCGAAGGGATATGCTATGCTCAGGTAAAAGGCCACTACCAGTCCATGCATACTTACAAGCAGAGGCTGGCCCAGGATGAGAAATCTAGTGCAATATATGAACCACTTAGTTGATTCTCCCCAACCAAAAGACTCAGTGTTATGCCATCCCCTCCTTACAATTAATCTGGATGTTACCAAAAGAACCAATTTCTCTGGCTGTTTCCTTGGTCACCTGATATTGGTGGTACACCCTGCCCCACTCAGTACCCACAGAATCACAGAACATAGAGGTATTTGACAGAGAAAGAATGGTTTCTACTATCTCGGTAGTAACTCCATAGAAGTCCAGCCAGACTTGAACTTGAAGGCCCTGGTAATAGCCAGCTGGTTGTGTGATAGTGGAGCAGTAAATATCAGATAGCGGCTGAGCTATTTAGTATCTGGTCCTGGATTAGTCCAAAATACTAAGTTAACATCTGAAATACTCTTAAAGAGGGAATCCTGGGACTTGCAGAACCAGCTACATACCAGGAATCAAAGCTAGATTTCTTACTGAAAAACCTAATATTTTCTCTGCTGAGCAGCCTCCTATCAGTGTCATGGGAGATTGAGATTCTAGCTCGTAGGAGCTAGAAGCTGGGATGCCTTGCTCAGAGATCAAGGAGCAACTGGACTCTGGTCTGGCCACAGACTGGACAAGCTTAAGTTAGTCTTTAATGGCTTCTGGTTCTGTTCCCCCTCAAACTAAGAATTTATGTATTATTTCAGAACATCCCCACCCAGGACCGGTTGGAGGGCATGGCAGCCTTCAGGGAGAAGCGGCCTCCCAAATTTGTTGGCAAGTGACTCCCATTTAACCTCAGGCACAAGAGTCTGGGTCTTAAAGGCCAGGATTTAGAAGGGAAATTAACAGTGTGACTATCCTCATCATAACACTTCTTTGGGTTTTAATTCCTCAAAAGGATAATGATGAACATACTGATTAGCATGGTGCCTAATATTAGAATGCTGATTTTTGTCACCCACTACTACCTTCATTACTCCTCACCCTGGCCCCAGATAATCCCTAGGGTTGGGTTGGCTCTGCTTTGGAGAATATAGGTTTGTTCCCATTTGAATAATAAACTAAGGATTAAAACCATCCCCTACTGTGGGGACTGCAAACTGTTGGTTCTCATACTTGGTGGTTGTCAGTGCTCACCAGAGATGGCAAAATGTTATAAACCACACCAGCTTTCCTTCTTTTCTGAGCCCATGCTTAGCCTATGTCACTAAATCATGGGCATGTGCACATACCAATAAAATTTTTGATTTACTGTTAAATGCAAATGTGCCCCAAGGTTGTGATCATTTCTTAGAAGGGAAAATAACAGAAGAATCCAGGAACCAGCACCAACCACATGAGCTATAATTACTCTAACAAGTTACTACTTTAGTGAACTTCCCTTTTCTCATCTGTTAAAAATGGGGATAAAAACGAGGGGGGGGGCGGAGGGGGGAGGGAAATGCACGGGATTATGGTGATGGCACATGGGTGACTTGGTGATAGGAAACCCGCGGGGATTACAATTAAGATGGAAAAAAAAATGTACAAAATGATGTAAAAATAACAAAAAAAAAATCTGATGCTCTAGGAAGACGAACCTTGTTTACACTGTGGCTCACATAGACTTTTGCATACCATTGGGGAGCGTGGGAATTAGCACTAAAATAACCCTATTAGAGGAAGCCGTACCTAGGCATGTCACTAGAAGCTTCATGCCATTGCTCTGACTTAATTTCTTACTGCTTTTCCTTAAAACAATCTCAGGCTTCCCTACAATTAGCTTTTCCTCTTATCCCCAAAAGGGGTTAAAAATAAAAAAGGAAATAAAAGAGTAAGAAAAAGGGAAAATAGTTCCCTTTGGGAAAAAAAAAAATAAGGATAGGCCCTCCCTGGTGACGCAAAGGGTTAGATCACAGCACTGCAAGGTGGCTGCAGCTGTTTTAGTCTTAAGTTCGATCCCCAGCCCCAGAGGTGGCCTACTCTGGCTTGTACCTGTTTTGTGTGAATAAATAAATCTTTTTCAAAAATGGGGAGGATAAAACTTACTACCCTCAGAGGATCGCTATGAATAAGACAAAACTTGAAGTGGTATAGAGTTGGTTCTCAAAAGACATTAGTTCCTAGCACATTCATACATTAGCAAAAGATAGCAACTGGTAACATGTTGTTCCAAAGTATTGGGAGCTAGGTCAAAGAAGCCCTTTTAACGTCATTCAGAAGGTGAATGAGAGAAAACAGTACAGTTTAGGAATGTAGAAGGATGTTTATAAATCCCCCTTATCCAAAGGGATAATGGTGAGCAAGCATTGAATGTGGTTAAGAATAAGAATGAGCAGGCCCTCCCTGGTGGTGCAGCAGGTTAAAGTGCAGCACTGCTAAGCTAGGTGCAGCCACTGGCAGGGGAGGTGACCACAGGGCACAGCAGACCTCTCCTGTCTCACCCCTGCTCTCCTCAGCAGTGTATTTCCTTGATCTGCCTGTTTTGCATCCTACTGTCTCTGGTGGATCCTCTCACTGCACCTATACCTCTGGCCTATACCCCAGCTCTGTATGAATAAATAAATCTTAAAAAAAAAAAAAGAGAGAGATAATCTGAATCAAGCCAGTTAAAAATCTAGCCCTAAGATATGCAACTAATCAAAAAAGGATTTAATTTTGTTCTTTGGAAAACTTAAAAGAGCTGAAAGGCAAAATATGCTTCAGTATTTGTTAATAATAAGGCAAAGAAGGGGTTCATATTTTGTTACACAAAGGCGCTTTGCAAAGGACACCATCAAAGCTTCTGATAATTTCTATTATAGTTAAAGATGGTTGTCAGAAAAGCCCATATTTTCCTTGTCTTCATATTAAGAGAGCATCTCTTAAAATCTTTGGCTAAATTTTTCTGGTTCTTTCTCTTACTCTCAGTTGTGGTCATGGTCCCACTGAAAAATTTGAGGAACTAAGATTTATAACCTTTCATCTTAAAATTCTACTCTCAGTCCTAAATCCCACCATGTCCCACCAATACACCCACTTGACACAGAATGTTTTGCTAAAGTGTAAAGTCAAGGGTAAAAAGGCCAAAGATATAGGCTATATCCAAAATTGTAAAAAATACATTTCTCTTCCCTCCACCCACAAGCAGAAAGCACATTAATAACAAATATTTTTTTATTTTTTCCTCCCTTCTAACAGACGTTCAACCTTCCAAACAATACATTTATGAGCATATCCTTCCCAGAACTTTTCACTGCTTCTTTTTCCAGTGGCTTCACAAAACCAAGAATAACTGGAAAAATTCTTTCAAGCATGAAATTTAACATAAATATCAAGGTGGCCCGACCGGGGAGAAGCGGGTGTCTTTCGTTTACCCTTCCTTTTACAAACTCCCTGAGTTAATTGTCCAGAATAAAAAAAATAATAATGGCGTAGTTGTTCCAATGTGAGCTCCCCGAGTCCACAAGAGTCCCGGACTTGGTTTTTCTAAAGTGCTGAAGGTTTATTCCCAAAACAATTACAAATTGGCTTGGGATTATATAAATCCAATGTTTTGTAATTTATAGAAAACCAATAATGAAAGACCAATGAGGCAGCCAGTTCAACCACCACAAACTAGTCAATATTCAATTGGTGACAGGGCAAAATACCTGACACTGAGGAACAAAGAATACCTCTGAAACCGCCTGGACATTCAACATAAAAGGGATCTCTGATAATTCATGAAATACATTTTGAAATCATCTAGAATGGAGGTTGCAATCTGATGTGCTTGGGTGTGTGCCTCACTGTGCTCCTGGATGTCACACAACAGCTGCAATCCTCTTTCTTCGACTAACATTTTGCAGTATTTGCTGGCTGAAAGAAAATCAAGCAAAGAAATATGATGGATAAACCAGACTCTTAACTATTCCCAATTCACCACACTCACCTTTTTAAAGAAAGGATGCAAAGGTTTAAGAGCCCTTACACAGGAATTAAGTAGATAAAATCATTCATTTCCAAAAAAATATATCAAAACTTAAATAATGCTTACCACGTGCAGTGAGATAACATATTTTAGTATGTTTACTACCAAACAACTCCATGCTTCAATATTCCCAATGCTAGCTAAAAGGATTAGAATTTCTTTGATTAAAAAATAGTAACATTTCAGTTTTAGGCAGTATGTTTACGATGGATAACTTGCAGACACTAGATAATAAAGCAGCTACAAGGAGCTTCCTGGGACAGTCAGGCACTATCAACTTCAGTAACCTAGGAATTTAGATTTTAAGTTAGATAGCTAAAAAAAGTACATTAAAGTTGGTGCCACAAAGGACTAGACAAAAGAAGGGATAAGACAATGAAACATTTTAATTTGGGCCTAGGCTCTAGGTGTGTTTATGAGTGAGAGGTGAATTAGTCTTTCCTGAGAATTCATAACTCAGTCTTAAGTGGGTAATATGGTTTGAATTTATGCTATGTTATGAAAATCTTTTGGGTAAGAAATCACTACAAGAACTATCCCCCCCCAAAATAGTGTGTGATCTTATATCTCCAAATTATATGCAGTGTTATAAAAGTGTTACCTTCATTTAAAAAAAAAAATAGTCCAATCCTTGGGAAACTTCTAGAGCACCTGGCAAAAGCAAATAACAAACTGTGCTAAAGGGATAGAGGGACTTATCCACAATTTAGTTTAGTTTTTGAGCTAATTAGACACAAAGACAGCAATGATAATCCAAAAATACATCTGAGGTAATTACTAAGGATTATAGCACAAATAAACAAAACACAATTTTCTTTTTATAAAAAGGTAGAGGACAGAGTGAGAGAAAGTATAATGTACTTTCACACAAAAGAATAGAGGGGAAGGATAGTATTTAATTAAAAATGGCTGAAAATTTTTCATCAATTTGGGAAAGTGTTTTCAACTATGACCTAAAAGTCATAGGCCATGTAACAAGAGTGACTTGTGAACACAATAAACAAACTCAGGACAATAAACAGGAATATTTGAAACACAGATTACAAAGATTTTATATATTTTATTCCTACAAATTACAAAGAAAAAACCAACAAGCAGTAAACAAAAGTGTAAAAAGGATAAGACAGTTCAAGGGAAAGGAAATAACTAAGATTATTCACATAAAGGAGATGTTAAGTGAGACAGACTATCCCTTTCAACTCAGATTGGCAAAAAAAGGTTCAATTGTTTTTGCAAGAATGTTAAGGAACTGGTAAGCTCCCCACACATGTAAATGAGGTTACAATCTAGTAACCAACTCTGGAGGACAATTTAGCAATACCTACCATTCCTTACAAGTGTTCATTTATTTTTTGAGTCAACAATTTTAAATATTCTGAGAGTAAGTCTTAGAAAATAATGAAGCCATTATTTAACAAACTCTGTATACTGTGCTGTATAAAATGTCTGTATGGTTAGCAAGCAATGTTCTAAATGTTTACAATTATTAATCCATTAACTCCCTTCACGATCCTATAAAGCTGTTATCCTTATTTTATAGATGAATAAACAGGAACAGTGTAGAAGCTATATAACCTACTTGCAAGTTCTCAGTTAGTAAAACAGAAACTAGGAGTACAGTTCAGTTCTGGCATCACCTGTACTCTTTCTCACTGTGCATCTGACCCTTCCCATTTTTATTGTATTACATGCACATGTACTACGTGTAGTTACTGCTTGCTGTAACTGGAGTCTGTTTCAGAGCCATTCTGACCTACTGATCTACCTATGTCTATTCATATGCCAGCACCCCATTCATGGTACTTTTATAATTTTTAGAAGTATCAGGGGATACTCAAAACAAAAACAAACAAACAAACAAACAAAAAACACACACATTCTCTTGTTTATATTGCCAGATTACTTTTAAAATACTTTTCAAATCATTTGAACTGACTTATATCCGTAGAATGAAAAGAACTGAATTGACACCTGTATCTGAATCTTTCCATCTAGGAATAAACTGTCTCAATTATTTCAGGCTTTAAAATTATTTCTCATAACTTTTTGCATACAGGTCCCATTACTTGTTAAATTTACTGTGTTCAATAGCCAAACCTTTAATTCTAAAAACTACCTCCTGGTTTTAGTATCCCTGAAGAATCCAGGGGGCGGGAGTATTTACGACCACCAAACCCTGGGGAAGTTGAAAATCTGCATATAAATTTTGACTCCCCCAAAATTTATCTATTTGGTATCTGAGAGGGATTAGCCCCACACCAAAATCCTTGGATGCTTTAAGTCCCTTTTAGTCAGTCCTCTGCTCTGCAGGTCCCACATCCAGTTTATTGAACATCCCAATTACTAAATCTATGAAAGAAGAAACCACAGACAGAAAAAAATTACACTTCTCAGGGGAGTCCCACAGTTCAAACCCCCATTGTATACAAGGGTTAACTGCATAAAATCATGGCCTGTATCTCTTACATCTCCTGATTCCTGGGCGACCCCTCAGTCTCCTACAAACCATTACAAAGAGGCAACTCTATGTACTACCACAGTAAGAATTATTCATGATAAATTGCTGAGTGAAAAGTGTAGGCTACATCAGTATGCACAGAATGAGCCTACTTTATGTTTTAAAAGTTATATACAGTATATACTAAATTATAATATGTACACAGAAAAGTATTTAAAGGACAGTTTTAGTTATCAAATTGTTAACAATGGAGAACAGGAACAAATTTTCACTTTTTATACAGTTTAATATCTACTTTCAAAATATTGTAATTTTTTAATACTTTAAGCTAATAAAAAATGCTTTTCAGTTTTTTTTTTTCCCTAAAGAATTAAATTCAAGGGCCTTCCTGGTGGCACAGGAGTTAAAGATACAGCACTATCAAGCTGTAGTCAGCTACTGCAGCAAGAGTTTGATCCCCAGCCAGGGAGCTGACCCACATGGCACAGCAGACCTCTCCTGTCTTGCCTGCTACTTCTCTCAGCAGTGTATTTCAGTAGATCTGCCTGTTCTGCTCCCAACTCAGTTTGAATACTCTCACCTCCCGCACCTCTGGCCTACATCCCAGTTCTTGTATGGATAAATAAATAATTTTAAAAAAAAATCCAAAACACAAATTTTTTAAAATTCACTTTGAATATTCAGAAAAATAGCCAAAAACTTTTATATTTTGAATACATACGATTTTTACTGCAGACATGATATAGAGCCCATAATGCCCAGAGCTGAGCCTCTGGTTGAGAGAAGTTGCCAAGAAGTGGGAAAAATGCCTTGAAGGATCTAAAAAAAGTACAAAGATGTGCATTCAGAACTCAAGCTAATGTCAAGGAAATATAACTCTCAACATTTCTCCATAGGACCAACTGTTTTTTGAAATAGATCATTACTGACCATATAATGGATGGTAGCACCTAAAACTATACTGTTAAAACAATCTGGACACTCAATACTTCAGTTCATCCTCAATTTTTACACGTCACCCTTCTCTTACAGATGAAGAAAACTGAGTCTCAGATAATCTGAAAGTGATTTTCCTAGCATTCTCAAGAAACAGGATTTGAATACACGGCCATTTGACTTACATAGTGACATAAATAGTGAGGAGACTGAGAATGAGCTTTAAATACTATGCCTTCATGAAGATACCTGTAAGTCACCAATGCTGTCATCTTGCAACTTGAACTTGGCCAGTTCTGGATAGTTGTATACTATACAAAACAGGTAAACAGGGTTTTAGTACTATAGTCCGTAACAGGCTATTTTATGTTATTTCTAATTATGTGTGTGTGTGTGTGTGTGTGTGTGTGTGTATATAAAAACCTAAAACTTCAAAATATGGGATTCCTCAAATTTAGGCATGCCTATTTGCCACAGTACCAATCAGATAGCCAGATACATATAAAGCCTATAATAAAGTCATGTGGAAAACAATGCAATAAACAGGGGCTTCTGATTTAAGTACAGAAGACTAAGACATGCATCCACTCCTCCCTAATTCTTCCTGCCCTAACAAAAACTCTGGACTGGGAAAATCCCATAAACAAATGGTGGGAGAACCATGCAAAAACAGGAGTCTTAAGTGAAAATCTAAATGATGGGGGGCCTTCCTAGTGATGCAAGGGTTATAGACTTGACAGCCAGGGTATGAGCTCAATCCCCAGCCAGGGAGATAACCCACTTGGCAATAGAAGACCTTACATGTCTTGCCCACTGCTGCTCCCTTTCAGTAAATCCACCTGTTGTTTCCAGTGTATCTCTGGTGAATCCTCTCACAATCCCACCTCTGGCCTACACCCCAGTTCTTATAAGTAAAAAAACTAACTAAATAAATCCTTAAATAAATAAAAATTAAAATAGCAGAAATGCAAACCCCAATGGGAGTGGAAATTAAGAAAATAAGCATTTTTTTACTATTTATTTTCTTATATCATTCATTTTTGTACAATGATAGGTTTCACTTCTCAGGTGTAGTCCCCAGAGTTTTCCGATCATCATATCATGGTGTACCATCACCATAGTTCCTTGGTTCTTCCCACCCATTCTGACCCCTCACCCTCCTCTCCCTTGCTGTGTGCCTCTAATCTATGGTCAGCTTGCAAATTTTGTCTTTTAGTTCTTTTTAAAGATTTATGTTTTTATGTATACAAGAACTGCGGTACAGGCAGAGGTGTGGGGGTGAGATGATTCAGAGACAAAATGGGGAACAGAACAGGCGGATAGACTGAAACACAATGCTGAGGGGAGCAGCATTAGGGAAAGAGAGGTTTGCTGCGCCATGTGGGTTACCTCCCTGGCTGGGGATGGAACTCATGCTGCAGTGGCTGCAATTAGCTTCACAGTGCTATGCTTTAACCCTCTGAGCCACCAGGGAGGCTCAAGTTATCTTTTTTAAAAAAATATTTTAAATATAGCTTAGAAAAGATAAGCCTGGAAAGAGTAACATCCAAGAAAAAGGGAAGGTGGGAGGAAAGATAGTAAGGACAGGAGAGGAGAGAAATTCACCAGAAGTGAAGGAAATGAGCTTCTAGGCCAATAAATAGCCAATATAATAATGACAAGAAACCTATACCAAGGTACATCACTGAAACTTCCAAACAGTGAGGACAAAGAGCTTCAAGCTTCAAAAAAGAAAATGGTCCAAACTTCTCAGTGATACAAAGATGTAAAAGACAATGGAATGATGCATTCGAAATTCTGATAGTATAATAGATAACCAAAAAAGCAGAGAAGCTGAAGCTGACAGAATGTATCTGAATGTACTGAAAGACTTATACTTGAAAATAAGGAAGGGTCTGTGCATGAAGACAGTGAGGAAAGGAACTTTCTTCTTCTGGAGTGGGAAAATGCAAAGTCAAATAATAGTAACATATTATCTAGAGATATGGAGATAAATACCAAAAGAAATAGCTTTAAAAGGAGCTGAAAGTATGGGGGTAAATTAGAACAGGCCATCTATAACTATCTGCATGTATAATTTAAAAAAAAAAAAGATTTATTGGACCTCCCTGGTGGTGCAATGGGTTAGAGCGCAGCATTGCAAGCCAGCTGCAGTTGCATCAGTGCAAGTTTGATCCTCGGCCCCAGAGGTGATCCACATGGCACGGCAGATCTCTCCTGACTGGTTCCTGACCCGCCTGCTGCTCCCTCAACAGTGTACTTCATCGATCTGTCTGTTCTGCTCTCCAGTCTGGCTATGGTGACTCCTCTTGCCACCCCTGCTCCTCTGGCCTGTACCCCAGTTCTGAATGCATAAATAAATAAATCTTTAAAAAAAATTTTATTTACTTGTACATACAAGAGCAGGGGTGTAGGTCACAGGTGGAGAGTGAGAAGATTCACCAGAGACAGAGTGGGAAGCAGAACAGGCAGACTGAAATACATTGTTGAGGGGAGCAGTGGATCAGACAGGAGATGTCTGCAGCACCATGTGTATCACCCCCAGGTCGGGATAGAGCTTGTGCTGCAGTAGCTATGGACAGCTTATAGTACTGCAGCTTAACCTACTGCAGCACCAGCAAGGACCCTGCATGCAAAATTTTTATAGAAGAAAACCATCAGAAGGAATGCAACAAAATGTAGATGAGCAATATATCTCAGTAGAACTGCCTATTCTGTTCCCACTGTCTCTGGTGAATCCTCTCAACCCCCACACCTCTGGCCTGTATCACAGTTCTTGTATGCATAAATATATATTAAAAAAAAAAAAAACATTTTCTGTAAGAAGACATCACTGTGGATTTTGGAGTAAAGAAAAGTTCACGTACCAGATCCTGGAGAAGGGCACTCCTTTGCAGGTCACGAGATAGCCAGGGCTGCCTGTCCAATGTCAGGTGGGCTATGATGCCTGCAGCAAAATAACTGACTTCTATTTCTTTGCTATGTAGCAAATTGCTGACATGAGTGACCACATCATCAATCATCAGAGTGGAAGAGAGTTCTCTGACCTCAGCTATGTTGTTCTATAGAGCAGAGAGGGCAAAATGTTATGAGGGACAGGAAAGGAAAAATCAGAAATTATTCTTTCTCTCCACTGCTCAGCTGAGATACATGGAGAACTTATTCCCTCCTGCCTCTTCCTCCATTTAGCTTAACACCACCATCCTACTCCCTTTTTAATCAGCAATAGATGATTGAAACATTGTGGTATTCTCTTTATAGGGATATGAAGATTAAATGAGTTAATAGCTGTAATTGCTTACAAAAGTACTTGGCATATAGTAGGTGTTAATGCATTAGTTTTCTTATTATTTAAAGTCATTACATTTAACTAAAAAAAATTGACCTTACCAAAAGACCGAGTACTTTGCTTTGTATTGCTGATTCTGAAAAAGTCTGTCAAAAGAAGATTCAGGTTACTTAAACAAAAAGAAAATATTTCATATGTAATCTCAATTTTGTCTTCCCACCTCCAAAACTTGAATGATGACTGGCAATCCTTGATTTTCAATAAAGTGCTTGCAAGCAGTTGGAGACTCATCTGTAAGATTCCAAAGGGCTTTCAAAGTAAACAAGAAGGTGACATCATCTAACTTCTCAGTAGTCTTTTGTTTTACTATAGCTAGAAGTTCCTAGAAAGCAAAGAGACAGGGAGAGTTAGATGGCCCAGTTACTCTCATTCCACTATACAGATAGCAAGAAAAACTTTTAGCATCAAACCTGGGTTCTAAACACAATAGCACTGTAATACCATTTCTCCCCTAATAAAATGAGTTATTCCTATTTCTGAGGGTTTTTAATGAAGATTTAATGAGTAAAGCTAAAGTTTAACAAGCATGTAGCCTGCGGTGCTATTAATAGCACCATGTCAGCTATTTTATTATTACACTTACGAAGAATGTTTTATCAATACATTCTAAAAGCCAGGCCTTCATTCAGATAAGAGATCCCTATTTTAAAAATACCTGGTTTTTCTTGACTAAGTAAAACAATTTTAAGTTTTCATAAACACTCTGAAGGAAACATATAAAAGCCTAAGAATTTACTTTAGAAAAGACTGAGCAGGGAAGCCTCCACATAAAGGTAATATGTAAACTAAGATCAGAGAAAAAATAAAGATACCCCAAGTCAATCAGACATGAGAGGAGAGGGAGAAAAACATGCCAGAGAAAAAGCTCATTGGTCTAGACAAATGAGCAGTTTTGTAATTAAAACTGTACGTTCTAATAACGTCAAGAAACCATTGACTTGCTTCAACAGAGATTCCAACATATTATTTGAAATCAGAATAGTTTTAGAAAGAAGCTAAGCTCATACTTGTACTTTCAAATTTATTAGACGATGATATGAGAGAGAAGACAGCAAAATGAAAAGTTCAAAAAATATGCCATTTGGAACCTCCCTGGTGGCTCAAGGTGTTAAAGCATAGCACTATGGCACTATCTGCAACATGGCACAGCAGACCTTCCATACCTCCTGCTTGCTCCCCTCAGCAGTATATTTCAGTTGATCTGCCTGTTCTGCTCCCCACTCTGTCTCTGATGAATCCTTACCTTAAATATTTTACCTACTCAGGAGAGAATGTATCAAAAGAGCAAATCACAAAACTAAAGTTGTGAGAGCTAAGAAAACAATTTAAGAGCAGCAGACACTAGTAGCAATCATCTAAGATGGTAAATAGGGTGAATGGCCAAGGGAGGAACAGGGAATATGAGGGTGATCCTATTAAGAACAAGGGACTGTGGCCAAGTCCATGGCTAGATACTTAACATATTTCTTAATGATACTTATAATAAGTGAAATACTACTGCTCAAAAAGTGGCCTATTATTCATATGATGCCTGCTTTATAAATGAGGACTGTGAGGCATAGAAGAAATAAGAAAAACATCTAAGGTCATATGGTCAATAAGTGGCTTAGCCTGTCTTACATCAGTCTAAAGCCTAAAAACTTCTGGTGCTACTACCTAAAAAAGTTTCTTCAAGAAATACAGAACAGTATTCTTCCTCCATGTTAGTTTCAGTACTTGCTCTACATTTAAAAAAAAAAAATCCTAGTAAATATTTAAACATTGAAAGAAAAAGAAATTGGGTTGGAAAAAATATTCCATGGAGAAGAGAGAGAAATACTTTCCAAAGCATGCAATCAATCCCAAGATGTACAGGAAGAGTTCAATCATAAAAATAAATAAATAACCCATGGCATAAAATGCCATAAAGTAAAAATAACTAGGTAGGAAAAATACAGACATATCTACTGAAATACACTACTAAGGGAAGCATCCTGGGGCGGGAGGGGGGGGTCAGGAGAGGTCTGCCATGGCCATGTGGGTCAACTCCCTGCTGGGGATCAAACTCGAGCTGCAGTGGCAGCTTCATAGTACTGTGCTTAACAACTGCACCACCAGGGAGGGTCGGAGACTTATGTAGATCAGCAATGTGCTTATTTCCCATAGCATCACAATCATCAGTTACATCTAAAGCTGATAAATCAAGGCATTGCAGCTATTGACATTTTAACTACAGATGTGTAGATAAGTATCAGGAAAAAATAGCCATAAGACTAGAGAAGAATTTCTTTTGGGGAGCAGAGCTACGGATTTTCTTTTTACACACCTTTTAGAATGCTTTTTTTCAAATTATGGTCATAATTTCTTTGATTTAGAAAAGTTTTTAAAAAGCAACAACCTACCTTGATTGCCGTGAAAAGGTCTGTAAGTTGGGCAGTTTGCTCAGGTGACAGCTATAAGCAACAAAAAGTCAGAATAATTGAAATACTAGAGCTCCATCAGATGAGGGAGAAGTCTTGATTTTAGCAATCACATACCTGCAGAGCTAGAATAGAGATGATGCTCACTGCCATTGTTTGCATCTTGGGGTTTTCATGTTTACAGAGCCACCTCATGACAAACTTGGCAGCATCTAACCTGAAAAGCAGTTATTTTTCTCACAATAAAGTCTGTCAATCTGTCTGTACTTGAGAGAAGAAATCACTCAGCCTTGGACTTCTAATGCCTCAGTTACTAAGATCCAAAGCATTTGGCAAAAAGAAGTGATCAGAAGAGGAACAGGGAGCAGATAGAATGAGATCAAAATGCATGGGATTCAAAGAAAGATGCAAAGATCTAGGAAAGATTTTTTTTTTTTTAATATTTAGTTTCTACTACAACAGGCCTGAAATTAGAAAGAAGTTCTACAAAAGGGAGTAGTAAGAATTGCAGACAGTGCTAATATGCCACAGCTAAAATGTCCTTTAATAAAGGCAGCTGTTGCTCAGCTCCTATGAAAGACTGCCTTGTAGGAGTGAAGACTGAATTGAAGTCTCCAAGTTTGAAAGAGAAGGCAGAAATACAGAATTTTTAAATGAGGAGAACCACTTTCATAACTTTTTTTTAAAATACACTTTAAGTACACCTTTCAATTTAATTTGTGTGGCCTCGCCTAGCCCTGCACCTACAAACCAGAGGCTTATTCATGTCAGTCTGGGCTTACTTTTTTAGCTGTTACTACAAATGTTTTTAAACTCATGAATCTGGGAGATTACAAAGGCCTTAAGAGGAATCCTTAGGATTCTGGGATAATGATTTACACAGAGTACTACCAATAAAAAAAAAAAAAAAAAGAATGAATAATGAGGAAGAGCCTAATATTATTTACTTAATATTAATTATTAATGTACTGAAGCTAGGCAATATGGTAAGTACTTTACAAACATCATATCTAAATCTCATAAGATTCACTATCTAACAAGTGAGGAAACGTGTAAAAATAATGGAGGGTCAGAATAGAAGTATGTCTGACTCTCAGGAGTCCATGTTCTCACCACCCATCTGCGCTAAAGAGTAATCACACTTTGGGAAACAGCATTTGCCAAAGAAGGTACTTCCTTGTAGAAAAGACACAACAGAACATTTCCCCCCTAACATCTTATCTCAATCTTACACAGATTCTTGCTAAGCTAATAAACAAAAATAATGCTCAGAGTAACACTGGTCAATACCCCAAAATCAGATGACCAAGTTTTACACTTGCCTGTCAAATGGAACATCCACAAGAATCCTGGAATTGGTTAAGGAGAGAAGACAATTCTTCTGTAACTTTAGGGAATAAAGAAAAATAATTTTGAAAAAAAAAAAAAAAAGAAAAATAATTTTGAGGAAATGTATACTTTATGGTAAACAGTTTCTAAGTATTTGGAAGGTGCTACTAAGTTTTTCTGAGTAATAATTTACACTACACCTGGCCGATCCAAGTTCTTCATCTGACTAATAAACTGTCACATTCACCTCTGCCTAAAGAACAAGCCTCTTTTTTGGCAAAAAAGGGCCTTTGCTGAACTCCAGAAAGATCCAGAGTGGCCTGTCAGCCCAAATCAACATCTAAACGTAGCCCATCTACTGAATGACTAGATCTCATAACTGACAGTGTTTCCACTTTTCTCAAGATTTCTAGGGTCTGGAAGAATGTCTCCTGAGAAAGTTACAAGAATAGAAAAATACAGTCTCTTTTTGGAAGGCAATTGTGTAGCCAGCATGACATAAGTATATAAGGCAGGGAGCAGTAAACCTGAAATGTTAACAGGATGCAGGCAGTAACAGACAAGTGAAAAGATCTGAGTGAAACAACAGGACACTGGTTGGGATTATGGCAAATGATGGAGTACATGGCCTGTTACAGGGGCAATTATTACTAAGTTCAATGTTGATTGTCATGAAGGAATTAAGGCTAAATTGGGAATATTCTGCCAACCTTTCAAGAGAAGAAAATACAGTTTTTTTTAAATGAGGAAAGGCCACTTTTGTGCTATATTTCCAACCTCATTAATAAAAAAATAAATAGTTTCAGGGGAGCTGTGGAGGTGGAGCAAAGAGTAGAAGGGTTGCAATGGACTTTCGTGGTAGTTTGGTGGTGGATGTGGTGAAATAGCATGCATCTGAACAAGTAAACCTATACTCCTAAATTACAGTGTTATAAACCGTTAACTCAAAAGAAAAAAAAAATCAGTTCTCATTTCAATTACATAGACAAATGTATAAACCTGTGTACCTACCACCAGAAACAAGATAAAATGTATTTCCATTACCCAAGAAAATGCCACTGTGTCTCCTTCCAGTCAATATCAACCCCAGAATGCTAGACACTTACAGATTTTTTTTTTTTTTTCTAAAAAAGGAAGGTCATATAATACCTACTTTTGGGGTGTGATACACGAAGCATGGATGAAACGCCAAAGCATACACTGAAGAGAGGGAGGGGCAGCACTGAGAAAACCCACCAGAGACAGTGTATGCTTTGGCGTTTCATCCATGCTTCGTGTATCAGTATATAATTCCTTTTCATTGTCAAATAGCATTTTCTTATATGAATATACCATAATTTATCTATTTATATGTTGTTGGACATTTGATAAGCTGTCAGTTTTGGGGGACTATAAAGATATTATTAACATTCCTATACAGCATATCTATATAAGTCTATATAGATATATGCTTTAATTACTCTTTGGTAACTACCTAGGGGTAGAATGACTAGAGTAGCATGGAAATTATGTTTAATTTTTTAAAAAAAGATTCATTTATTTATGCATACAAAAATTAGAGTGTAGGCCAGAGGAGCAGGGTGTGAGAAGAGTTACCAGACATAGTAGGGAGCAAAATAGTTATCTACTGAAATATACAAGCATGGTGGTTTCAATTCCCTGAGAATTAAAGATCCTGAGCATATTTTCATGTATTTGTTACCTGCATTATCGTCTTTGGTGACATGACCTGTTCAAACTTTTACAAACTTGGTTTATTTGCTGTGGGTTATTGAGTTAAAAGTGGACTGTCTGGATATAAGCTCGTCACATATACAAAATGAATGTTTTCCCTAGTATGTGGTTTACCTTTTCAATTTTTAAAAAATATTTTTCTTATTTATTTTTGTATAAATGCACTGGGGTATAGGCCAGAGGTGTTAGGGGAAGAGAGGGAGGGGCAGCACTGAGAAAACCCACCAGAGACAGAGTAGGGAATAGATCAGGTGGATTCACTGACATATACTGCTAAGGGGAGCAGTAGGCAAACAGGAGAGGTCTGTATGCCATGTGGGTTAGTTTCCTGGTCATGGACTGAACTCAAGCCACGTCGTCATAGAGGGCTATTGGCTACTGCAGTGGTAGCACTGACACTTAACCCCTTAGGAGACCAGGAAGGCCCCTACCTTTTTTCATTTTTTAACTTTTTTTTTTTTTAAAGACTTATTTACTTATGCTTACAGAACTGGGGTATGGGCCTGATATGTGATAGGTGAGAGGATTCACCTGAGACAGGGTGGGGAGCAGAGCAGGCAGATCTATTGAAATACACTGTTGAGGGGAGCAGCAGGTGAGTCAGGAGAGGTCTGCCACACCATGTGGGTCAGCTCTCTGGCCAGGAATTGAACTCATACTGCAGTGGCTTCAGGAGGCTTCATAATGCGGTGCTTTAACCTGTTGCACCACCAGGGAGAGCCCCATTTTTATTTTCGTTTCCTTGTAAGCAGATAATTTAATTTTGATGTGTTCCAACTTAAAGTTATGCATGTGTGTTTTTTGTATGTTAAGATATCTTTGCATATTCTGAGGTCCCAAATATTTAATCCTATGTTTTCTTCTAGGAGTGTTACAGTTTTAGCTTTTGTATTTAGATATATGATTCAATTTCAATATAGTTTTCATATATATAAGGCTTGTAGGCTTATAACGTTAAACCTTTAAGGACCATACCAAAGTGTAGCAGAAGTTTTTTATCTGGTTTGAGAAAACTTAAAAATGTAAGCCTTATTACTCCTTACTATGATGTACATGATATTGTCTCTCTTCTCTTTCTTGTCCAGGTAGGATGAGGAATCAGAACAAGGAAACACATTTTTCACTTATTTGTACTAAAGTAAAAAGCATAGTCAAGTAGTCAATTCAAATTACCTGCTGGTAATGGGGGAAATTTTTCAGAGCCTTGAGAAGTAAACAGGTGACTTCTGACAAGAGACGAACAGGCATCCCCCTGGCCAGGCCCTGGCGTGTTAAGTTGAGGGTACAAGCACTGGCTGTGAATTGCAATATCAAATCCAATGGATGATTCCTCATTCCTACAGCCACAAGCTGAAGACGAACTTGTTTTTAGTGCTATATGACAACATTAACATTCTTATTCTGTCTTATTTTTGTGCTTGTTGCAAAAAAAAAAAAAAAAAAAATCCCTAACCTCAACATTATTTTTCGTAACACCTTCTAGTTCAAATGCAGCAATTAACATAACTGGGACTTCAGGCAAGTCAATTCCCTAATCTGGACCTCTGTTTCCTCATCTGTGTTTTTGTAATCATTTACTGACTCTTACTCTGTACAAGGCAAAGTTACATACATTGCAGCCACAAACATTAAGTAGTTATGGAGGGAACAAAGGATCCGTATTCATTTTCAAAGGAAGTGGAATGGAGAAGGAGTTCCTAGGGCAGAGAACTGTGATAAGGAAAAGCACAATGTACTAAAAAATGGGATAAATCTACCAACAAAGGAAGATTGAGGAAAGATTCGGAAAAGTAGCAAAACCTAACATCAACAAGATCAGTAGGAGACAGATTGCAGAAGCCCTAGAACACAAGAAATGAAGGTGTCATAAGTAAACACAGACCAAACCTGCTATAACATTCTGGAACAATGTGACCTGTTTCCTTTATCAATTAGGGATAATCATCACTACACACCTCAGTCTACTGATATTCATGAACTATGATTTTAAGAGCCCAAAGTCCCTCACTTTGAAAACTGCAGTGAACTCATAAAAGCCTAGGGGCAGAACATGGACACATTTCTACTACGAAAAATGACGTCTATAACGTTAACCTGTTAAGATTTCAATGGAATACTAACAGCTACAATTTTTAAAATGTAGAAATCAAAAGAAACAATCTTCAAAAATCACTGAATCTTAGATACAAAAAGGATTTTTAAAACACCTAATTCAATCTCCTTATCACAGATAGGAAACAAAGGTCCAGAGTTGTTTCTCTGTATGTATTGTTTTAAAATCTAAACTCCCAAGATACAGAAATATCCATATTTTTAATGAAACACAAAGAACTATGAATAATAAAGACAAGGTGACTTTCTTATGACTCTTCATTTTCATATTACATTTATGTATTTGCAATTTCCTTCCTGAACAACTTAATACTTCTAGTAACATTTAAAATAAATTCCTCCAATAAACCTGCAAAATCTTCCTGTAAAAGATTGACCCTATCAATACCAGTAATTTTACTTTATTCACAAGGTTTTAAAATGGTATTATTTTTTTCTGTTCTAGTTGGTTTACTATTGTTTTCTGTCAGAAAACCAATGTCAATTTTTAGAGAAAAACAAAGTGTTAAGGGAAAAGAATGTTCTAAAGGAACTCTGCAGAGAGTTCTATGGACACTACCCCCTACTCCAGTGAATAGAAACTACAACTCCCAGCAGTACCAAGGAGAGAAGTGCGAGGACCCAAGGGTGGAGCTAAGCAGGCATTCTGGGACTTTGGGGGATAAACAGGGAGCAACTTTCAAGGGCTGGGGCTAGGGAAAGGTCTCTCTCTCTCTTTCCTTGGGTTGTTCCTTTTCCTTTCCCCTCTTTGTAAATAAACCCTTTACTGACCCTTTTGTGTATACCTGAGGACCCACAGACAGGCAGCCCAGTTCACACTGTGTAATCCTGTAATAAAATGTCTATGTAAGTAGATACAAACATGAATTACTTGCACCCTATTCCTTAGCCTAAAACCTCAAGAGAGGTAAGCTATACAAACAAAAAATATGATGAGGAAATGTCAAAACATCGAACTGAAAAAAGCATCATAAAAGAAGTGCAAATAAAGTGCTGCCTAAGGCAGTTAAGGCACAGTGCATGTTCTGTTTTAGGAAAAATAGTGTATTGGTATATTATCCCCTTCTCAGACAAAATTCTAAAATCTAAATGATTCAAATCAATTTCATATAGATTCAAACAACAAGTATTTTCCTTTCTCTATGAGACACTTTGACTCACTATAAATTAAGGCATAAAAGTTAACTTATTGTATTCAATGTGTTTGGTGAACAGCTTTAATGAAACCAGTTCAGAATAATTAAAAGCTAACTTTTTGGGGTATAAGTTACCTTTAAAATAGCTGGCATGGTTACTTGCATTGAAAATGTTTCTGTTAAGAGCCTACAAAGGGCTTCCTTCATAAAACAAGATCTATTCTTGTATCGATTCAATGCTTCTGAAATCTGATTCATATTGGCTCCTCCAGCAACCTGAAAAATAAAAAGATGTTACTACAGGCTTTTAGGGGCATCAAGGGTTTCTAATAATAATACATATTTAAGGAAATGTCACATGGGCTTTACAATGTTACTCATTCCACCATAATTTTAATAGGCAAATGTCCTCTCCAACCTCATTTTTTATAGGTGGGTTCAGAGAGGCCAACTGCTGTTAAATGTAATAAAAAAAGTAAGTGGTCATATTTGAATCCTTTCCCTACATCTGTATTATAGTTAAGACCTCAAGTAAATAACAGCATATATATATTTCCAAAACAACCAATAACCATGAATGCATGTACCTTGTAAATACTCATAGAATTGAGATAGGAGGAAAAAAATCACATAAATTAACTAAAAATAAAAGACACCATAGTTAGTAGTGTTGCTTTAATTTACTTCTTTCTTATTAATATAATTCTTCTTGCTACCATTAATGTAATGATTTCAAATAACCTCTATATAGATTTGAATCTAGAGGATCAATGGTGCCCACCTGATACAAACCACAGTAATCAACAAGGAACATAAATAAAACTAGATGACGCAATTTTCAGCATTCCTGAGAAGTAAAGGAAAACAAGGAAATAAAGGGGGGGGTATGATTAAGAAACTTGCAAAAGAAAAAAGATTGATGAAAAGTGAACACTTAAAAAGATCTGTGGGATACCAGCAGGCAGATCAACATTCACATTATGGGAACTCAAAAGAAGACTGAATGCCTACCAAATACAATGAAAGACATGAATATAAATATCCAAGAAACTCAAGGAACTCTAAGCAAGATGAATTCACGGAGACTCACACCAAGATTAATCACAATCAAAATCTTCAAGTCAAAGGCAGACTTTTGAAAGCAGCAAGGTATCCTCAACAGGATTATTTGTAGAGTTCTCATCAGACACTTGGGACCAGAAGAGTTCACATATTTAGTCAAAGTGCTAATAGAAAAGTTAACCAAAAACCCCATATCTAGCAAATTGTCTTTCAAAACTGAGAGAGAAATAAAGAAATTCCATGATGAACTAAAGCTGAGGTTGTTCACTAAAGCTAGAACAGGGTCCTCCGTGGTGGCACAACAGGTTAAAGCACAGCACTATGAAGCTATCGGCAGCCACTGCAGCATAAGTTTGATCCCTGCCAGGGACAGACCTCTCCTATCCATTACTCCCTGCAGCAGTGTATTTCAGTGCATCTGCCTGTTCTGCTCCCTACTGTCTCTAGTGAAACCTCTCACCCCCTGGGCCTCTGGCCTGTACCCCAGTTCTTGTATGCATAAATAAATACTTTAAAAGTAATAAAAAATAAAGCTAGACCAGTCCTTGCAAGATGAAGGAATACTAACCAGTACTGAGAAATAAAGATAAAAGCAAGTATTATTTTTTAAGTGATAATTCCATTTTGTTCTCTACATATTCAAGAAACCACTAATTAAAATATAAAGTATTACTCTAATAGTATTAATTGTAACCTTAGTTGTAAATCCAAATACTGTTTTTACACAATTTAAACGACCAATACAGTAAGAATAATTACTATTTTATGTTGTGGGGTACACAAAGTATATGATGTAGTTTTCTTTTGGCTCCTAGAAGTGAGGTGTGGGCCTGAGGTACATGGGGGTAGAAAGATTTAAAGGATTCACGAGAGACAGAGTGGGGAGAACACTGCTAAGGGTAGCAGCAGGCAAGACAAAAGAGGTCTGCAGAGCCATATGTGGATTAGCTCGCTAGCTGGGGCCTGAACCCAGACTATAGAAGTGACAGCATGTGACAACCCCTAGGTCACCAGGGAGGCCCCATATGATGTAATTTTAGGACATCAACTAAAAGGGTGGAGTAAGAGGTGTATAGGAGTAGAGAATTTGTAGTTAAGCTAGTACAAGTTTAAATTTTTATCTTTGTAGGATGTTTTTAGAAGTGCTATATCTTTCGGAGACTGAATGTGATACTCTAAAAACAAAACAGCTATATGTACAAAGTGAAATAAAACAGAATTTAAATATTTCACTGCAAAAATATTAACTAATCAAAAGACAATCATAATGCAGAAAATGAAGGACAAAAAGATAAAGCATATAGAAACCAAACAGTAAATGCAGAAATCTCTTACCATAAATATTTTTATATTTATGGTAGCTCAGCAGAGTAAAGCACAGCATAATGAAGCTATGGCAGCCACTGTAGCACGAGTCTGATCCCCAGCCAGGGAGGTAACCCACATGGCACAGACCTCCCCTGCTGCTCCCCTCTGGAGTGTATTTCAGTCAATCTGCTTGTTCTGTTCCGCACTTTGTATCTGGTGAATCCTCTCACCCTCCCCACACCTCTGACCTGTACCCCAGGTCTAAATAAATCTTTTAAAATATATGTTTAAATGCGTTAAACTGTCCAATCAAAAATCAAGAGATTGCCAAGATGGATTAAAAAGATATGATCCAATTAAATGCTATGTTATATGCTATTAAGGACTCACTTTAGATGCAAAATCACAAATATATTGAAAAGCTAAAGGATGTATTTAGTCCACTAAACAAGTTGAAAGAATGCAAATAAGTACATACTAACAAACAATGGACAAAGCAGGACACTATATATCCTTTAAAATATATGAAGCAAATACCAACACAACTGAAGGAAGACAGTTCTTGAGATAAGGGAGAAGAAATACATTTCCAATAAAGAAATAAAGGACTTTAAAAACACTATAAGCCAACTAGATCAAATCTCAAATTTACAAAGATATCATATAAATTATTATTTTAAGATGTATTTATTTATGCATACAAGAACTGTGCAGGCCACAGATATGGGGGTGAGAGAATTCACCAGAGACAGAGTGGGGAGCAGAACAGGCTAACTTAAGTACCACTGCTAAGGGGAGTAGCAGACAAGACAGAAAAGGTCTGCTGTGCCATGTGAGTCACCTCCCTAGCCCAGGGGACTAAGCTTGTGCTGCAGTTAATGTGGATAGCTTCAAATTACTGTTTTAACCACTTGAGCAAACAGGGAGGCCCTATAAATTATCTTTATTCACCATAATGCAATTAATTGAGAAATCAATAGAAGTAAAATTGGAAAACTCACAAATTTATGGAAATTGAACAATATACTTATAAACAAGTGAATCCAGTATATCACAGGGGAAATTTAAAAACTACAGATAAGTGAAAACAAAAACATACCAAAACATATTGAACCCAGTAAAAATAGTGCAAAGGGGGAAATTATAATGACAAACATTTACATTGAACACAACACCAAAGAAACAGACAAGAAAAAATTAGACAAATTTGGCTTCATAAAAGTTTTTTAAAATTGTGTATCAAAGATTAAGACTAAAGAATGCAACCCACTTACTGACAAATTCTTTATCTGGCATGAAACTAAAATATTCAGTATATACAGAGCTCCTATAGCTCAACAGCAGCAACAACAACCAAAAATAAAATATTTGGAAATGGGCAAAGGACATTTATCTTAAGGACACATATAAATGGCCAATAAACACATGGAAGGAAATTTGATATCAATGATCAACAGGGAAATGCAAACCAAAATTTGAATGGGGACACACACACACACACACACACACACACACACACAAAGTATGTGAAGAAATTGGAACACTTGTATACTGCTGATGGGGAATGGCAAGCATAAAAATGTTCCTCAAATAGACTAAAAATATTAACATATGATCTAGCAATTACACCTCCAGGTATAGATCAAAAGAACTGAAAGTAAGAGACTCAAGAGGTATCTGTACGCCCATATTCATAGCAATATTATTTGCAGTAACTAAAACATGTAAGCATCCCAAGTGACCACCATCAGTAACTAGATAAACAAAATGTGGTACATACATATAATGGGAATATAATTTAGTCTTATAAAGGAAGGAGCCTCGAGGACTGCTAAGTCCTCACCAAAAGACAATTCCACCTAAGGTACTCAGAAGTCAAGATCAAAGACAAAAAGTAAAATAGTTGTTGCCAGGGCTAAAGAGAGGGGCAAAAAGAACAGGTATAGAGTACCAACTTTAAAAGAAGATATGGAGATTGACGTTTGCAATAGTCACATTAATGTGTCCGTATTTAACACCACTGAACTACAGATTTAAAAAGATGCAAGTTGTAGCTCTACCATTTAATAAATCCCACAATTGTGGGTGTGTATCTTAATCTCCTTGATCTTTCTAAGAAGGAGGATTAAAGCAGAAAACAACATGCACAGCATGGCATTTGAGACACGAGGTAATGTCAAGTGCTTGTATTTATCATTAATAAGCTGGACTAGAAGATGTGGAAGCCAGAACTGTAACTAAAGGTTTTATTTCCACTACCTACCACAAAGTACACAATAATTATTATCAAGCTCTCTTTCTCTTCTGTCTCTCAATAACTAATACGTAATACTGATTCTGATATTCAGCAAAACTTGATAATGTTCTAAACAAATGTAACAAATTCAGTTAAGAACAAACCCTTAAGCCTTGCTTGGTAGTAAAGAAGTCAGAATAGCCAGCATCTGTAGCCAACAGTCCCACAAACTGCATCGTGGGTCGTTGTCGTACGAACAGTTCTACGAATCCATCGGTGATACTGATGCCACCCGAAATATCCAGTGACACAATATTAGGCAGAATATCCTTCTGTTGTAGCAAATGAAAAGCTAGGTCTGATTTGTGCTGCCTGTGATCAGAAATATCAAGGTGAAGCAGACATTTAAGTTCTCTAATGACAGCTAGAATTTGTGGTTTAGTCATGGCCAGGCATTTCAGATAGTGCATTGTGAGAGATTTGAGTCGATCCTTACAGTTAAGGAGTGCAGAGATGTTAGTGACTAGAGTATTGGAGATATCCAAACTTTCTAGTCTTGGTAACTGAGAAACATTAGCTAAGTCTTCACTATGAAAACAAACGTTGAAAACACTTAGAACACGAAGACCAGTGAGCTGACCAAAAACCGATAGTCTTGAATCTTGAGGGTTGCATGCTGAGTCCAGTAGTAGACTATGAAGGTTTTGTTGGATCCAACTATTGCTGCAGAGACCATTTAGGATGTCTGGGACTAGGAGGTCAGTGTGCACTGCAGTAGCATCCAATTCAGTGAACTTGTGATGACAGAACGCTTTTACAAATGTAGCTGTAGAGATTTTAGCTTTCTGAATGTTAACCAGCTTCAGTTTCATCTGGCTGCCTTGAAAAATGCTTGCTGTTCTATCAGTCAGCTTACCTATAAGAGAAACAGAACCATCTTATAATAACTTAGATCCATGCCTTTCCACAAGGCAATGTGGTCAATAAACTATGACAAAAGCTAATGATAACATTCACTGCTTACTTTGTACCCATATTGTACTCACACTACCTCGTTTACTCTTTGTAATCATTACTATCAAAGAATGATTATACTGTTACATGGCTAAGAAAACAAGTTTTGAGAAGTAACTTGCTCAAGATTAAACTATGGGGGCCTCTGTGGTGGCACAGGGATTAAATCTCAGCACTATCAGGCAGCCACTGTAGCATGAGTTCCAGGCAGCCAGGCAGGTGACCCACATGGTGCAGCAGAGTTCTCCTGTCTCACCTGCTGCTCCCCTCAGTAGTGTGCTTTGTCAATCTGCCTATTCTTTCTCTGGTGAGTCCTCTCACTCACCCTGCACCTCTGGCCTGTACCCCAGCTTTGTATGCATAAATAAGTCTTTAAAATCAATCAATCAATCAAACTATGGCAGAACCAGGAATCATAATCAGTTTGACTGTGCAGCGCTTCCACTTCTATCCATAGTTAACACTGTTCATAGAAAAAAAAAATAAACAAAATAAAATAGGATAAGTACAGGACATACAATATGCAAGCAATACTACTAATGATTATTTGTATCCAAATTAATGGATAGCCTTAACAAGTCTCTTACCTCCAGGACTTATTTTCCTTATCTATGTAATGAGTAGGTTCTTTAAGATTTCATTTACAAAAGATTACTAAGTGTCTTCTATGTATTAGAGCCTGTATTAAATAAATAGGCACACAAGGTAACTAGACACCCATGACCACAGGGAGATTATTCATTATAGAAAATAAATGTACCTACAGTAGTATATTACTTACAGTCGTGATTCATACCAAACTATTGTTTGGTATGAACTAGTACAGATGAAATTAACTTTCAGTAAGGCTGTTCTAGGAGAGGAAGTGGAACGATAAAATAACATGTCAAAGGCGTGGAGGCCCCAGAATAGCAGATTATACAGAATTAATCCTATTAATTAAAATTAATTAAAATTAAAATTAAAAAATAATACTCTGAACAACTATGCTCATAAGTATAACCCAAAGGAAATAGGCCAATTTCTTGAAAGACATAACCTGACAAATCTCACAAAAGTAATGATCTGAATAGGCCTCTGTTGGGAGTGACCAAGTGCGGAGATTTACTGAGGGACTGGATAAAGGCAGTAATAAATTAGGCCTTGCATCCAACGGTGATAAGGTGGTAATAAACTGGGCCTTGCATCCAATTAACTGGGCCTTGCATCCAGGATGGGACTAGCTTAAGGTGATATCAAACTGGGCCTCTCACATCAAGGACACAGCGATGAGTCACCCCTTTGGAATCTGAGTTTAGAATCTATATAAGAGACCCTTCCCCCCTATAGGGCTGGCAGTAGCTGTGGACCCCACTCTAGGGGCTGGCTCCGTCTCAGCTGCTGTCCCGGAGCAATAAACTCTGCTTGTTCAGCCTTTCTGCCTCCCATCTTTCTTTCTTGTGGCCGGTTACAGAAGTTGGGACAAAACAGCCTCTATCTATCGAAGAAACAGTCAGTAATTATAACTTGCCCCCCAAAAAAACACAACACACCGGTCACAGATGAGTTTTCTGCTGAATTCTACCAAAAATTTAAGGAAGAAATAAATAATTAAAAAGGCAATTTACATAATACAAAGACATTATGTACATAGACCAAAAGACTTAAAACTGTTAAGATGTGCAATATTTCTCTAATTGATAAAAATTCTATGCACCCCTATTAAAATACCAGTTAGCTTCTATATGGAAATTGACAAGCTGAGGAGCAAAACATGAAGTGTATGTAAAAGTGCTTTCCAAATAGTAAAGTACTACAAGAGTATATTAGAGAAATCTTAATTACCTTGCCAAGTCATCACTCCTAGGAATTGATCAGCTATTTCCTGAGGTAAACTCCAATGTGCTGGAAGACCCAGAGTTCCATCAGATCTTTCAGAACATAACTTCTCCAGGTTAGCAATCAGGACATTTAGGCAGATGTTAACCAAAGAATAGGGAGATGATTCCTCCTAGCAAACAAGCCCCAAACTTTATTAGAGACAACATTTGCAAAAATTCAACATAAAAAAGTAGTCATAACACACATCAAGCTACTCCAACTATTAATTAAGATGTTATCTGATGTATCCTCAAGGAAAAAAAAATGTGTTCAAAGTCCTTAAACTTGTTACCTGCTCTCTACTAGCCACTGAAAGCGTAGAGATGATTAAGACACAGTTCTAATCCTTTTAGAACTAACAGTTTAGTGGGAAATATAACCAAGAAATGTGAGTTTCAATACAACAGGTGGGACTACTTAAAGTAGTAGATCACGCGTGCAGTCATTCACTGATTACTACATGTCAGAGTTAAAGTCTGTTGATTCCTATCTTCAAATGTTCACAGCTTAAAAAGTTGGTACTGCACAAGGTGTTACACAAAAACATGACAGAGAAGAGAGAGAATAAAGGTGTATGATCCCTTTCTCCTCTAACATAAGGTGGCACAGAGGTTAAAGTCTCAGCACCATCATGCCAGCCACTGCCGCATAAGTTTGATCCTGGTCAGTGAGCTAACCTACATGGTGCAAACAAGACTTATGTCGCTAACCCTGTGTATCTCCTGTCTTTCTTTGTTTAAGACTTATTTATTTATGCATACAAGAACTGGGGTGCAGGGGCAGTGAATGAGGGCTCACCAGAGACAGAATGGAGAGCAGAACAAAGTATACTGCTTGAGGGAGCAGTAGGCGAGGCAGAAGTCTGCTGAGCCAAGTGGTTCACGCCCCTGGCCAGGGATGGAACTCATGCTGAAGCAGCTGCAGCTAGCTTCCAGGGCTGTGCCCTAACCCACTGCACTACCAGGGAGGGCTCCTATCTCCTGTCTTGCCCTCAGCAATGTATTTCAGTAGATCTGTCTGTTCTGCTTCCCACTGTCTCTGGTGAACCCTGCAACACACACCCCCTCCTCTCCACACCTATGGCCTACACCCTAGTTCCTGTATGCAAAAAATAAAAAAAATGTTTAAATAAGATAGTGACATTAACTTCACAAATATTTGGCAAGGCAAAATACTAGACATTAATAGTGTGATAAGCCAAACAGATTACAATCTTTGCTATAACAATTCATTCACCTCCAAAAGATTTTCAATGGATTAATTTCCCTCAATGATCAAAAGTATAAATTAATTTCCTCATAAACATCATCAACTCCAGAGGATTGGATTAAAAAGTTGTGGTACATGGGCCCTCCCTGGTGGCGCAGCAGGTTAAAGCACAGCACTGAGAATCTAAAGACGCTTCCTCATGAGTTCGATTCCCGCCTGCCCCGGAGGTGACCACATGGTGTGGCAGACCTCTCCTGACCCGCCCGCTGCTCCCCTCAGCAGTGTACTTCATCGATCTGCCTGTTCTGATCCCCACTCTGTCTCTGGTGAAGCCTCTCACTGCCCCTGAGTCTCTGGCCTGTATCCCAGTTCTGTATGCAAAAATAAATAAATCTTTAAAAAAAAAAAAAGTTGTGGTACATATACACAATGGAATATTACTCAGTAACCAAAAAATAAAATAAAATAAAATAAAATAAACACATGCCTTTTGCAGCAACATAGATGGAGATGGAAAAGATCACTCTTCCAGAAAGAAAAGGAAAAATACCGGATGGTTTCACTCATAAGCAGAAATATAACAGGCCAGGGGAGAAAATAATAATGAACAACTATATACCAGAGGTATTTTACCAGGTGGAGTGGGGAACGCTATCAAAAATGGGGGGAGGCAGGGAATGGACTGGACTATGGTGATGGCATAAGGGTGATTTGGTGATGGGAAGCTCACAGGGATTACAACTGAGACAGAAAAAGGCACAAAATGATGTAAAAATAACTATATTATTTTTAAAAAACTGCAAAAAAAACCATACATAAAAATTTAAAATTTGATAGTGAAAAACCTGGAAGACAAGAAGTAACATATTAGCTTGACTTTTTCACAAAGAACATATACTGCTTTTGGAGAGTCAAAAAACAAATACTGGGAGAATTGTGGGGACTATGTATGAGCGAAGAAATCAAATATTGTACAAAGTGAACAACAATGTGAGAAAACTTAAAAGAAAAAGTAAGTAAGTATCATCAACTCCTTGTTTCCTCATGTTACACTCTCCAGACAAAACTCCATTCCAGGAATGGTGTTCAACATTTTAATGGCAGTATCCAGCAGCTAACCTTCTGTGGAGATGGGAACACTCATGGAAAAGTCATGGCCATTGACTTAAAAAGCCCTTAGTATCTGGAAATTCTGTATTTATTGGCTTCTTTAAATAGGAATCTTTAGAATCTTCCACAATCTGGCAAGAATTAGTTCATGCCTTCTTGTTCCTCAAACTCTGACTCATTTCACTAAGAAAAATGAAGTCATCTCATAATTAAACTTAGGGAGAAACTTCACGTTTGCTAATTCTTCTCTTACGTGAAAAAAGGGTACCTCCTTGCAAACACTTCCACATGTGCTGGCTAAATTCCATCCCTCTTGCCTTGGCTCCTGTTGTTACTTCTTCATTCATCTATCTGCAAACTCTCCTTCTCAAGTGGGTCATTCTCATAAACATACAACTTTTGTCCTATGTTTTTTGCCTTCCCATTATCTTCTTCAATTATTCCTTTTTTTAAAAAATTATTTTAGGGCCCTCCCTCTTGGCACAACCGGTTAAAGCACAGTACTATGAAGCTACTTCAGCACAGAGTTCGACCCCTGGCCAGGGGGGTGAATCACAAGGCACAACAGACCTCTCCTGACACCCTGCTGCTCCCCTCAGCAGTGTACTTCAGTAGATCTGCCTGTCCTGCTCTCCACTCTTTCTGCTGAATCCTCACACACACAAATCCCTCTGGCCTACACTCCAGACCTTGTATGCATGCATAAGTAAATGAAAATAAATCCTAAAAAAATAAAAAGGTGAATAAAGGAGTACAGGCTCGATCTTTGCAGGGCACAAAAAAGCTTTCCAACAAGTCGTTAGTATATAAAGTGTTTTGTCCCAATTTCTGTGACCCGCTGCAAGAAAGGAAGGCGGGAGGCAGAAAGGCTGAGCAAGCAGAGTTTACTGCTCCAGACAGCAGCTGAGAAGAAGCCCCTAGAGTGGTCCGCAGCTACAGCCAACTCAATAAGGGGGAAGGGTCTCTAATATAGGTCCTAAGCTCAGATTTCAATGGGGTGAGTCATCGCTGTGTCCTTGATTTAAGGCCCAGTTCGTTATCACCTTCATCTAGTCCCATCCCGACACAAGGACCCGTTAATTAGATGCAAGGTCCAATTTATTTCCACCTTATCACCTTTGGATGCAAGGGCTGATTTATTATTATTGCCCTTATCCAGTCCCTCAGTAAATCTCCCAACATAAAGTACAAACCCAATCATATTATTGTCTTTATTTCATTTCAAGCCTTCACATAGTTTGGGTCCCAAGAGCATTGCCCTCAAATGTTGGATAAAGTGGAGTCTGTCAACACTTGATGTCAAATTTAAGGTCACGGAGTAAATCAACTAAGCATTTCCAACTTTCCTACACGACAAACCTAAAATGGAGACTACAAGGCCTAAGGCAACAACACTGAGCACACAGTAGGCGCCAAATACACACATATTTGACTAGCTCGGCTCCGTGCTCCCTATTAAAAGATATTCCAGGAAACTGAAATTAAAAAAAGGGCAGACCCGCGTACTGAATGGATTTGGCGCGGGCTCCTTCCTGGGCGCCAGTAATGACGATGGAGAGACCACAGCCTCCGGGGGATACCACGTCCACAGTACACGTGGAAATACGGTCGTCGTTTTGGGTTTTATAAGCGACCACCCTCAACGCCAACGCCTACTACAAGTGAGGCTTAGTGTCAATCAAGTTCAGCACGTCCCCTCTAAATTCACATCAGCAGGTCAAGCCGCCAGAGCCTCCAACCAGGACAGGCGCCAGTGGGAGACCTGAGGAGAAACTCGCTCTATCAAGGTCACGAGCGAGGCAGGACTCAGCTTCTCTCCCCCACTCTGCTCCGGCGCGCGCGGCCAATGCTTCGGACCCCGACGGCTGAGAAAACTTCGCCTCACCCCCAGCAAAGACTGCCAGGGCGAAGGCGTAGCCTCGCCAGATTTTAGCCTCGCGTGGGCCAAACTATCAAAGAGTGCCTCTGCGAGGTCCCAGACGACTCGCCGCGCTCGAGGGAGTCGGACGCCCCTCCGAGGGCCGCGTCCCCGCACGGTCCGGCCCCGGGGCTCACCTGCAACACGCAGCGGCTCAGAGCATCCCTCTGAGCGTCGGGAGTGACGAGAACGCGGGGCGTGAGGCCAGGGTGTAAGAAGTGAACCATGGCGACCCCGCCGACGGGCGTCGAGGAGAAAACCGACGTCGAGGTGGGGCTCGGGTCCCGCGAGAGATGGGGCGGGGTCGCGCCGGGAAGAGGCGGAACAGTGAGGCGCCGCGGAAAGCGCACGCACGGATCCCGCCGTCGCGTCCCGAGCGCAAGGATTTTGAAAAACCCGGCGTGGCGACGCACACACGCCCCGCCCCTCGGGGCCGGCCCCCTGAAGGCCACGCCCCCCAGGCACTTCCCACCCGCACTGGCTCAGCTTCCCGCCCAACACTTCTCCCGCCACCCCTTGTCCGAGCGGCATCTTACGCCCGCCCAGCCCCTGGCCACTCTCCGACGCTCTTCTGCGAGACCGGTCTCCCCGCATCTCTGGGACAGATCTACATCCTCTGTTACCACGCATTGGCTTTCAGAGAACCAAATGTCTGGATTTGTAGAACGGATCGTGTATTTTTAATATTTCAAATTTTGAAGAATCTTTCTCCTAAAAATCTGGCAACATGCACCTCTGTTCATCTGTAGATAATAGATGAATCAGATATCAAAACCACTACTAACCTCGAATTCGCAGAATGAACTATCAGCTTCCTGTAACCTAAAAAGTGCCAAAGCACTTTAGCTAATATTTATGAAAAAGTAGGTCTTGGGAAAGGTTAGTTAAGCATACGAGCACTGCATTTGAGTCCTTAATTGTCCTCCCAGATCAGTATCCACTAACTTGTGAACCTTATTCAAGTTAGATTCTCAGAAGCTAAACTTCCTCTTCAGTAAAGGCAGTGGAAATGCTTTATCACACAGGGTTGATACACAGATTAAATGGGATAATATATGTAAAACATCACAATGGTCGGCCCATTGGCAAGTCCTGGATAAGTGGATTGAAATGTTAAAATTCGTTTCCAGTACAAATAACTTTGCAAATGCTCTCCTTTCAGATGTATTTTCACTTAATTCTCATTTGAAAAAAACTCCTGGGTAGTAGCCATCATCCCCATGTTACCCATAAAGAAACTGTACATTTGAGAGGTTTACAAGCAGGCTAAATTTTAACATCTTATTTCCAACTAGCTAAGTTGGAAATGTGGGAGTCAAGTTTTCTGACGCCAACGTCTATCAATATTGCTTTTTTTAAAAGTGAATTATTTCATGATTTCTTCTAGACTCAAATTTCCTACACCTCCTGCCCCAATATATTTGTAGCTTTCTTTTTCACCAAGAAAAGCAATCAAGAAAGAAGGCATCATATCTACCCCTGCATCTATACAGGCTCTACCTTTGCATTTCCTCCGATTGTTATAGGGCACCCCAAATCTGTTCCAGAACAGGGGAGAGGGACACCCCTGAAGCCCCAAAATCCTACCTGCTCTAAGTGGGTTCTGCCATCCGCCGCAACAAGACAAAACATATATAAAACTTTAATGAAAAAGGACTTTAATACAGTGAATATACAATACGGAACACAAAGAATATAACTTCTAAATCAAACATCTGAAGTTACCCATCCCCTCGTGGGCAAAAGTCAACCCAAAAGGGATTGGCCCAAAGCAAGGCCTGAAGGCTGCCACAAGACTAAAGCACCTTCTGTATGGAAAAGGGCCAGAAATGGCCAGACAAATCTGGGAGGAAAAGAGCAAAATCAAAATCAATATAAACACTGCTGTAGTCACCTCCCTACAGGTATCTCACCCACATCTGCCTTAACTGTTACAGGGTCAGGAAACAAGCATGGTTTCCTCATCACATGTTTGCTGCTCCATGTGGCTTCCTTAGGTCTCCGTCTTATTCTCCATCCAGCTTCCTTCTCTTCTTGTCCTCTTTCTCTGCTCAGCTCCACCCTCCTGCCCCTGGGTGGGGCAGGGAACCTGGAACTTCCCTTTTTCCTAAGGACCACCCTGTTACACTATTACTATGAAATATTTACACTTTTTTTTTAAAGATTAATTTATTTATGCATACATACACGAGCTGGAGTACAGGCCAGTGGTGCACTTGGTGAGAGGATTCACCAGTCAGAATGGGGAGCGAGCAGAAGGTGAGACAGGAAGGGGGTTTCTGCGTGGCCATTTGGATCAGCTCCCTGACCCAGGATCTATCTCGTGCAATATGGAGCTATCTTTTCTACCCTTTTACACCAAAACTTCTCCCTATTGTTATATGTAGTTGTGTAACAGGGTGGTGCCAGGGAAAAGGGGAGGTTCCAGGTTCCTTGTGCCACTCAAAGGAGGCTGGAACTGAGGAAAAGAATCTAAAGGAGACTGAAGAGGAAGGAAGCAGGATGGTGGGGAGCCAGGTGACCTTGTAACAGGGTGGTCCCTAGGAAAAGGGGAAGTTCCAGGTTCCCTGCCCCACCCAGGAGGAGGGTGGAACTGAGCAGAGAAAAAGGAGAGAAGAGAAGAGAAGGAAGCTGGATGGAGAACAAGGAGACATGATGAAGCCGCACGGAGCAGCAAGCATGTGAGGAAGAAACCGTGCTTGTTTCCTAACTAACCCTGGACTGGTTAAGGCAGATGTGGGTGAAAGACCTGTAGGGAGGTGACTATTGCAGTGTTTATATTGATTTTGATTTTGCTCTTTTCCTCCCAGATTTGTCTGGCCATTTCTGGCCCTTTTCCATGGGTCCCGGCCAGAAGGTGCTTTAGTCTAGTGGTGGGCTTTCAGGCCTTGCTTTGGGCCAATCCCTTTTGGGTTGACTTTTGCCCACGAGGGGATGGGTAACTTCAGATGTTTGATTTAGAAGTTATATTCTTTGTGTTCCGTATTGTATATTTACTGTATTAAAGTCCCTTTTCATTAAAGTTTTGTATGTTTTTTTCTTGACGCGGTGGATGGCAGAACCCATTTAGAGCAGGCAGGTTTGGGACTTCAGGGGTGTCTCTCTCTCCTTGTCCTATAACAGATCTGGTGTCCTGTAACAACCTGAGGGGGGCACATGGAGCAGAGAAACATGTGAAGAAACTATGCTTGCTTCTTGGTTCTAGGCTGGTTGAAACAGATGTGGGTGAGAGACCAGTGGGGATGTTCACTATGGCACTGTTTATCTTGATTTTGATTTTGCTTTTCCTCCCAGACTTGTCTGGCCATTTCTGACCCTTTTCTATGGGTCCCGGCCAGAAGGTGCTTTAGTCTTGTGACAGACTTTCAGACCTTGCTTTGGGCCAATCCCTTTTGGGTAGACAGGTAACTTCAGGTGTTTGATTTAGAAATCATGTTCTTTGTCTTTCTCTGTATTGCACATGAATTGTATTAAAGTTCCTTTCCATTAAAGGTCTTATGTTTTGTCTTGATGCGGCAGATGGCAGAACCTATTCAGCGCAGGTTTGGGGGTCTAGGAGTGCCCCTCTCTTCCTGAACTGTAACCTTTCCCAGAGTGAACCCAAGGACTCTGCACCAACTCCAAAAAATGAAGTTAGATTGAACTAATAATCTTTCCAGTTTTTTTCTTCTTTTCAAAATCGTTGAAGGGCTTTAAGATTGAATTGATGAGACACACAGAATTAGGTAGAAAAATGTTTGGTAACTCCTTAACTTCCATATGGAAACAGGACAGTCACATTCTAGACAGGATTGGAAACTTTCTTTTATAAGGTGCTTGAAGCACTAAATTTTGTGTATGTGCTTAGCTCTTATAGTTACATCCTATTCTAGGGAACTCAGTTCTTGACTGAGTCACTGTGGCAAAAGGGCATTTAAATAGCTGTGGTAGCCAATGCATGGGATTAGGCAAGTCCCCCAAATTGCTTCAAGCTAAAGGGTTCTGCTATGCAGTTCCTGGGTTCATTCAGGGAACTCTTATGATGCATACTAAGAATAGGGACTGGAGACAGTAGGGTAATCAGGAGGAAAATAAGAAAAAATTTAGCCAAGATAAATCTACAGAACAAAAAATAAGAGAGGGTGGGGTGAAGGGTGAAGTGCTTTTTTTATTTTTTTGTAGACAAGGTAATTCAACAATTCAATTAAGTATCAGCCACAGTGAAAGGATTTTTTTTTTTAGTATCTTCCTCATTACATGGCCTATAGAAATACTACTACTGAGTAAGCAAATGGATAGACAATAAAAGAAAAATTAAGTATAAAATAAAGCTGCTTGAAAAAACCATCTAATCTTAGGTTTGAGTAGTAGTGAAACAATAGTATGTGTAGTATACTGTTAACAATTCTTTTAGCATCTGAACACTGTCTTTTATCACCCTCAATCTCTTCTCTGACCAATGGTGCAGCTTCTTTTCTCTATCATTCATTTGCTACTTATTCACATATTGCCTAAGATACAAGAAATCTCACACAACAATATGGTGAGGGAATGGCTTGGACTGAAGTCTGAAAATGAAAATTGTAGTGCAGAGTCTGTCATTGACTTGGTGTGTGAACTGAGCAAGTTCACTTCACCTCAGGTTTTTTTCTTCAGCTACAAACATTTCTGAAACAAAAATCACTTGATTCTTCCTGGCTCAAGGGTTCTCATAGTATAGTTTTTTTGTAGTCTCCCTCACTAAATGCATTTCAATTATATGCATTATATAGTTATATATATCAAATTCTCAACTCAAATGTTCTCTGTTAAGTTTTCCTGGGTTGTCTAATGGTATCTAGTCTGTATTAGGTATAGCGTCTGCTCTGTAATAAGCACTCTCTCTGTAATAAGCACTCTGGACTGGTCTGTTATATGACATTAAGTTACACTTTAAAAGTACCTAATATAGCTATTTAATGAGATGAAGTTTCAATACTAGGAAACTTTAACAACAAAACTATTGGCCTTTTTCAGTAAGCAACTGTTAAAAGTGGAATCTGAATCGTGCATTATTAAATTTTACGCAAATGTCTGGAATCAATGCAGACAAAAAAAACACTTTACATAAAATTTATAACATTTATTTAGGCCAAAAAAAATTCCCAAACAAAAAACTGTACACACAATGTTAATACCTAAGTGATGTCCTGATTTAAAATCTAGCATTATTCATGTACAGAACACTCCAATTCATCTGGCTATAATAAAGCCTTCAGTCCAGACAATTGAGAGGCTTTTGGAATGTATATACATTAATTTTTTAATAAATTTTTCTTATCATTTGAGTGAAGTTAAACTCTTCCACCAGGAAACAAGCAAAAAACAGCTTATCTAATATTCACAAGTCAGTGAGAATTTGACAGGATTCTACAAAAGTCAGAGGCTCAAAAATTTTTATTCTCTAAGGATTATAAGAAATTATAAATCTTGACATACATTTGTAAATGGAAAATATGCTCTCAAGATTTTATTTGTATGCAACTGTCTGTTTTCATTAGCTAAATAGCATTCATTCTAAGTTGATTAAAATAAACTAACCCAATTTGAAATTTTCCCCAATGTCCAAAATCACATTCTAATGAACTCCATTTATGATTCCCATCAAATAACTTTGCTAGATTTGGATTTTCTAAATATTCTTAATAGTCTTCTGTCTAGCTATAAAGTTTGGCTATGCTGTCACAGCTTTGCTTCGAGAAAAATGAGACAATTTGACCTTCCGATGTTTATCCCCCAAAATGGAGGAGAGGAAAAACAGGCAGAAAAAGCTTTCTTAGACTCTTTCTTAGGCTATCAATTGGTTAATACAGAGCATGTCCGACTAGATTTGGAAACCAAAGTATGCACAATTAGGAGTGTTTCAGATCATGCAAAGCCTATGAAATACTAGAAAAGATAAAGCAATTGCTTGTTTAAAGCACATTGAGCAAATTTTCCTATCATATTATTATTTTCATTACTGGACAAAGGCTGAATTTGCATCATTCCTGAAAGAAAAGTTCAAGAGTTAACACTAAAAATTTAAAATACAAAGCAAATGGTAAAGATTAAACTTTCAATATCCACAATCATTTAAATTAGCTACAATCAATTTTTAGAGGGGAACCTTAAGTTTGTAAACCTCTCAATGAGCTGTCTCAGAACCCCACAGTCATGTCACTTAATGACAGCAATAGTTCTGAGAAGTGCATCATTAGGCAATTTTAGTGTGCGAACATCATGGAATATACTTACACAAACCTATATGGTATAGCTTACTACAAACTCTGACTATATATAGGGACCACCATCTTGTAAGTAGTGTGCTGTTAACCAAAACATTGTCATAAGGTGCATGACTATACTCTGAAGCCCTAGCCATATAAAGTTCCCCATAAAGAACACATCAGCTGGCAGTATGATACTGCCTTTAATTTATACCATGAGTTTAATAACACTGTTTACCCCCAAATAAAAGCTGCACAATAGCAATAGTGCACTGTTTACCCCAAATAAAAGCTGTACAATCCCATAACCATGGGATGTAAACATCCCACTAGAGGACAGGAGGTTAGGTTTCACATACACAAAACAGTAAGTTTGCTTTCCCTGCTATTCATGATCTCTTCAGCTTTGGGTACTGCCATATATTGTCCATGGGGTCACACATTAAAAACATTAAACCAAAACTATGGTTCATTAATCTATCCTCATTTAGCACATAAATGTATTTTCACTGAAATAGTCTTCAAAGGGCTAGATGACATCTTTACATATGACATAATTAAAAATACAGTCAAATGAAAGGGAATAGAAGAAAACAATTCTACTCAAAAGTACAACTCATTAAGTACAACTTAATAAAAGTATACTCATTAAGTACAACTTCGTAGGCTGGATATATACAATTAGTGTTTTAAACCTGAATCTTTGATTATTTAGAAGTTTGTAACAATACCATGAAATTAAATTCTTATAGTAGTGTTAGGGTAGTTTATATCCACCTTGGATAATTTGCTTACATTGACTAGTGTCATTAAATGGCATCGTTTGTCCAGGAATGAGGAACAGCAATATTTAAGGTCAATTCTTAGAACTGTGGGTTTGGTAAGATTTTTTAAATTCTCAACTAAGATCAGTAGCCACTAGGGGGGAAAAAAAGATGAGTAGCTACTGAGTCCTTCACCAGAGGTTTTACTAACTCCTTATTACTACTTTATTCATATTTCTTTACAAATAAACAAAAAAGAACTTTTTACAGTAGAAAGACTATAACAAAACACGTGATAGAAAGGATAAGGAGCCTCAATAATTTTTGCCTTAATTTCAGACCGTTGCTATTTTTAACTCAATGATACCAACATGCATCATCATATTCTAAAAAATCTAATTCCGTTTCCTTTAAAATAAACCTTGCTGTTGCCTGTGGACAGTTACAGTGATATTGTAAAACATCTGAGCACACCTATAATTTGAACAGTGAATGGTTCAATCCTATTCTAAATTGTGCTTGATATAGCAACTCTAAACTACTAAAGAGGTAACCCTTGAAGGCACCAAGTACTGTTACATTCTAATGAACAAATGCAAAAAAAGGGGGCTAACAGATCCTACTTGTAGCTAATTATGCTTTATAATTTCAAAATATACATCTAATGTATGTAACCAGATTCAACCCCTTACAGACAATTCTGTGCCTCAACTAGATATAGATACACAATCTTAAGAAACATCCCAACCACAAAGGCACTACAATTTTTACAATTTTGGGATGTGATACAGTATTATGCTTTTAAGATTGAAAAGTATCTGGCTGTTATCAAAGCTCAAAGTAGCAAACTTAAATTTAAATTTGAATATTGCTGAATTTAAGTTAGATTTTAATTTTAAATAATTTAATTTTTATTAAATGTTTAATCTTCTATTGAAATTATTCTGAATGATAAAGGAAGTTACTGCTTCCTGTACATTTTAGCCATTTCTGAAAACAATTTGTAAAGATAAAAACCTAGAGTTAGCCTTCTAAGGAACATGTACTTTTGCCTCAAACAGGATGACATAGTATAAAGCAAAGCCAAAATTCCAACTTGCTTTCCCTTAACTATATAACAAAATAGACCTGGAAATGGTCAACTTACAAGCTATTGTATGCTGTCCTATATTCCATATTTTTACCTTAGACATTAAAATTAGAAGTCAAGAAAAAAAGAAATATCTTAAAGAATTTTACATTTCCTCTGAAATGGACTTTGTGAAAACTTATCTTGCTCTTATAAAAATGTCTTAAGTTAATTAAATCAATTATCAACCCACAGTTAAATATGGATTAAATATGTTTCTAAAAACCTATTTTCTTTTAGTGTTAAATTTTCACTCTTGTGAGAGTTCCAAATAATTCTACCCTGATTATTGTTGACAGTGATGTAAAACATTTATGTCAAAAATCTTACCAGCATGCTCTTAAGCCAGCTCCTTTCCAAATAAGCATATTTCTTAATAATGACCATTATAAAAAGTACCACTTAAAATCTCTAATTTTAAACATTTGGTTATCTATGAAAATAAGAAAGATTGTAGATTGGCTTGACCCACAAATTAAAATTTAAAATGAAAAATTTTAATTTCTTTTAAAAACAATTATCTTTTTAAAGTTTCTTGGTGATGACTACCTTCCAACTGCTGTAACTGATGTAAAGATAACTGATTCTTTGCTGCAATAGGAAAAAAAAATACTATACTCATAACACGTGTCTTGAAAGGCAATTGCCTAAGAAATAACCATTAAAAAATGTTTCCTTGTATGCAGTGCAACTCAATCATTTATATTAATAGTAGTTTAATTCATCTTTTCATTTCTGGCAGTGAGATGGCAACATCTTCCTGCAACATTTGATAATTTATGTTGAATCAAAATAAAAAGTGACTTCTTATGGCAAATTTACTTATATCAATTATATTTTAACTGAAAAGGTAACATTGCATGTAGTCTTTATTTCACTGAACAAAAATGACTGAAACAGAAGGGGAAGAATGGTCTGTTTTACCGAGACAATTTTTTAAAATTTTACATTTCCATAACAATGACACATAGAGATCTGCACAGATCATCTTTAACACAGAATGCTGTAATATTATACACTGTGATGATTCAGGAAATATTTCTGGAGTAACCAGTGTCTGAATAGGAAGTGGCATTCCGTGTTTCTAGGAATAAATAGAAGAGCAAGCGATTGCTCACTGCCTCAAAGAGTTGTGCTCCAGAAGGCCAGCCTGTCCAGTTCAATAATTGTACCATGAAAAGAGACTGCTGCCAGTTCTTAAACTCTATTTTCCTTTGATAGCTTTTCTTTTAGTGTCTTTTTCTGCCATCCATTCAGGCTCCAGTCAGTGAGTAGCTTTCACAAGGAGAGAATTCAGATTCTTTCACACTATGAAGGACATCTTATAAAAGATACACAGACACAGAATAAAGGCATTTTATACAGAAGCAGTATAAAATTTACAACTGAAGCAGTGCCAGAAATCAGAAGCACAGCTTATGAGAAGCTGCAAATTGACTAGAAGGAACTTTGAGATCAGAAAAATCTGGCCTATGGGTTCGTGCAAACTTTATCATAAAACTGTAGAATTTCAAGCACAGATAAGTTCAAACACTGAAAGATGGGGAAAACTTCCCAAAAGGCAATGATGAACGAGAAACCCTACTTTCTTCATAAGTTAAAAATCACAAGACAAATTAGAGGGCAGCAATGTACATCATCAATCTCAAACTGATCTTATGACTTTTAGGCTCACAGAAACCCTCAAAACATCAGAGAATGATATTCCAAATGAACCTATCACAAAAAGGATTTCTGTGATTCAATTATCCAATTACCTATGGCTATCAATTGAGTCTGGCCTGGGGCTGCTTTTTACAGGGAGGTGGTCTCCCATGTCGTATAATGTGTTTTTCTAAGCTGTCCAAAATGGCCACAGCAATCTGTTGCACATGGGGATCGGTTTTTTCATGTTCTTTGATGTTATATAAATGCTGCAGTCCTCCTTCCTCAATCAGCATGCTGCAATATCGCGAGGCTGAAAAGAAACAGGAGAAAGTTTTTCTTAAAACACAATTTATCCCACACACAAAAAGTTTTTATTTCACTTTAATTTCTTGCTATTATGTTACTGAATAATAACATGCTGCTGCCACATGATAAATACCTCTGTAATTAATTTTTTCACATGATACATACCTCACTTTTTCTTTTTTTAAAAGATTCATTTTCATTTATTTATGCATATAAAAATTGAGGTGTAGGCCAGAGGTGACGGGAGTGAGAGGATTCACCAGAAAAAGAGTGGGGAGCAGAACAGGTGAGTTGAGGGGGAGCAGCAGGTGAGACAGGAGAGGTCTGCTCTGTTATATGTGGGCTAGCTCCCTGGCTAAGGATAGAACTATTGCCACAGTGGCATATACCTGTGTATATACCTGTGTATAAATATAAACATATACCTAATGTATATTGATCCAAAATCACAGGTATATTTCATGCATTTCCCATGTCTTAAAAAAATTATGGCACTCATATTGCACATGTAACTTTATTTTAAAATATTTTGCCTTTAAAAAAAATTTTTTTTTATTTATGCATACAAGAACTGGGGTACAGCCAGAGGTGCGGGGTGGGGTGAGAGGTTTCACAGCGACAGAGTGGGAAGCAAAACAGATAGATCTACTAAAATATACTGCTGAGGGGCAGGTCAGGAGAGTTCTCCTGTGCCATTTGGGTCACCTCCCTGGCCGGGGATCAAACTTGTATTACAGTGGTTGCAGATAGCTTCATAGAGCCATGCTTTACCTGTTGTGCAACTGGGGAGGGCCCTGCTTTTTGTTCTTAAAAGTAATTTTTTTTGACCCCCCCTGGTGGGGCAGCGGGTTAAAGCACAGCACTGAGAATCTAAAGCTGCTTCCGCATGAGTTCGATCCCCGCCTGCCCCGAAGGTGACCACATGGTGAGGCAGACCTCTCCTTCCTGACCCACCTGCTGCTCCCCTCAGCAGTGTACTTTGTCGATCTGCCTGTTCTGTTCCCCGCTCTGTCTCTGGTGAAGCCTCTCACTGCCCCTGAGCCTCTGGCCTGCATCCTAGTTCTGTATGCACAAATAAATAAATCTTTAAAAAAAAAAAAAGTAATTCTTTTTGTGACACCTGACTTAGAGGTTTTCAAAATTTTAGTTATTTTCATTAAATAATTTATACATAGTGAAATTCACTCAATTTTACCTATAGTTTAATCAGTTTTGTGAAATGTATACACTTATATAGAGCCACCACAATCAGAGCACAGGTAATTTAATGTAATTGTGCAGTGTTATGAATAAAAAGCTTAGTGGCAAGGAACTTAGTATGAGAGGCAAGAGATGCTTTCAGGTGGAAGTTTATATGTCAGTACAAACTAGTGTTCTCTGTCACATTCCATTTTTCCTCCTTTGTCCATTCAACACAGAAGAGCTTTCACTGAGTAACCTTTTGTGGTATACACCTAGTTTTCATCAAATTTGGAATGTAACGAGTAAGTCTGATTAAATGTTCAATTGCCTTTGCTATGAGAATATTCTTAAAGAAAATTCTCACATTTCCTATAAAATGCCTTAGGTATATACTCCCTATTAGGTTCCATAAAACAAAATTAATTTGCAGTTACTTGCTCAGAAGAGCTTTACTTCCCCCTAAGAATATGGAATGATTTTTTTTTCTTATACAGAAAGAATATTGCAACTGATTATTTGCAGCCCCTCTACAGAAAGAATATGAATCACTGTAAATGTCATACATGTCTGCTTTCTATTATTTTACTCCATCCATCTTTTTTTAAGTTATTTTTTCCTTAATTCTGACTTTTTAAATCTTTTTAAAAAGATTTATTATATTTATGCATACAAGAGCTGGGGTATACAACCGAGGAGATGGTGTGAGGATCTAATGGTGCACAAAACAGACAGATCTACTGAAATACACTGTTGATTGGAACAGCAAGTGAGACAGAAGAGGTCTGCTGTCTGCTGGGTCTGCTGGGTTTGTTCTTTGGCTGGGGATCAAACTGCTTCTGCAGTGGCTGTTGAAAGCATCACAGTGCTCAGACTTAACCTCTTGGGCCACCAGGAAGCCCTTGATATTTTTTTTTTTAAAGATTTATTTATTTATGCATACAGAACTGAGGGGTACAGGCCAGAGGTGCAGGGGTGGCAAGAGGCTTCACCAGAGACAGAGTGGGGAACAGAACAGGCAGAGTGACTGAAATACACTGCTGAGGGGAGCAGCGGGCGGGTCAGGAGGGGTCTGCCTCGCCATGTGGTCTCCTCCGGGGCAGGTGGGAATCGAACTCATGCGGAAGTGGCTTTAGCTTCTCAGTGCTGTGCTTTAACCCGCTGCGCCACCAGGGAGGGCAAGCCCTTGATATTTTTAATATTAAAAAAATTTAATTTTATACCTTACCCAAAAAAGTTACCTCAAATAAATTGATATTATTGAATAACTAACAAAGAACTGTATTACAATCTTCAAAAGAAGAATGACATGGAATCTTATCTAAATGATTTGTTTATTCTCAGACTATGAATGCTGAGAACAAAGTCTTCAACAATGCAATTTTGTGAGAATGAAGACTGAGTACAAACATGTACCATAAAAACTGAATCTCCTTAAGACAGTTTGTTCAACAAATGAGCTCACTGTAGTAAGACTAATCTTTTAAGCTCATGAAGCTGAACCTGTCTAAGTCTCAAGTACCACTGCTAAAGTACCTTGTACTAAGTAGTTTATTTTGAAAGAATGAATTTAGTGTATAATCCAAGAGTCTCTTATGTTGTATTTTTAAAAGTCTGTATCTATGAAGATCACTTTAATATACAATTCAGTAACTGGTTTCTCTGTAAGGTGACTTACAGAGAAGTCACCCCACTGCCTACACCCCAGTTCTTCTTTCAATACATACGGTTCTTGCTACAGACATGTTGCATGGCCCAAACTGCCCATAGCTGGACTCCTGGTGTTGTAAAACAGCCAAGTAATGGGAAAAATGGATTAAAAGACCTAAAAGATCAAAAGAGAAGAAAAAAAGTTACATTCTGAGTTTAGTGTCATTTATTTTTATTTATCATACGTACAGAAATGGGGTTCAGGCCAAGAGGTGCAGGGGTGAGAGGATTCACTAGAAACAGAGTGAGGAGCAGAACAGGCAGATCTTCTGAAATACATTAAGGGGAGCAGTAGAGTGGCTTGGAGAGGTTCGCCATACCATGTGGGTCAGCTCCTTGGCCAGGAATAGAACTCATGCTGCAGTGGCTGCAGATAGCTTCATCGTGCTGGACTTTAACCCACTGAGCCACTAGGAAGGGCTCAGTGTTATTTATTTTTAAAGATTTATTTTTATTTATTTATGCATACAAGAACTGGGGTGTAGGCAGTGGGTCAGATAGGAAGAGGTTTGCTTTGCCAACTGGCTTAGCTGGTTGACCAGGGATTGAATTCATGCTGCAGTGGCTGCTAATAGCTTGATAATGTTGAGACTTAACCCCTTGCACCACCAGGGAGGCTTTCAGTACCATTTTTTAAACTATCAGTTACTGAGCTTTCCATTCCAGAAATTTTGTCCTAACAGTTCTAAACTGATATATTATAAAATCTATACTACAGAACATAGTTTGTCTTAGCCATTTGAGAAAGGATTATTTTTTTAAAAAATCTTCAGAGAACATGAAAGATTTCAGAACAATTGATTAACAGAGGAAAAACATGTTTTTCAAAAATACCTTTTGGTCTGGAAATTTATAAAAGAAGTTAGTTAATAATTAACTGGTTGAACACCATAAAGAAGGTATACAATTAGCCTTTTCTTCTAGTCTTCTGTCTCCCCAAATGGGTAAACTATAAAGCTGAAGAGGTAAAAAATATTGGCAGAATCAGCATTTATGAAGTAAAAAGCAAAAAATAAGTTTTTCTACGTTTTAAAAATTATAATAGTTTACTTTTACAGTATTTTGTGCCTTTTTGAAAAATAAGCTTTAACAATATTATTTAGCAGCAATCTGGATACTCTATGTAATTAGCAACTTCAATATTATGCTGCCGACTTGTCAAAATAGTTAGGCACACACTTTCAAAATTATTACTGCTTTTCCAAATTAACCTAATGCCACTTTTCTTTCTTCCAGTGTATCATCCTGCTTTAGACATTTTTACATTACTATATCATTTCCTCTTTCTAAAATCTTCAGTACCTACTAATCATCTCTCTAAACTCAGCTCACAATCTACTTTATTTGGCAGATTTTTTCTTATACTTTTCCAGTGGAGATTTAAGTACTCTCATCTTTAAGTTCACAGCAAATCTACATACATAACAAGCGTAACAGTCAATTACATCTAATTCACACTTGGTATTCCTAAGGAGCCTGAAGATTCTTGTGTGTAGGCACAATGTCTTACTTATTTTTGAATTTCAAAAGTACTGAATAAGTCTCTGGCACTTCTCTTCAATAAATGGAGAATTAAGAACTGATTAATGACAGCAGAAAAAGTCAAAATAGCTTGCCTCTTTTAAAGTCAATATGAAGAAAGGCTCTCCCTGGTGGCTCAAAGGGTTAAGTCTCAGCACTATGAAGCTATACACAGCCACTGCAGCAATGAGTTCAATCGCTGGCCAAGGAGCTAGGCCACATGGTGCAGACAGCCCTCCTGGCTTGCCAACTGCTTCCCGTAGTAGTGTACTTCAGTAGAACTGCCTATTCTGCTTCCCACTCTGTCTCTGGTGAATCTTATCACCTCCTCACACCTCTGGCCTACACTCCAGCTCTTGTATGCATAAATAAATAAATGTTTAAAAAAAAAAAGCCTATATGAAGATAGATGCCAGAGGGAAAAATGATACACATAGGTAATGATCTCCAGGCAAACAATATGCCTAAGTTACTGGTTTAATGTTAACTGTCCATGCTAATTACCTGTATGCTACCATCTCACATTCAGGAGTTGGCCATTTCAAAATAGCTGAATGCTGTAAAATACAAGACACACAAGAAGGGATTATGTTTATTTATTATGGCATTATTGCATTATGAAGTTTTGATAATATTACTATGAATGTTGTTTGCTCCAGAAAACACCAAATAACCATACCAGATCATCCAGAAGAGAATTCCTCTGGCTACGGCTCAATGTCCATGCTTGTTCACCTCTAGATATTAAATGGGCAATAATTCCAGCTGCAAAGTAACTGACTTCCACTTCAACACTGTGTAGGAGGCTACTAATGTGGTCTATAAAATCCTTCCACATTAACTCAGAATGCAATTCTTGTACTTCAGCTATGTTGTTCTGAAAAAAAAAAAAAATATATATATATATATATATAAATGTATTGTAAATGGTTAAATAGTAAGAAAAAATAGAGATTACAATAATTTAAACATGAACCTGCACATGGACAAAAAGTGAACAGAGATGACAATGATTTATTTAAACATATACTGACACAGAATAGTGGGATTACAGGTGATATTTATTTTTTCTCTTCCCTAAATATGAAGGTAATAAAGAAAGGTAGAAGAAGTAAAGTTCCTTTTCAGACAAAATGGTGAACTAGATAACCTATAAATCCTATCACTACAAATTATCTAGAAATGTTGAGTGAAAAATAACTAAGGGGCCCTCTGTGGTGGTGCAACAGCTTAAAGCACAGCACTATGAAGCTATAGCAGCCACTGCAGCATGAATTCTATCCCCAGTCAAGGAGGTAACTCACATGGTGTGGCAGATCTCTCCTGTCTAATCCACTGCTCCCCTAAGCAATATATTTCAGTACATCTGCTTGTTCTGCTCCTCTCTCTAGTAAGTCCTCTCACCCTCCATACCTCTGGCCTGTACCCCAGTTCTGTATGTATAAATAAATAAGTAAGTCTTTATAAAAAGAAGGAAAGAAAAATAACTAAAGTCTTTTAAATATGTAAGTTTACTTTTTGGAGCAAACAGAACCAAACTAAAGCCATCAATTGCAGAGGAAAGAACACTGGGTTATATGAGTTATGTAAGGATAGAAAGTAAAGACTACAAATTGGAACTAGGTTTCCCATTCAAAGAAAGGGCTTTCAAAGCATTACACCTCAAGAAAAGACTCGACAATACAGATATATGACAGAAGCTTATTGAAACTGAGTCTATATGGAAAAGATTTACCTTGTGAATTATAACTACAGACCTGCCCTGAAATTGAAAAGCAACAGCAAGGTAAGTATGAAGAAACCAAGAAAGTTTGGTATTTAGAATACAGAAGTATTCCATCTGGAATACAGAGTATATCCAAAGAATAAAAGGGTTAGCAGTTCTGAATAATGTGGAAAATCTAAGGAGATAAGCCAGGATCCACTTGTTTGAATAACACAGTGATCATAGATATTTAAAAAATTGTCTTAGACCTCTACCGAATATCAGCATTTGACTGCTGGACTTGACATAAGATGTTTTTTTCTAGTTAATATTTAAGAAAGACCTCTGTTTATAAGGGGAAAAATTTAAGGGTTTCCAACTTAAGACTGGTTGATCTCTCCTAAAGGATTAAAGATCCAATTTATCTCGGTACTTAAACCTCCTTCTCAAAAAAGTGTATTGATACAACAAGAGACATTACAAAAAAAAAATCCCACTGATTAGGAAAAAAATTTTCTCATACAAAACTAGCGATAAAGTATTGATCACAAAGATATATAAAGAACTGATGAAACTTAACAAAAATAAATAACCCCATCAAAAAACAAGCAGCACAGCTAAAAAGACACATCTCCAAAGAGGAAATGCAGACAGTCAACAAGCATTTGAAAAAACGTTCAACATCACTTGTAATAAGGGAGATGCAAATTAAAACCACAATGAGATACCACCTCACCCCAATGAGAATGGCACATCTTCAAACAACTAGCAACAACAAATGTTAGCAAGGATGTGGAGAAAAAGGAACTCTCCTGCACTGCTGGTGGGATGCAAACTAGTACAACTACTATGGAAAACTGTTTGGAGGTTCCTCAAACTGCTTAACATGGAGCTTTCCTACGACCCAGCAATCCCACTCCTAGGTATCTACCCAAAAGACACAAAAACACTGATTCAAAAAGATACCTGCACCCCGTCCAGCTTTATTTACAGTTGGAAAGACATGGAATCAACCCAAAGACCCAAAAGTAGATGACTGGATTAAAAAGATGTGGTACAGGCCCTCCCTGGTGGCACAGAGAGTTAAAGCACAGCACTGACAAGCTAAAGCCACTTCCGCATGAGTTCGATTTCCCCCTGCCCCGGAGGTGACCACATGGCGTAGCAGACCTCTCCTGACCCGCCCCGCTGCTCCCCTCAGCAGTGTACTTCGTCAATCTGCCTGTTCTGCTCCCCACTCTGTCTCTGGTGAAGCCTCTGGCCGCTCCTGAGCCTCTGGCCTATACCCCAGCTCTGTATGCACAAATAAATAAATCTTTAAAAAAAAAAAAAGATGTGCTACAGATATACAATGGAATGTTACTCAGCAAACAAAAAAATAAACACATGCCTTTTGTAGCAACATGGATGGTGCTGGAAAAGATCATGCTCAGTGAAATAAGCCAGAAAGAAAAGGAAAAATACTGGATGGTTTCACTCATAGCAGGAGTATAATGGACCAGGCAAGAAAATAATGATAATAATGAACAACTATATACCAGAGACATTTTATGGGGATGGAGTAGGGGATGGGATCAAAAACATTGGGGGGAGGGAAGTGCACTGGACTATGGTGATGGCACATGTGTGATTTGATGATGGGAAGCCCACGGGGATTACAACTGAGATGGAAAAAGGCACAAAATGATGGAAAATAAACTATTGTATTGTTTTTTTTAAAGATACTGGAAAAAAAGTTACTGAGTTAAAACTTAGCCCTCACCACCACCACTACCCACCCCACAAACACACACACTGTGAAAGGGTAAACTATATATAGCTTGTGGCCTTTTTTTTTTTAATACATACAAGAATTGGGATACATGCCAGAGAGTTGGGTGGGGGGATGGGTAAGAGGTCTCACCAGAGCCAGAGTGGGGAACAGAATAGGCAGATCGAATGAAATTCACTGCTGAGGGGAGTAGGGGGCGAAACAGAAGAGGTCTGCTGTGCCATGTGGTCCAACCCTGGCAGGGCTGTGGATAGCTTCACAGTGCTGTGCTTTAACTCCTGTGCCAGCAGGGACATCTGTGTGGCCTGCTTTTCATTTATTACATTATGCCCATTTTCTTATTTCATTAGTATTTACAAGTATAGTAGCAACGTTCAAAGCATTACTTTAGGCAAATAAAAATTACACCTGGGCCTCCCTGGTGGCATAGGGGTTAAAGACATAGCACTATGGCACTATCATGCTATCACCAGCAGGGTAGCTGACCCCCATTGCATGGCAGACCTCTCCTGACCCACCCACTGCTGCCCTTAGCAGTGTATTTCAATCTACCTATTCTGTTCCCCACTCTGTCTCCACTGAATCCTCTCCCCACACATACCTCTGCCCTATATCCCAATTCTTGAATGCATAAATAGATAAATCTTTTTTTAAAAAAATCACACCTTAGGTTTAGAAAAGTCATTGAAAGAGGAGGGACTTCGGGGTGGGGGCAGTGCATGCACATGTGAATGCGACTGAGTGTGTGAGAAAGGAGGGAAGGGTAGTTGAGTTAGAGTCTCAGTTACTTGGGATCTATTTGTTCTCTTCTTCCCTCCCCTACACCTTTCTGATGATAGTGGTAAGCATTTATTTTCATTCATTTAGAAATCTCTTAAAATGTCAGGGTTGGGGGTATAGAATCAAAGGCAGGACAGGGTAAAGGAAGAAAGCAGAAAGAGGACAAGGAGATGAAGAAGATTAACATGGAATTAAGGAAGAGTCTCAGAGGAGGTGACAGAATTAACCTTTGATAATGATCTGTTCTCATTAAGGCTTGCGTGATGTTCTCATAAATCTGGATTTCCTGAATATGGCTAATGTAGATCTAAGTTCACTGACATGACCATCCAACTTATATCAACTTTAACAGCTGAAACTTAGTGATAATATGATCTCTGGACACTTGGAAATCCTGGCTGAGAATCAGTCAAATATCACCTACCCAAATATGAGTGGAAATAAAATCAGAAATCTCAGTGGAAAGAAAAATTTGAAGTCTTCACTTACTTAACTGTGAGATTACAAAATCTGGAAAATCTTAGAGAAAGTATTTTTGAACCGTTGCAGCAATTTACATACTAAGATTTGACCAGGATATCAAAGCACCCGACTGGGAAGAGAATGATGAAGATGATGATGAAGAGGAAGGTGAAGCTGGCCCACTTGAAGGATATGAGGGAAAAAAGGATGAAGATGAGGATGGAGATGAAGCAGGCCTGGAGTTGGGAAAGCAATAAAAGGATGTGGGCCTCTCAAACTTAATGAAGGAAATTCAGGATGAAGATGAAAATGATGATGATGATGCTGATGCTGAATAAAGGGAAGATGCAATAGGACAAGGTCTTTTGAGGAAAAAAGAAGAAACAAAATGCTAAAAACTATGGAGAGGAAGATGACTCTATCACTCTAAGACCACACTCCCTAATGTTCCTGGGTGTGCAACAGAGTTATCACATCTTTGTTTTTTCATGTATAATAACTACTCCTATAGGAGATAATGTGTAACTTTTGATAGGAAAAGTATGATTTTACTATTTTTGTCTTATCATTCCAAGTAAGATTTACTAATATGTTAATGACCATACTGTATGGTCATTTTCCATTCACCCTGCTATGACATTCCCTAGCGTATTATTTAGAACCTTAATTTTTCGAATTCATGTTCATTGTACTTGTCATTTTTAGCCCAGAATTTAAGATTACTTTTTTTAAAATTATAGCTTGCAATTTAGCAGGAAATGTTTATATCTTACCAAAAGTCCCAGGACTTTTTGTTGAATGGATGACTCAGTTGGGAAAGACTGTAAAAAGAAAGAGGAACCTGTCACTATCAAAAGAACCAAACATAATAAATGAATGTTTAAATAATCAATAAATAAACTGTAAATAAATTTCCATTCTAACCTCTAGAACCCTCATGAAGAGTTCTAACCCTTGGTTTTCAATAAAGTGTCTGCACGTGGTTGGAGATTCATCTGTAAGATTCCAGAGTGCACTCAAAGTAAATTTCAAAGTAGTATCCACTGAATTTTGATTGGTTTTCTGCTTCACTATTTGAAGAAGTTGCTGAAAGAAAGAAAATAAAATTAATTTCTAATTGAATTATTATTATAATTAGTGGTAATAATGACACATCTGTGATGACTGATCTCATGACTTAAAACATTCTCTATAAAGAGTCTTATAACAGCCTTTTAGATCAGATTTTCCCTTCAGAAAGTATAGGATCATTATAAATACTTCTATTTATTCTGATCATATCTATAATCTAACCGCCTATAAGTCAAATGAAAAGGAAAATAATTAAAGCTTAAGGCCAACTATCCCACCCAACTGGTAATAACCTATACTTATTTACAGAACCTGGTAATAAAAATGATATAGAGGAAGAAGGAGAAATGAAGCTAACATTTATAAAATATCAACAAATTATATCCTATATTGCAGTATCATTACCCTTACTTTTTAGGAGAGGAAATAGGATCTAGGAAACATTAAGTAATTTAAACATGGTCAACTTAGTAAAAGCAAGTAATAAATCAACTCATAAGTTTCCTTAAAAAAAAAAGACAAAATAATACAAGAAACTTAAAATCTATATTAGATTTAAATAAGTTAACTGCTTTGAAATCTCATTTGCAAATTATTTCTATAATACTTTCAACTCAGACAGTTCACTTTAAAAGGATGTTTTAAGACCTATTGATGGCATCCAAAATTCTATTTTTGATTACACTTTTAAGAGTAAAAGGGAGCTCTACTAAATAAATAAAACTATTAAAGTTACAAATAATTCAGGGGGGAAAAGGAATACAGGTGCAATTATATAACTTTCTTCTTAATATAAAAAATGTTTTAGTTTTTAAAAATGGTCACCACAGGGCCCTCCCTGGTGGCGCAGCAGGTTAAAGCACAGCACTAAGAAGCTAAAGCCACTTCCGCATGAGTTCGATCTCTGACCCGGAGGTGACCCACAAGGTGCAGCAGACCTCTCCTGACCCACCCAATGCTCCCCTAGGCAGTGTACTTGGTCAGTCAGCCTATTCTGCTCCCCATTCTGTCTCTAGTGAATCCTCTCACTGACCCAGCACCTCTGGCCTGTACCCCAGCTCTGTATGTATAAATAAATAAATCTTAAAAAAAAAAAAAAAGGCCACCATAGTGAAAACAAAAAACATGAAGGCAAAAGTATTTAAATCAAAAATGTTTTTTGAGAAGTTCTTGCTTGGCCCTCCCTGGTGGCACAACAGGTTAAAGCACACCACTACGAAGCTCGAAGCTAGCTGCAGCCCCTTCAGCACAAGTTCAAACCCTAGCCAGGGAGGTGACCCACATGGTGAGGCAGGTATCTCCTGTCCAGCTTGATGCTCCCCTCAGCAGTGTACTTCGTCAATCTGCCTGTTCTGCTCCCCATTCTGTCTCTGGTGAATCCTCCCGTAGTCCCTGCACCTCTAGTTTGAACCCCAGTTCTGTATGCATAAATAAAAAATAAGTTCTTGTTTTATGGGGCCTCTGATGGCATAGGCAATTATGTAATTTAACCACAAAGTGACTAAGGCTGTGGCACTAGAATCGGGTTACCTAACTGGATAACCTTGTTTACCAGTTTAATTCTGCTTCCTCATCTGTACATTGCTTGTGATAATTTAGAGCCTAAAAGGAAAAAAAAGCTGTCCACCATCATCACTGCTACTAGCTCCTTAAATGATGCTTAATTTCCCCCCAATGTCTATGAGTAGACTGCTTCCTAAAAAAATCTCTGAAAATATTCCTAGACAAAATTACTGAGACACATATACAATAATAAAAAGTCACAAGTAAAGCTAAATGTCATCCCTGAAAATAGTAAAAATAAACAAAATTTGCGTAATTTTCTTCTAATTTAACATATACTTTATACTAGCTACTTAATCTTTTATCTCCCTTTTCACTGAACCATCTTAGTAACTATAAAGTAATTAGTGATAGCATCTTCAACCCCAAAATTCGTACTCTTTCCATTACACTATCATAGCCTTCTCCTCTCTCTGCATAACTTCATACATGTCTCTATTATTATATGTCTTAGATTGTATTATAACCATGTCTACACAGTCATTTTCTCAACTGTTCTTTGAATTTCTTATGGGTAAGAATTAAGATCCAATTCAGTATGAATCTCTAACACCTAGTGAGGTGGTAGTTACCTAATCAGTATTCTATACATATTCAACAAATAAATGGCTGCAGAGGAGATCATAAACTTACTCTGACAATGAAGAGCTCAGCTCCAAGCTGTGCAGTTTGTTCTGTAGAAAGCTGCAAGCAAGCAGAACACATGGTAAATGTCCAAGAACTCACTAGTAATTTAAAAGTATCATTCACTGACTTCAAAAGCCTGGAATTCTGCAAGACTGAATGCATCTTGAATAAACAGATTAGAAGAGAGGTTTGCTAGCCTTTCTGACATACAGATTTTGGGAAAAATAGAAACTATAATAGGAAACAGCCAGCTACAGAAAATCATTCAACAAGAATTCAAGTACCTTGGCAGCCAGGATGGAAATAATAGCAACTGCCATTCTTTGCATGTTTTGATCTTCATGGTTACAGAGCCACTGCATGACAAGCTTGGCTGCTTCAAACCTGAAAACACACAAAGGGTTTCATGAGTTAATCCTGGTAGCCTATGCAGTTTCAGAGCCCTCACTGAGAGCTGATGTTATAAATTGGGCAGGTGAGAAGGAAAGGGAAAATTCCTCTTACCTGACACAGAACAACAACTACAGTTATTATTTTGGAAACAATGCCTCATTATCAATACTGACAAACTTTCTAAGGGAATTAAAATTCTGGAAATATGGCCACCTTCAAGTATTATAACATTTCTGTGGAGATTTCTGCACTGTAATTTTAATTATTTTCTAGGTTCGTCACAGAACAATGGGTTCATTCTTTCATTCATTCATTCATACACAATTATGGAGGTCCTGCTTTGTGTCAGATACTACTCTTACTGCTGGAGATAGAACAGTGAATGAAATAGAAAAATAAATCTCTGCTCTCACAGAGTTTACATGCCAGTGGGGAAATGTAATAAAAGAGTATAAGTAAAACATGTAGATGATGTGATTTAGTACTGATATATACTACAGAGGAAAAATTAAAAGCAGGCAAAGAGAAAGATAAAATGTTGAAATTTTATGCAAGACAGATAGGGAAGTCCTCAGCGAAACTTTTGAGGAAGTAAAAAAACTATCCATGTGAATATCTAAGTAAAATGGTCAACACAATGACTTTGAAGTAGGTGTGGGAAGATTTTGAAACAGCATAGAGGCCAGGGAGGCCAAAGCAGAAATAACAAGGAAAAGAATAGTAAAAGATGAGGTCAGAAGTTAAGGGGAGGTATATCATGTGAGTCTTAATACAGAATTAGTTTTTACTCTGAATGTGATGAAAGGTCATGGAAAGATTCTGAGCATGGCTGTGACATGAACTGGTGTAGGTTTTCAATAGAACTATTGTTATTATCTGTGTTTAGAAACAACTTCAATAGGAAGAGCAGTTTAAAGGCTAACACAAAAATTCAGGAGAGAAATCCCTTTTAGTTTAGTTAAGTGGTAAAAACATAAGTAAACAAAAATAATCAAATTCTGGTCATGTTTTGAAGATACAGCTGGTTTACCACAGTACTGAATATGTGTGTAAGATAAGGAGAGAAATCACTGGATAACACCCAGAAAAACATCTGACTACCTTACCCAAAACTTAATCTTTTAAGACTTACATATCACTTCCATTCAGAAGCTTTCCTTGGCAAGTTTATTATTGCTTTATCAATGGGCCTTAGCACCTTGTAACTCTGTCAGACAACTGTGATTATCTGCAGACTCACCTGAATTTCCCATTGACCTGTCAGTTCTCTGAGAGAAGAACCAGCTGCTATTTAGTCCTTCATACCAACAATCCAACACAGTGACTGACATAGAAGTAGTTCAGCTGGTTTACCACAGTACTGAATGTGTGTGTAAGATAAGGAGAGAAATCACTGGATAACACCTAGAAAAACATCTGACTACCTTACCCAAAACTTAATCTTTTAAGTCTTACATATCACTTCCATTCAGAAGCTTTCCTTGGCAAGTTTATTATTGCTTTATCAATGGGCCTTAACACCTTGTAACTCTGTCAGACAACTGTGATTATCTGCAGACTCACCTGAATTTCCCATTGACCTGTCAGTTCTCTGAGAGAAGAACCAGCTGCTATTTAGTCCTTCATACCAACAATCCAACACAGTGACTGACATAGAAGTAGTTCTTAATACATGTTGGCTGAATGACTCTGATGCAAATCACTCTTCTATTAACTTCCTTCGAACCCACTGTTACCTCCTTTCTATTCCCAAGGCCCTCTTTGATACAGTCTTGTTACTGGTATGGCAGTATATTCCTAGTGGGCCACTATCTTTTACTTTGTGTCTACACAGCAGTAATAAGTCTATCAAAGGACATAGGCATGATGTCAGTCCTGTATTTTTAGACTATCATATAAGCCCATACTTTCAAATGTCATTTTTCCCTGCTTTTACTGCAAGGTGGACTGCTCAGTCCTCAAATACTCCCACAATTACAGTAATAAGAGTGAGAAGTTAAGAAAACAATGTCTGAATTTCTTTGATTTTTTGGGATTTAAATTCTGGTTCAATATAATGTAAAAATAACAAAATATTTTCTCCTGGGAGGCAGTACAGTCAAGTCACTAAGACATCATACACTTTGAAGTCAACTACCACTTACTAACTTTAGGACTCTAGGCAAGTTCCTTAACCTCTCTGAACTTCAATTTTCTCATCTAGAAAACAATATTCCACTCTATGACATGATATCCTATACCTCAGATTTGTTATGAGAATCAAGTGATATCACATATAAAGTTTAAGCCTTAGTACAGAATTGACACATACCAAGCTTCTGATTGTTGATTCCTATGAACTGGCTACTAGATGGCCACTCACGGGCAACTGAGACCTATTTGCTATATGCAAATCATAGCAGAGAATCCCTTGACTACCTCTACCTATAGAATATAAGCTGTATCACAAGGTAGGCCCGGCTGCTGTTGACTTTATTATGTGACTGTCTCCATGGTCTCAGGATAACTCTGCCTGTGATAACATCAAATACTCTGCTGAAGCAAATGGTTCTTGATGTATGGTCACATGTCCCCTTCCCTGTGCCCCGCAAAACTTTGTCCCCCATTCCTATCCCACCCTCCAGACTTTACTCCTCATACCATTTTCACATGACCAGCTTTTACTAGCCTGTATGCTTCCAATGGCACAAGAACAGATTCTGCTCAAGTAGAAGTCTTGTCTTGCAAACCTGCTCCACAACTGCTATGTAGGTCCCTCATCCTAATCCTGTCACAAAATGGCAACAAAGTTCCTGTCACAACATCTGATAAAGGCTGATTTTTACTAGTATTGAGTCCTCTGTATCTTTATTTTTGTAGCTCCCACAACACATAAGACAATCAACTCAATCAGCTCTCATCTTCAAATCAATATAGCATGCCTATTAAAAGCAGAGGTTCTAGAGTCAGTCTAAATTTAAATCTTGATCTGCTTCTTAATATCTTACTATCTTGAGCAAGTTACAAACCTTTCTGTGCCTCTTTTTCCTAATCACAATTTCACAAGATGAAGTTTTTAATGCCCATCAATCAGATAAAATTTTTCCTTACTTACTTGGAGGCCCAATGTATTTGGTCAACACTTCCTCTGTGAAAAATTGTGTTTTCTCTTATACTCATTAATTTATCTATCGATCCAACAAATACCCACTGAATAATTACAAAGGGATGAATCAATCACAGCCTCTGACTGCAAAGAAAAAAGATTCTAGCAAATGCACTGGTTAGATCCAAGGTGGGTAAGCTACAGCCTACCTAGAATATTCTTATAGCTGTGGGACAAATACCTGTCTGTAAAGTTTTACTGAAACACAGTCACCGCCATTTAACTACATGTTGCCTATGGCTGCTTTTGGGGTACGAAAGTTAAGTAGTTGCAACTGAGATCCTATGCCTCACAAACTTTAAATATTTATTATCTGGGTCTGGGCTAGTTTACAAGTTTCTTTAGGAAAGTAAGCAGTATGTCTCACACATCTATGACTTCACTGCAGCAATAAATACAGATGTTCAATACTTATAAAGTGAAACTAGTGACCTACATAGATATAAGTAGTTCTGTTTCAATCCAAACTATTTCAATAAGTCGAACACTTTACTCCACAGTCATGTCAGATAATAGTGTACTGTTACCGGAGTAAATCACAGTAAATGAATGCACCCCAAATATTTTTCATTAAATCATATAGCATTAACTTCTTTTCAAAGTAAAATTATTTTCAATTTATATTTTAAACAAGGAAACATATTATTCACACTTTTTGGCTCCTATACCATAACACTTTAGAAAATAAAGGATTCCCTTACTGGAATCTAGCTGTATGATTTCTTAACCTATACTTTAAAAGTTTCTTCATAATCACATATTTAAAAACAGTAATAATAAGAGAAATGAAAAGAACACTGATCTTAGAATTAAAAGACCTGAATCTTTCCAGACTGTACTTACTAGCCATGGGACCATGGGCAAGGCACCAATTCTCTGTAAGTCTCAGTTTCTTGGATATTCTAAAAACTATAACCAATATATTTCTTAAGCAAAGGACTATGAAAACCAATCTATCATGAATGTCAAGGTACTAAATTACAGACAGTACATTTAGGATTCTATAAGGTAAAGCTCAAATTCACTATTTTATTAATCCTACATCAGGTATATCCTTGCTAGTAAGAAATGACCCTTTTGGGGCTCATTAGACAAACTCCTAAAATTCCATTTTGCCCTCTTTTATGTTCTAGGGCTATCACTTGCCTGTTAAATGGAACATCTTGGAGGATCCGGTCACTGCAAAGTGAAAGGAGGCAATTCTTCTGTAACTAAAGAATCAAAGGAAGGGAAAAGTCCTTATTAAATTATTACTTTGTTATTTTTTAACCAGAAGTTAAAAAAAGGAAGACAGATTAATATAAACCAATTATTTTTTACATCCTTTATTATGACCTCCTACTGTTGAAAGACTGACTTCCATTGGACCCATGTAAGTCAATGTACACACACTCACGCTTTGTCTTTTTCATTAAGTGAGAAATAAAGTAATAGGTAGGTTAATTCTAGCTAATCTCCCTCTATTCTGGTTACTTGTCATTTGTTTTTGAAGATGATGACAAAGATAATGGCTAGCAGTTTTGCCTGGTGACACAACATCAAGGAATTTAAGTCATTCTGCTTTGAAGATAGTTTGACTAACCTAGAGCACATGGGGCTAGCATTTTAAACACTGGGCACTAAATAAAGAAGGACTGATGAAGATTTGGCTCTATTTTTTTTTTTGAGATTTATTTATTTATGCATACAGAACTGGGGTACAGGCCAGAGGTGCAGGTGCAGTGAGAGGATTCACCAGAGACAAAGTGGGGAGCAGAACAGGCAGATCAACGAAGTACACTGCTGAGGGGAGCAGCAGGCGGGTCAGGAGAGGTCTGCCGCACCATGTGGGTCACCTCCGGGGCAGGTCGAAATCTTGCTGAAGTGGCTTTAGCTTCTTAGTGCTGTGCTTTAACCCAGTGAGCCACCAGGGAGGACCCTGGCTCTATTTTTTAAATAAAGCACTGTAATTAAACAAAAGTAAATGAGAATATAAGTCATTCACCAACAGAGTGAAGGTATGCCAACATAACGGAAGGTACTTCAGGTTCTTCCCATCAAGCAAAATGACATTTACGATATGGGTCAAAAAAAAAGTCATAATGCATATTTCTAATTTCTTAGAATTAGAAATTTGTAATTGGAAAGATAGCTTTCTAACATTTTTAAAAGGCTTCCTGTGTGTAGTTGGAAGATCTCTTGTCTAAAAAAGACAATATAAAAGTTCACTCACAGCAAGCAAAATCAGATTAATATATAAAGCTGTTACAGAAATAAAAAAAAAAACAGATATAAAATTAACATCCTATTTGTTTCATGGGAGATGTATAGAGACTGTATAATAGAAAATACAAAGCAATACTAAATTTCAGTATGTACTGAATAAATCAAACAATATAATTAACTAAGAAGGCTTCTTAGGACGATTTATATAAACTAGAAATGGTCAAATAATGGGATGATTTACATACCCTAAAATATGGATAACCACCTGTAAGTTGAGTGAAAGAAAGTGCTCTTCCCTCTGTACCACCTGACTTCACTCTTTTCCCTAAGTGATTTGAATAGGATACATGGAAATGAGAGGAGGCAATCTTGCTATTTTTATTCCCTCTACATGGGAACACTATTCTTCCTTATTTACATGGAAAACGCCCTATTTTCCTCAACAGTCTAGCACAGGGTAGTTACTACCTTTTAAGGATGATTTCTTAAACCTCATATTGTCCTGAGTGCCTTTTCTGTGCTCCCAATCACACTTATTTCTACCTGTACTTGCCACTCTATACTGCACTATGTGCTCTGCATTATTGTGTCTGGATACACAGAACTTAGCACAGGTATATACAGTTTGAACTCAGTAAAAAGGTACACTTGGTTGAATTAATGATTAACCTTGTAACAGCAGGTAAGTTTAACTGCATCTATATCTTACCACGTCTGAAAAACACAGTCAAATACAGAAAAGGTGAAGATCTTCACCACAGTCTTCACATTCTGTCCAGTTTTGATTCTGGGAGTTACAGCAAGAAATTTCTAGGGTGGACTTCACCAAATCTAGGCCCAGTGTGGATTTTGCTGACCTAGACTCAAGCCACAGATAACTTCTTTTTTTTTATTTTTATTTATTTTTTTAACTTCTTTTTTATTTTAAACATTGATTTATTATGTATACAAGAGCTAGGGTGTAGGCCAGCAGTGCAGGGAGTGATAGGATTCACCAGAGACAGAGTGGGGAGCAGAAATGCGGATCTACTGAAATATACTGGGGGGAGCAGTGAGCAGGACAAGAGAGGTCTCCCATGCCATGCAGGTCAGCTCCCTGGCCAGAGATTGAACTTGTGCTGCAGTGGCTATAGACAGCTTCATAGTGCCCCACTTTAACCTTATTGCAAAAATTTTAGAGTTAAAATAGTAATTCATAGCAGCATTTTAATTTTCATCCTGAGGATTGTTATATTGGTATATTACCATACTATTAGAAATAGAAAATTCATGATTTATTCATTTCTGTACTCTGCTACTTTATAGTACCTGGTTTATAATAGATGCTCTATGCCTTCTGCCAAAGTCATCACAAAATTAGGATTTTGGTGAAAGATGAGTTTTCTGTGACTTGAACAATTTTCTCCACCATTTGGATTTAAATACTTCTAGGCAAAGAATGTACTCTTCAGTTTTTTACTTCTGTATCGTCCTACACTCACTTATGCCATAAATTTGTTACTTTACAACTCACAAAGGCATTTGAATGTCCAGCCTTTGTCTTCTTAACTGTTAAGGGGGAGGAGATAGGTAGCAGACATTAAAATGACTATTTGAAGGGGAGTTCTTGTATGCTTACCTGCTGGTGATTGGGAAAGTGTTCCATGGCCTTGAGCAATAAATGGGTCACATCAGCCAAGAGTCGGACAGGCATTCCTGCTGCTAGATCTTGCTTGGTTAAGTTAAACACACAAGCGCTTGCAGCCAGTTGTACAGGCAAATTCATAGGATGGTTTCTCATCCCAGTAACCACAAGCTGGAGAAAAAAAAAAAAGTTTAATCCATTAAATAAATACAAGACTTTTTTACATAGCAATATTATTTTTACACCTATAATAATGTCAAACATGTCTTAAGCATTTTCATCATAGCCATGTGCAAAGAGCCTAGGACTCAGCAGTTACTCACAAATACTTTGCTCCTGCCCATGGTCTAGGCAGGTATCAACTTCTTCAAATCCAGAGTTACATTCATTAGAATTTTTTCCTATTCAGATAACTCAGCACTGTGTTTCCAAGACCTAGTACTAGTACAGTGTCTGCTATGTGGAAAGCACTAAATAAACTCTTACTGACTTGAAGACAGTAAACCAGTAGCAAACTTAATTTCAATACCAGCATCCAGTTTCTTGAGGCTACTACAGTGAATATAGTACAATAAAATCTAGTCACTTCCCTCTGGCCTACAGAACTATTTCTCACTTTTTCTTTCTCTTCAAATCTTCAACAACCCCCCTGCCTGCCAATCTTTCCATCAGCTGAAGATCTTGTTTTTAAGTACACTGAGAAAATTGCAGCAATAGAGAACTCCAGGTCCTAACCTCTGCATGCACCCCCTACCAACAGATGTACACATGGTGCCTTCCTGCCAAACCACCAGAAATTACCCTTTTGGGTGCCTCTCAAAAGCACTCCCAAGACCCTTTCCTTTTTTGTCTATTCAAGGGCATTGCTTCAGCTGTCCTCCCCTCTCATCATTTTATTTTATATTGGACCAGTCAATCAGCATACAAGGCTGTTTTTCCCTCCCATTCTAAAAGGAAAAAATACACACAAAAAGCCTTCTTTTCATCTCATCTCCTCAGCCAACTTCCACCTTTTCCTTGGTTCCCCTTTCTAGTAAAAAATCCTTCTTAAAATGCCCTATATTCTTTCATTTCTCTCTGTATCATTAACTGAATGAAGGGGTAAATGAATAAATATTTCACATTATGACTAGAGGACTAGTTCTTTATTGCTCAGGTTCATAGTAGCCAAAACCAAAAATAAAAGATAATGTATATACCAAGTTACAGTGTTCTCTGGACACTGTATGGAGGGGGTATAATACACTGGGGATAGAATCCTGGAGACTGAACTATTACTGGGTCCTATCCAAGGATTCCATTCTTCAAATTTAAGATCTTGGGAAATTAAGATACTTCTGACCTGGTCCCGCTGGCCATAGGGTTGAGTCTTAGCGCTATCCCTCGATCATTGCTGAGGCCAGATTTCAATCCCCCTCCAGGGAGGTGACCTACACATGGTACAGCAGATCTCTCCTGTCTTGCCTGCTGCTCCCCTCAGCGGTGTATTTCAGTATATCTTCATGTTCGTTCCCCACTCTGTCTCTTGTGAATCTTCTTACCCCCTGCACCTCTGGCCTACACCCCACTTCTTCTATGCATAAGTAAATAAAAATAAATCTTTCTTTTTAAGGTATTTCTGACTCTACCACTGACTCAACTCAACACACAGACCCTCAGTTACACAATCTTAAAAGAGGATAAAATCTATCTCTTGGGATTGTTGTATGCACTACCAAATATAATATGGTGTTACATTCAGTAGTTGTCAAAATTAAAAATTAGATGGGGTGATTATTTTTTTTTTAAAGATTTATTTTATTTATTCATCCCAAGAAGAGCTGGGGTGCAGGCCAGGGGCTCAGGGGGTGAGAGGATTTACCAGAGACAGAGTTGGGAGCAGATCAGGCAGATCTACTGAAATACACTGCTGAGGGGAGCAGTGGCGAGACAGGAGAGGTCTGCTACACTATGTGGGTCAGCTCCCTGGCAGGGGATCAAACTCATGTTGCAGTGGTGGCTATGGATAGTTTCAGTGCTGAAACTTAAACCCTTGTGCAAGCAAGGAGGCCAGATGGGGGTGATTATTAAAGATGCAGATCTGTACCTCATTCAACCCTACCAAATCTAAACTTCTTAGGGGTAGAGTTAACAAATATGCTTTTGAGCCCTCCCTCATACAACTATGCAAATTTCTGTATTTCTGGTGGCAAAGTACCATATTTTTACAAATATTGTCCCAAGCAATTAACAAAATCAAGAATCTTCTTTTGCCCTTCAAAAGCTACCTTGGTTAAAATATGTTAACTGGGCCCTCCCTGGTGGCGCAGCGGGTTAAAGCACTGCACAGAGAATCTAAAGCCGCTTTTGTATGAGTTTGATTCCCGCCTGCCCCCGAGGCGACCACATGGCGTGGCAGACCTCTCCTGACCCGCCCGCTGCTCCCCTCAGCAGTGTACTTCGTCGATCTGCCAGTCTGCTCCCCACTCTGTCTCTGGTGAAGCCTCTCGCCGCCCCTGAGCCTCTGGCCTGTACCCCAGTTCTGTATGCACAAATAAATAAATCTTTAAAAAAAAAATATGTTAACTGGAGAATTTAATGTGATTAGTTATGAGAGCACATGAAGCTCATAAATGGCATGAAAAAATGCTTTATGGAATTTCAATACTTTTTCTTCAAAAGTATATATGGAGGGCTCTCCCTGGTTAAAGCACTGCATTATGAAGGTCTTGGAAGTCACTGTAATGTTAAGTTCAATCTCCCGCCAAGGAGCTGACCCACATGGTGTGGCAAACCTCTCCTGACACACCCACTGCTCCCCTCAGCAGTGTATTTCAGTAAATCTGACTGTTCTGCTCCCCACTCTGTCTGTGGCAAATGCTCTCACCCACTACCCCTCTGTCCTTTACCCCAGATCTGTAAGCATAAATAAATAAATCTTTTTTTTTAAAAAAAAAGTATATATGGAGGACACAAGGCTAATATAAAATGCTGGGTCTTGATTGCAGTTATATATTTCCATTTTCTACTATAGCTGGTGAGAAAATATCACATGAATCATAGATTTTTGGCTTTTAAATATGCACTAGAAGACTTTTTATATTGTTTAATGAGACTACTTATGAAACTTCAATGACAAGATGCAACTATCTTACTGTTGCTAATAACTGAAATTCTAATCAGTAGCATTACAAATAAAAATCAAAGACTAATAAAAAATTTTCATCAGCTTTCTTCATAACACAAACATCCATCTAGGGAGATAAAATTTAAAATTTTCATATCCAGTTTCTTAGCCTTACCTTTAAAATTTCTGGCTTTGTTTTTTCCATCACATGAGTCAGGCTAAAAAGGTGAAAAAGAGCCTCCCGGACAAAGAATGCGCGTTCACTATACCGCTTCAATGCTTCTGCAATCTGAATTTCATTGGCTTCTCCAGATACCTTTGAACAGAGCCAGAAAATTAGTTTTTAGGATTCTTTTCAATCCTCTAATTTTCTCTATCTAAACATCAATTATATAGATAGACCCCAGAACAGTTCTGTAAAGGCATGAAACAAATGAGAATTATTATTTTCCAACCCATCAAAACAAACATCCTATGAAAGCACACACATACTAAAGGGATGTATATTAGATAGGCCCAGAACCTCACATTATCTTCTATACAGCATCTACAATAAATCTCTAGTTCCAGTGTCCTCTAGAATGTACCACTTACAAGACCTTACCACAGGTTTGAGGCTCCTATTTGCCTTTTAAGGTAATCTTCTTCCTCTAACTTACATTGTTACAGCTACTAGCCTATCCCCTCCTCTAGATCTTTTGATAATCTAAGCTCTTCCCCTACCCTAGGCCATTTTTTATATCTATGTAAATAGATACACATTTATATATCTATGCACATACAGATACACTCTTACATATATGTAAACCCATACACACAATATAAGTGTGTATATGTATATCTGTATGTATATAGATATATAAAATCTCCTCTTCAACTAAAATCTTTCCGTCTCTCTTCCTAATTTCCTACCAGTTCAAGTTGTTTGACATTTCTTAGGAATGACATCCCTGACCCATCAGTCTAAATCAGTCTCCTAATATATGTCCTTTATAGCTATAATCATAATCCTTCTGGCTAGACCTTCTGACCCATTTACAACCATATCCCAACAGTCAGCATCATATGTGGCATTGATTAAAGAGCCAATAAGTGTTCATCAAATAAATGTATTACTTAATTTTCCCAGATTTATCAAACTCCCATTCAGAGTCAAAAGGTTCTATTAATAATTAAATATATCTAAAGAAAGAAAAAAATTAAGTCTATCTAGGAATTTCCCATTTACATACGTTAATACATTTATCTTAACTGTGGTTCATATATCATTAAGTAACAAAATGTATTTAATCAGAAGGGATTTTTATAAAGGTCAAGTAATAAGTGAAAAGGAAGTTATTAGAATATCATCATGATTCCCAATGGATTAATATTGAGATACTGAATGTTAGTATCTGCTAACATCATAGAAAGAAAACCAACTAAATATTATGTACCTTTAAATGAAAGAGCACAACACATATGGTTATTGCCAAAGGGATCAAACATGAATATGCTTAAGCTTTCAGGCACCAATTTGCAGAAAATACAAAACAGAGAAATAAGCACCATGAGGGTACAATAAAGAAAATCCAGATTGAGGGAAGCTCTAGAAATCTAAAGCACTGAGCCTTTAATAGACAAATTATAAAGAAAAGAAAGGCATGGAGAAGCGTACAAGTTAAAAGATACTCTATAGACAAGTGATTTTGAAAAAAATCAAGATTAATTAAGTGCCTAGTTAAAACAGTTGGGTCATAAAACTGTAAAGAAAAAACATGATTATTATTAAAGTCAGGCCCCCAAGATTAGAGGAGGACATTGTGATTAGGATAGGGCACAGGCAAGAGCTTCCAGGGAGCTATTAACCAGAGTGATGATCTCAAATGCATTCACCTTACTTTTACTCATTAAGCTACACATTTGTTATTAGCCGTCTTTGTCTTATATTACAATAGGATAAAAAAACATATAAAAACTTGTCCAGAAATTATCTATGTTCTTATTAAGTTGAAATACTGAGTCTTTTTTGGCAGTACCATTACACAGAATGACTTGAATAAACAAAAACTGTAAAATCATCTTACCTAATAACTAGGTTTTATATGAACATATATATCCAGGTGAGAATATGCAGTTTTGAGAAAATAAAGGTATGGATTAGGGAAACATTTCTACCACAAGTATGATACCCTATAAATATTAAACATGAATTAGACTACAATACAGATGATACCAAGCGGCACAGGACATCTGTAAGATTGTAGAGTAACAATGGAAGTTCCTTTACAAAATGCTTTTTAAATTTTCTATTTATGTACTATGTATATATATATATATATATATACATATATATATGTAATTTGGCTATGTATTCACATATACAAGTAGTTACTGCATAATAAAATTATTTCAAGTGTTCAGTTTTTTTTATCACCTTGAACTGTTTCTTATAAATTTTGAAAGACACTGAAATATTATATGAAATAAAAAAGACTGAGAGGGAAAATACATAATAATGATCTCAGTCAGATATCATGATCTACATTTGACTGATTTCAACAACTTTATATGAAATATCACCTCAAGTTATCTTTTTTTTCTTAAGACTTTTAAAAAATTTATTTATGCATTCAGGAACTGGAGTATAGGCTAAAGGTATGGGGAGCGAGAGGAATTACCTGAAAAAGGCAGGAGCAGAACAGGCAAAATACACTGCTGAAATACACTGCTAAGGGGAGCAGTGGGCGAGACAGAAAAGGTCTACTGCGCTATGTGGGTTAGCTCCCTGGCCAGAGATTGAACTCATGCTGCAGTGACTGCAGATAACTTCATTGTGCTGGGACTTAATCCCTTGCACCACCAAGGAGGCCCTAAAGTTATCTTTTAATGTAAAATCAAATTCTGTTATTGGAATATTTGCTAACAGAATAGTTTAGCCCAATTTCATTGCCAGTATGTTTTATTCCATGTTTTGCATTTACCCAGCCATAATAAACCCTCAAATCAAGCAATCTGGCTCCTCAAATGATAAGAATCTACAATACAATCAATTTTATACACTAAATTTTTAAAAAGGGAGAAAAAAGGAAGCATCAGTATGTAGTAGTTTCTGCAAATAGTTTAAAACAGAGAAACTATCTTTAGTCACCAAATTAAACCTTATTATGTAACATATGAATTGACAGTAAAATTCAATATCCTAAGGAAAGTTCTTTTAGTACTCTACATAACTCATCAACATCTATCACTGGACGAAAGCTACTTGTAAAAGTGTCCCCTCTCCACTAAATTCAAGAGCAGGGACACTAACGCAGACATATTTAAAAGAGACTTAGTATAATGTTTTTTTTTTTAATAGACCAACTCCTCTGCTTAACAATTGTAGGCAAAGGGGGGGGTGGAATTCTAAAAAAAATCTTTGGCACCTTCATTGTATGTTACTGTGGTTCAATATAAGAATCTTATTTCAAGGAAGAAGTCTCAGCTGGATATAAAAGACCAAGCCATGGAACATTCCAACTTTTATTAGAGATCTGGGGGACAAGAAATGATAAAGGAAAATGAGAATGAGTAGCCAGAAAAGTAGGGAGGAAAATAAGATATGGAGGATATCTTTGAATGAAGTTTAGAAAAACCTGTTCTGTTCAAGGAAGACATCTGTGCCAAAGGCAACTTTAGATCAAGTAAGAACTAGTACTGGGTTTAGCATATTTCTAGTTATTCTTAGGAACTGGGACCCACAGCAAGACAGACAACCAGTTTCCAGTTATGGAAGTGTAGGTTCAGGACACAGCTGGTGACAGAAGGGAAAAGTGGGTGGGAATCAACAATGATAGAGCTGGAAATTTTATGGTAAGAAAACCCTCTGTGTTGAAACTAAAAACTGAGAGGAAAGGAAAGAACCAAGTAAGTAGAGACAATGATATGTAGCAAAAAGGCACATGCTTTGGAATCAAACAGTCTAAGAGTAAAAGGGTAGGCTTTAATACAGGCATACCTTAGAGATATTGTGGGTTAGGTTCCAGACCACTGCAATATAGTAACTATCGCAATAAAGTGAGTCATATGAATTTGCTGGTTTCCCCAGTGCATACAAAAGTTATGTTTACACTAGACTATAGTCTAAAAAGTGCAACAGCATTATGGCTAAAAAATTGGTGTACATACCTTAATTAAAAAATACTTTATTGCTAAAAAATGCTAACCATCATCTGAGCCTTCAGCGAATCTTAATCTTTTTGCTGGTGGAGGGTCTTGTAAAAAACGCAGTATCTGTGAATGCAATAAAGCAAAGTGCAATAAAACAAGGTATGCCTGTACCAGCTGGTTGTGACCCTCTTGCTGAGGACAATAATACCTCCCTCAGAGAATAAATAATACATATGGATGCCATAAATAAATCATTTTTATAACCACCCACCTATGGTACAATATAATGCCTTATAAGAATACTGGGAATCACACTGTCTCTATTTCTTGCATCCTGTAGTGTGGTCTAAAAGATGGAGGCATGTAATGCAAAAACAGCCAACCCAAGCTAATTTAAAGCATCAAAATATTAAGACATTCATTTCAGACAACTTTTTCATCAATCTTGCTAAAGTGGACAATTCTTAAAAAAGGAGATGTGGCAAACTAGCTCTCTGTAACATAATGGTTTTCAGCTCTCAAGTCAGTATCCAAGTAACTTAAAAGGAACTTCAATTTTTGTATACAGTTGAAAAAAGGGCAAAGGTCCAATGAAAACAAGTTTCTCAACTTTGGCTGTATATTGTAATCACCTGAGGAGCTTTAAAAAACAACTCCTTGTGGTTCTAATAGTTCAAACTCCCCAGGTGATTGTTGATTAAAAAAAAATTCCCAGTTTTATCAAGATATGGTTGAAATATTAACACTGCATAATTTTAAGGTATACATGATGCTTGGATACATGTATGTATTGTGAAATTATTACCAAGTAAGGTTAACATGTCCATCAACTTATTTAATTACATACCAGATGATCTGAATTGTAGCCAAGGCTGAGAATCACTGCTTTAACATTTACAAAGGTGAAAATTAAAAGGGAGGTATTTCCCAGGGCCAACATTTTAAAGTAATAACAGTTTCACTTGTGAAATAAAACTTGTTTTATGGAGACACTGTAGAATACAGATGTCCTATTAACCTCAATCTTAAAACTTAGGCTAATTCACTCTAGGATTTATTTGGTCATTGAGAGAGAGAGACAGCAAAAATCATACTGCTCCCAGATCACAGCTATTACAGAAACTTTGCCTGAAGATTATTTAGCTTAATGTATCAGAGACACATTCCTTTTCTTCTTCAGGCAAATCAAGCTCACATCTTTTGGGAACTCTTTCCTCATGTCCTAGAACACAGGGATTTCTCCCCTTTAGTTTTAACAATTCTTTACTATCTGACCTATTTGTCAGACTATTAAATAATATTAAAACAGTAATTTACATTTTCATGATTCCTTCTATCAATAAGCCCTGTGCCAGAAATCTATCTTGTTCCATATAAGCTGGCATAAGTTCCTCATACTTCTATGAATATTCTAATGCAGCTACAGTGTTGTTCCGCATCTGGCTTATAGTGTTTGCTCCATCTGGGATTGGCCTACTTCTCCAGTTTCATCACTGCACTTGATTCTCTACTGCTGAACTCCTATCCCAGTGGCCTTCCTTCAGTTCCTTAGATGCTCCCTACTACCACACATCCTCTACATGCATTATGTTTTGTGCCTGGAATGTTCTCTACCAAACTACTCACCCTCAAGGTCTTCATTCACTCATCAATTCCTCAAAAAGATTAACTTGTCTCTTTGTTAAAACATTTTCATTTAAAGCACTGTGTATTTTCTAGAATCCTAGCACTATACAGTATACAGTATATGTATATATGTGTGTACTCACACATATATGCATATGTGTAATATAAAAATATGTATAAATATAAAAATACACACATACATATTTCAAGCACACACACACAGCACATGACGTCTGATTGTCTGACTTTAACACTAATTACAAGCTCCAAGAGGAAAAGATTAAATTTGTTTGGACTCACCATCAAATCCCCATATCTAACACAGTGCCTAGCACAGAGACACTTGATAAAATATTTTAAATGAATGAAAAAAAATGACTCAAGATGATTTTTTATATTCTAATCTTAAAAACCTAAGTTTACAAATAATATAAGACTGAGATGCCATACATGGAACATTAACCTTCTCCTTTTTGGGGGACCAATGATGTTTGCTTAAAAATGATATCCTGCTATGTTTGGTCACAATATCTACTTCTAGGCCTGCCCTGACTGTTTCAGGTAAGATCAAAGGAATGCTTCTGCTTATGGGAATCAGAGAGATGCCGATTCAAATATTGGTTCTAATTAATCATAAATCACATAATCTCTATGAACTTATCTTTCTCATCTATTGAGTTAAACTTGTAACAAATTTATCCTTCAAGGTCTTACTCAGAGACCATCTTCTCCATTATGTCCCTCAAGGACAGATCTCTCTAAAATGTTCAGAATAAGTCTCCCCAAGATACCTTAACATATAAATTGTGTCCAGCTGAGGTCAAGTGAGGTCCTGCAAGCTCCTTTTGCTATTCCTTTAACTGTCCAGAAGAATAAAAATTAGGCATCTCACTCTAAATTAAGAGTTATTATGAGAAATAAATTTTCTACCTGCGAAATCTATTTATGTGACAGGGCAAATTACAAAACAACAGGTCTTTGTCTTGAGTACCCTTCCTTTCTTCTTGAGGCCCAGGCCCCATCCCACTTCCTAGTTCAGGATATTTACCACCACTGTGCTTCCCTGGCATTGGAAGCCACATTTATGTAGACTCTCTTCCTAAATTTGAGGTTAATTTGATTTGATATTCACCCTATCCAAGAAGGAGCCAATAGTAAGGGGAAATTCCCTTTCCTGGCTAACATGCCAAATTCTCCACCTAGGAGAAATTTTATCTACTCTCTCATAACAATTACACCAACCCTTGGCTTCCAGTTATTTATCATGACATTATCACCACTTCTATTAGAACCTTGGTGGCAGATTATATGTTTTTTTCACCTTTGAGTCCCAGGTTATCTCCAAGTTCAACAGGTATTTGCTAAACTGAATTCACATCATTAACCAATAGAAATCTTAAGAAAAGCAAAATTTTACCAGCTCTACAACAGAGATCTCCCTGGAGAGTTTGGTCTCCCAAACTAGTATCCTTAGTTTTTTTCAAGTGAGCCATTAGAAATGGTATATATAAATGATATAAAATATCTAAACATAATCATAACGAAAACTATATTTTGAGGGTCTACTGAATAACCTGTAATTTAGATATATAACTACAAATCTTCAGAAGAATTCTACATATGAATACCATTTGTCTGATAAAGAGTTAAAAATAAAAAAAATTACATCATAGCTTATTCTGGGTCAAGTAAGCTGGGATTTTAATTAGGGTTCTTTCTCTCTAAAGCAAGGTTTTCCCACTATACAATGTGTTATTTCATGAACATGTCATAAATTATTAGACATTAACTTAAATGGAGTCTTATGCAACTAAGACACTGGTCATTCTGACACAATAATACATTTTTAAAGTCTAACCTTCAAATGTCCTTCGCCTGTGAGGAATTCAGAGTAACCAGCATCAGTGGCCAGCAAACCTACAAACTGCATACTGGGCCTTTGCTGTATAAAGGCTTCAACAGCTTTATCTGTCACATGCTTTCTCCCAGAAACATCTAGGGAGACAAGGTTGGGTAGGATGTCTTTTCGTTCTAGTAAGCGAAGAGCTATGTCTGATGTAAATTGTTTGTCATCTGAAATATCAAGATGATTCAGGTATTTTAGTTCCCGTACAACATCCAGTATCTGGGTCGTTGTCATTTTTAAACATTTCAAGTGGTGCATGGTTAGGGACTTGAGTCGGTCTTTGCAGGCCAGCAGAGCCGTGATGTCTGTGATGGAGGTGTTAGAAATATCCAGACTCTCTAGTCTTGGCAAGGAGGCCACCTCAGCCAGGTCTTCATTATAAAACAGAACATTGGTGATGCTTAATGCTCGAAGGCCAGAAAGTTGGCTGAAGCAGCGCTCATACGGATCTTCAAGGGAGAGAGTTAAAGAGTTCAGCACTAGGCACTGGAGATTCTGCTGGATCCATTTGTTACTGCCAAGCCCACTGATGATGTCTGTAATCGTGATGTCAGCATTCACACCTGTGGCATCGAGTTCCACTAGTTTGTGGTGGCAGAAAGCTTTCCGGAAAGCAACAGCAGAGATCTTGGCTTTACGAATGCAAGCTCGTTTTAAACGCATCTGATTGCCCCTAAAAATTCCTACAGTTCCATCATTCAGCAGACCTGGGAAAAAACATGTAGCATGTTAACTTCTAAACATGGTTTAAGAGGGCCCTCCCTGGTGGCACAACAGGATAAAGCTCAGCACTACGCTACTATCTGCAGCCACTGCACCATGAGTTCAATCCCCAGCCAATAAGGTGATTCACATGATGTGACAGACTCCGGTACTGCCCACTACTCCCCTTAGCAGTGTATTTCAGTCCATCTGTTCTGTTCCCCACTCTGTCTCTAGTGAATCCTCTCACTCCCCACATCTCTGGTCTGTACCCTAGTTCTTGTATGCATAAATAAATTAAAATCTTAAATAGCTAAAATTTCCACCATATTGTACATTTCCAAAGCATTCTCATGTAATACATTTTATTTAAGATACATAATAATTTAGTGAGGTAGAATAGTATCATCTACAATTTATAGATATGTAAAGTGGGGCTCAAAAAGTAAAAGTTTTCCAAGATCACAGAGCAGCAAATAGCAGAATCAGAACTGTGGTAGACATTACTGACTTTCACTAACATCTGGCTCTCAACTTCCTGGATACATGGACAATTACATTTCTTACCTTACCCTTGGAACTGAGTAAGTCCATGTGCCTAATTCTAGACAAGACTGTAGAGTGAAACAAGTGAGAACCACTTGTTTGCTAGGCAATCTTCTCTTGCTATGACAAATGAGGAGTTTTCAAGTTATAAACAGTGTAGCTATATGATGTAGAGCCTCCATATGCCTTGATCCTAGGGCAACCATGGAGCAGAATTCTCCCAGGACCTGCAACATTTATTTATCATAAATGAGTAATAAGCTGTGCATCAGGCCACTGGATCTGGGGGTTAATTTGTTACCAATTCTTTTCTAGCCTTCCTGTGAATGTACTGTAACACATTATAATACACAAATAACAGGTGGCTTCCCTGGTGATGCAGAGGTTAAACTCTCAGCACTATGAAGCTATCACCAGCCACTGAGGCATGAGTTTTATTTGCTCCCTGGCCAGAGAACTGACCCACATGGTTCAGTAGACCTCTCCTGTCTTGCCTGCTGCTCCTCTTGGCAGTGTATTTCAGTCAATCTGCCTGTTCTGCTCTCCATTCTGTCTCTGGTGAATCCTCTCACCCCCCCATACCTCTGGCCTACACCCCAGGCTTTGTATGCCTAAGTAAATAAAATCTTTAAAAAAAAATGCACAGAAACACATTGTATGCACACATATTTAGCACATTAACATCTAGAATTCATTATTAAACCACTAGCTAGTTCCACACACTACATGACATAGAGGTTATTGCTTCTCCCTGTCAGAAGAATGCAAATTAAGTGGGCCCAGCAGCCTCTGAAAACTCCCTTAGATATAGACACAACCACCACATAATAGTGCAAGATGCTCTAGAGTCACATTCATCCCAAGAACACATATCAACGAACCAACAGTTACTGTGAAAGAAGTAACAGCCATGCCAGTAAAATGTAGCATAAGAACAGTCTGCAGTCTGGAGGAAATGAACAGTTGGAATACAGTAAGTCAATAGTATTGAGCCAGAGGAAGAATTCTTAAGTAGCACCTCAGCATTCAAACTAAGGATGTAACAACCAGCTAGTCTCCCTTAAATTAGTGCTAAGATTGGGCTCTCCCTGGTGGCACAACGGTTAAAGCACCACATTATGAAGCTCTCTAAAGCCGCTGCAACAAGAATTTGACCCCCACCCAGGGAGCTGACCCACATGGCATGGCAGACTTCTGACCCGCCCGCTGCTCCCCTCGGCAGTGCTCTTCGTCAATCTGCCTGTTCTGCTCCCCACTGTGATTCTGGTGAATCCTCTCACCCACCACATCTCTGGCCTGTACACCAGTTCTATAAGCATAAATAAATCAATCTTCAAAAAAAACTTAGTTTTAAGATTTTCTGAAAAGAAATACTACTCTCTAGTACATTTTTCAGACTTAATTACTGTTAAAGAATTAAAATCAAGAAAAACCTTTATAATGGGCAGAGGATGTCAGTGGACACCATCTAAGTCTAGACTTTTACAATTATCTGGCAGAAATGAGGGGCTCCTCACCATTCCTGCTGGGGTGGTATCACAGGAAGCCTAGTGGAGGAGAGCCAAGACTTTTACCACTCTCAACAGTAATGAAGACACCTTACCCAAAATAATGTCAGTAGAAGCCTAGTGAGAAGCGGAAATGAAGTACTCATACTTCTCTTCACTGGGGAGGTTTCAGTAGAATTCTAGGGTTGGAGAATCAGAACTCTAATTCCTGCATAGTAATAATGATGAGATTCTAGTCTTGGGTATCAAAAGAAGTCAAGTTGTAAACCAGAACACCTACTCCAATATGGCAGTAACAAAGTAGTACCTCTACCTTCCAATGCTGGAGTGGTATCAGAAACACAAACTAAAGCAAGAGAATCTCATAATATCCAAATTATCTTGATATCATAAAAAATCATACCAATAACATTTCAAACTAAAAAAAGAAAAAGGGCCTCCCTGGTGATGCAAGGGGTTAAAGTGCGGCACTATGAAGCTCTCTGCAGCCACTGTAGCAAGAGCTTAACCCATAGCCAGGAAGCTGACCCACATGGTGCAGCAGATCTCTCCTGTCTCACCCACTGCTGCCCTCAACAGTGTACTTCAGTCAATCCGTTTGTTCTGTTCCCCACACAGTCTATGGTGGAATCATCTCACCCAACCCCCACCCACACCTCTGGCTTGTACTCCAGTTCTTGTATACATACATAAATAATCTTTAAAAAAATAAAAATACAATCTATGTCAATGCTAAGATAACACACATGTTAAAATTATTTGACAGGGCCCTCCCTGGTGGCGCAGCGGGCTAAAACACATCACTAAGAAGCTAAAGCCACTCAGCATGAGTTCCATCCCTGCCCTGGAGGTGACCCACATGGAGTGGCAGACCTCTCCTGACCTGACCACTGCTCCCCTTAGCAGTGTACTAAGTTGATCAGCCTGTTTTGCTCCCTCCTCTGTCTCTGGTGAGTGAATCCTCTCACCGCCCCTGCACCTCTGGCCTGTACCCCAGTACTGTATGCATAAATAATTAGTTGACAAGTATTTTAAAGAAACCATCATAAACCACAAACATGCTTGAAGCAAACATGCCTCAGCAAAGGAACAGAAAGATATAAGGAAAAACCAAATGGAAATTTAAAACTAAAAAACATAATAATGTTTGGGCTCGATGTCGCAATGGGAAGAACAGAGGAAAGGATGAGTGAACCCAGACAACAGAAGTAACAACAACAGTAATTAGTGTTTCAAGAGTGCCTGACACTCTTCGATCTTCTCAGACTTTGTCATTTACTCTTAGCAAGAAGAACTGAAGCCATTAGATGGAATTCCCTTAACTCATGTCAACACAACTTTATATCCCTCAAAGTGAGCTCTTTAAAATTAAACTTTATGGTTTTAATGGAGCTTCCCTATGACCCAGCAATCCCACTCCTAGGTATCTACCCAAAAGACACAAAAACACTGATTCAAAAGGATACCTGCACCCCCATGTTTATTGCTGCCTTATTTGGAAAGACATGAAAGCAGCCCAAATGTCCAAAAGTAGATGACTGGATTAAAAAGATGTAGTACAGATACACAATGGAATATTACTCAGCAACCAAAAAAAAGAAACACATGCCTTTTGCACCAACATGGATGGAGCTGGAAAAAGATCATGCTTAGTGAGATAAGCCAGAAAGAAAAGGAAAAATACTGGATGGTTTCACTCATAGCAGGAATGTAACAAACCAGGCGAGAAAATAATAATAATGAACAGCTATATACCAGAGACATTTTATGGGGGTGGAGTGAGGAATGAGATCAAAAACAGTGAGGGGAGAGAAATGCACCAGACTATGGTGATGGCACATGGGTTATTTGGTGATAGGAAGCCCAAGGGGATTACAATGAGGTGGAAAAAATGCACAAAATGATGTAAAAATAAACTAATACATTATTCAAAAAAAGTTAAACTTTATAGTTTTATAAAAGTATATATTCACATGGCTTTCTGAGTAAATTACAGATGAGATCCTTTTTCTTCAGTGGTAGAATTTTGTAAAGCTACAGTTCATTATCACAACCAGCATATTGACATTACTATGCTCAAGATTCCTATCTACACCTCATAAGGACCCTCTAGTTGCCCTTTTATAGGCATATTCACTTCTCTCTTGCCTCTGCCTTCTTTGTAACTCCTGGCAACCATTTCTGCTTTCCATTTCTACAATATTGTCATTTCAAGAATGTTACATAAATCATTTATTATATAACCTTTTAGGATTGTCTTGTATTTTTTGGGGGTTGGCTTTTTTGACCCAGCATAATTCTCTGAAGAGTCATGCAGAATGTTGCATATATTAGTTCACTCCTTTTTATTGCTGAGTAAAATTCCATGTTTTGCAGTACATCAGTTTGTATCTGGGGTTTTATCGTCTTTAGCTATTAATGAAAATAAACTCTATGTTGTATAGTCATGTATAGGTGTTGTGTGAACTTAAGTTCTAATTTCTGTGGGATAAATGTCTAGGGATTTTATGGTAGGTTGCATGTTCAGAGTTTAAACATCTATCAAGATGTTTTTCATAGTGGATATACCATTATATATTATAAGCAATAATGAATGACTGATTTAGTTTCTCTGCTTTATGTATATATGCTTAAGTTGAATAAGCTTAAGTTGAAACTAGAAAGAAATGCTAGTTAGCAATGGCAGTCTCAAACTGTGCAGCTTTGTAAGGGACATTTAATAAAGAGACTAAGAACTTAAGCAAGTTAGTGAAACCAAGGAGTGTAAATGTCTTCTTTCTGAAGCTATTTTAAAATGTCTTAATTATATCCTCATGTCCCATCCTTTCTTTGAATGTATTTGTCTAGTCATGCTTTTGACTGTATATTTTATATATTAAATTAAAAAAAATTATTTGGCTTTATTTAACCATTCACGAATGGAGCAGTATCCTATCTAGCAACTCGCTTGTGTGTGTGTGTGTGTGTGTGTGTGTGTGTACACACACTATTATCTGGAATCTGGGAACAGGGTTACCTCTAACTAGGTATAGTGGAAGCACAGTGCAGCACAGTGTAAAGAAATATAAATTTGGAACTAGCACACTTGCACTTGAATCTGGATGCCATGTATTAGCAGTGTGACCCTGAATAAGTTACTTCTTCTCTGAATCTCAGTTTCCTTATCTCTATGTAAATAGAGTAATTGCTATCTTTTAGTTTTTGAAAAAATAAAATGCCTGTAAGAATATATAAATAGGGCCCTCCCTGGAGGCGAAGTGGGTTATAGTGCAGCACTAAGAAGCTAAAGCCACTTCAGCATGAGTTCGATCCCTGCCCCGGAGATGATCCACATAACATGGCAGACCTCTCCTGAACCTCCCACTGCTCCCCTCAGCAGTGTACTTCATCAGTCTGCCTGTTCTGCTCCCCACTCTGTCTCTGGTGATTCCTCTCACCACCCCTGCACCTCTGGCCTATACCCCAGTTTTGTATGAACAAATAAATATTTTATATATATATAGGCAATCAATAAATGATAGTTTTCATTACTGCCGCATTTTCATTCTATTTCATAGCTATAGACAAATCAGATTTCCTACTTGTAAACCCTAAATATACAAAAGTATTTCTTCTCTTTCGGAGATTTTAAAATTTATTTTTCATAGAACTGGACCAGAGGTGCACAGATGAGAGGATTCACCAGAGGCAGAGTGGGGAGCAAAACAGGAGGATCTACTGAAATACACTGCCAAGGGAAGCAGCCAGTGAGACAGGAGAAGTCTGCTGTGCCATATGGGTCAGCTCCCTGGCCAGGGATCAAACTCTTGCTGCAATGGATGAGGGTAGCTTCATAGTATTGAGACTTAACCTCTGTATCACTAAGGAGGCCCAATATAACATATTTTATACCATATTTTAAACTTCTAAGTAGATACTTTTTAAGTTAAACACATTATTTTTATGATAAGAATGGTTCTCAAATAAAAAGAAAAGAGAAAGAAGAAAGAACTACATCCAGATTGAAAAAGAAAAATGCTTATTCCAAATTACAAATTAAGTGGTAGGATAGGTAAAAAGAGTTGAATTCCTTTGCTCAGAATCTGGCTAATTTGGGGTTTTCTGTTACTTCTTTTTCTTTTTTTTAAATATAAGATTTATTTATCCATTCATACAGAACTAGGGTACAGGCCAGAGATGCAGGGTGGTGAGAGGATTTACCAGAGATAGAGTGGGGAGCAGAACAGGCAGATTTACTGAAATACACTGCTGAGGGGAGCGGCGGGCAGGGAAGGAGAAATCTGCCACACCATGTGGGTCACACCGCTGGCTGGGGATTGAACTCATATTGTGAAAGCTTCCTAGTGCTGTGCTTTAACCTGCTAAACCAGGGAGGGCCCATTTTATTTCTTTTTCTTTTTCTTTTATTTCTAAGAAAATAGCAATAGCACTACTTCAAAATACACTGCCTAAAAATAGAGTATAATTTTTGCTTTCTTTGTTTATTATATTACCATGAAAAGCCATGGTCTGAAGCAGTCGGTCAGCCACCTCCTGTGGGAATACTCCAGGTTCCTGCAGACACAATGTTCCATCTTGTCTTGCTGAGCAGAACTTCTCAAGATGAGTAGTCAGGAAATTCAAGCAGATATCGAGTAAGGAATAGGGAGATGCCTCCTCCTTGAAACCCAGGAAGAAACATAAAGGGAACACAAAGTAAAAACATAAGTTTCTAGAACAGTGAAGAATGAAACATTCACTTACCAAGTATTCACCGTTTACCAAATGTCAGTTACTGAGACAGTGGGAATACAAAGTGTGACTCATATTTACAAGAGCTACATTTAAACAAATAAAGACATATAATGCTTAAAGTGCTATAATACTTAATGTTACACTGGGTAGTAGTAAAAACATAACAGGGTGCCTCTGTCAAGACCTAAGTTAGGGAGGACCTGGGAAGCACAACAGGATACTTTTCCTAAATTACCCCCATGACCTTCACCTGCTCAAGCTTTCTATGGCCTCCCATGGGCCTGAAGCCAAAAAGGCAAAATTTTAGATTGTTAAAAGTGATGTCTGTATCCTACAAAAACTAGACCCAGGCCCTCCCTGGTGGTGCAGCGGGTTAAAGCACTGCATTAAGAAGCTTGGCCAATTCCGCATGAGTTCAATCCCCCCCTGCCCCTACCCTGGAGGAGATCCACATGGTGTGGCAGACCTCTCCTGACCCACCCGCTGCTCCCCTCAGCAGTGTACTTCATCGATCTGCCTGTTCTGCTCCCCGCTCTGTCTCTGGTGAATCCTCTCACCCTCCGTACAGAACTGGGCCTGTACCCCAGTTCTGTATGAATAAATAAATAAATCTTTAAAAAAAAAAAAAAAACTAGACCCGATTTTCTTTCCAATTTATTATCTCCTAAAATCCCCATCCCAACTTGATAATTTGAAATATTAAAAATTTATTTGGGTAAAACAGTTTGCAATAGAAGTTAGCATCCTCATAAAGATTAACTTGGTAATTTCAGTATGAGGAACAAAGAACTAACCAAATAAGTATAAGGTTTAAGTGCAAAAACTAAAAATTGTTGAAAGTATGAATATTTCCTTCCTAACAACTTCTATGCAACATTATGCTAAAGGTCCAAACAAGGGCACTTAGGCAAGAAAAAGAAAAGGCATTCAGATTAGTAAGAAAAAGTAAAACTATATTTGCAGGGGATATAATTCTGTATAAAGAAAATCCTAAGGAATATACACAGCACACAACATAAACAAACAAAAAAGTTTAGCAAAGGCTGCAAGATACAAAATCTAATATTAAAAACTATTGTATTTCTATACACTTACAATGAACAATCTGAAAATGTAATTAAATAATTGTATACAATTACAATATGTCACAACAAATACTTAGGAAAAAATTAATGTAGTATAAAATTAAAATATTACAGAAGGAAGAAAAAAAACATTAAAGAAGGCCTAAATAAATGGAAAGCCATTTTACTTATGGATCAGATAATTTAATATTGCTGAATTGCTCAACAGATCATAATCCCTATGAAAATCTCTGCTTCCTGTTTTGCAAATTAAAGAAATTGATCCTAAAATTCAGATGAAAACACACAGGACCTAGAAGAGCTAAAATAATTTTGAAGGATTTACCCATGTCAATTAAAAACTGATTATAATGCTATATGAATCAAAACAATGTGGTACTAGCATAAGAATAGATTACACAGGGCACTGAAATAGAATTTCAAGTCCATATAAACTCTTTTATTTCTAGTTAACTGTTTTTCACAAAAATGTCAAAACAATGAGCAAAAGAATAAACTTCCATAATGGTACTGGTACAATACACATGCATGGGGACAAAGAGGATGTCCTTCCTCACATAACATAAAAATTAACTCAAAATGGATCACAGCTCTAAATATAAGTATTATGAAGACATGCACAGTAAATCATCACCATTACTTGGTTAAGTTCTTGGAAATTTCAATTTTAAGTGAAAGAATTCTAAGAAAACTAGGTCCTCAAATAACTGCTTTCATCAGCTACTGAAATTGTTTTTTTATCAACATTATAAAAGCTATAGAAATATTCCAGACTTTGGATTAGTAAATTGTTTCTTAAGATAACAAACCATCAAAGAACAAACAGATAAACTGAACATCGTTAAAAAAAAAAAAAAACTTTTGTGCCCTAAAAACCCATGACTCAGCAGATTAGGCTAAACTCCAGGACATGCAAGGACCTGGGTTCCAGATCTGAGTCATGGCTAGGCCCAGGCCTAGGGCTGGATAAACATGAAACAGTTGTAAACCAATGTTACATTAATAAAAAATAAAATTTTGTGCTTCAAAGGTCATCATCAAGAATGGGAAAAAATATCTGCAATAAGGGATTTGTATTCAATATATATAATATATAAGTAGCTTTTACAACTCAATAGTAAAAAGACAACTCAAATGAAGATAGGGCATGGTCTAAACAGATGTTTCTTCAAAAAAAAATACAAATAACCAATAATCATATGAAAGATGCACAACAGTATTTATCATTGGTGAAATGGTGAAATACAAAGCAAAATAACAATAAAATACCACCCACTAGGATGGCTATACTCAAAAGGTAAGATCATAACAAGTGTGGGTGATGGTGTGAAGGAACTGGAACTCTCTCATAAATTAGTGAGGATGTAAAATGGTACACTTACTTTAGAAAATAGTCTAGCACGGCCCTCCCTGATAAAGTAACAGGTTAGGACATAGCACTGCAAGCTAGCCTCAGCCACTTAAGTGCGAGTTCATCCCCGGCCCCCCAGAGGTAACCACATGGCAAGGCAGACCTCTCCTGACCTGCCCGCTACTCCCTTCAGCAGTGTACTTCATCAATCTGCCCCTTTTGTACCCCACTCTGTCTCTGGTGAAGCCTCTCACTGCCCCTGCACCTCTGGTTTGTACCCCAGCTCTGTATGAATAAATAAATCTTTAAAAAAAGAAAATAGTCTAACAAATGGGCTCTCCCTAGTGGCGCAGCGGGTTAAAGCACAGCACAAGGAAGCTAAAGCCATTTCAGCACGAGTTCAATCCCCGCCCTGGAGGTGACCCACATGATGCAGCCGACCTCTCCTGACCTGCCCGCTGCTCCCCTCAGTTGGCCTGTTTTGCTCCTCATTCTGTCTCTGGTGAATCCTCTCATGGCCCCTGCACCTCTGGTCTGTACCCCAGTTCTGTATGCATAAATAAATAAACTCTTTAACAACAAAACAAAAGGAGAAAGGCCTAGCAATTACCACATAGCCTAGCAATTCCACTTCTAAGTATGCACCTCTGAAAAATGAAAATCTTTTTATCATACAAAAACCTGAATAGAAATGTTTGCAGCAGCACTGTTTCTAATAGCTAAAAAGTACAAACACCTCAAAAGTCAATCAACTAATAAATGGCTAAACATAGTATATTTACATAGTAGAGCATTATTCAGCAAGAAAGGTATATCTGGGGCCCTCCCTGGTGGCATAAAGGGTTAGAGCACACCACTGCAAAGCTAGCAGAGCCATTTCTGTGCAAGTTTGATCCCTGGCCAGGGAGGTGACCCACATGGTTCAGGAGACCTCTCCTGTCCTGCCCACTGTTCCCCCCCCTGCCCCTGTACCCCAGTTCTGTATGCATAAATAATCTTTAAAAGAAAAAAAAGAAAGATACATCTGGTACATTTTACAAGGATAGACCTTGAAAACATTAAGCTAAGTCAGAGAAGCCATTCACAAAATTCTACACATTGTTTCATTTATATGAAATGCCCAGAACAGACAAAGCTAAAGAGACAGAAAATAGACTAATGGATGCTAGGACTGGGAGGAGGGTTGGAGGGAAATGGGAATACTGCTAAAAATAGGGCTTCTTTGTGCGGAGATGAAAACATTCTAAAATTCTTTGTGGTTATAGTTGCAAATCTCTCCATACACTAAAAAACACCAAACTGGGTACATTTTAAATGGGTAAAATGTATGTGAATCACAGCTCAATAAAGTTGTTATAAATCTATAAAGTTGCAAATGCAAGCTTAAAAATAAATGTCAAAATGTTAATATTTAACTCTAGGTTATTTGCTATCAATTTTCTTCTCTGAATATATCAAGTGTTCTATACAATATATGACTTCTACAGTCAAAGTTATTGATTGTTGTTTTACAGTTTACTTTCATATTGACACATTTAGTATTGTAATAACTGGACAGGATGGGCAGCAAAGATGCTATTTTATAGATTTTTTTTATAGGCTTCATAAAAATTAAACAGTGGACCCAAAGTAACAGAGACTATTAGTCAATCCTAACATGTTCTCTTCTTCTACATTAATAAAAAATTTTAATTGTTGGCCCTGCCTAGTGGCGCAGCAGGTTGGAGCACTGCACTGCGAAGCTAAGCCAAGTTGTGGCTGCTTCGGTGGGAGTTCAATCCCTGGCCAGGTAGGTGGCCCACACCATGCAGCAGACCTCTCCTGTCTCAGTCCTGTCTCGGTCCTTCTCCCCTGAGCAGTGTACTTTGTCGATTTGCCTGTTCTACTCCCCACTCTGCTTCTGGTGACTCCTCTCACAGCCCCTGCACCTCTGGCCTGTACCCCAGTTCTGTGTGCATAATAAAATCTTTTAAAAATTTTTTTTTAAATTGTACCTGAGCACATATCCATCTCTAATAAAAACTACACATTCTAGTGTCCTTTGAAGCTAGATGTAGCTAGGACACATTTTAAAAGCTTAGAGGAAATAATTCATCAAATTGAATTTATGTCTCATAGAATTTTGCATATCCTGCCTTACTTCCTGAGTTGTAACTGAATTATTTCCTTTTTTTCTACTCTTCATTGTATCATCTTCCTAGATGTTAAAATTAATCACCCGGATGAAATAAATTACACTTACCTCAGTTGATAAATTTCAAAATAACCTATTTGGCAAAAAAGAATAAATGAAAGTTGGGTAGTTATTAGAGGGAAGATATATTCTTATGTACTACTCTTTTTTAAAGATTTCTTTTTAGGGCCCTCCCTCGAGGTGCAACGGGGTTAAAGTGTGGCCATGAAGCTCACTGCAACCACTTCACCTCAAGTTTGATCACAGGCCCGGGAGGTGACCCACATGGCCCCGCAGACCTCTCCTGACTCACCTGCTGCCCCCCTTGGCAGTGTATGTCAATCTGCCTGTTGTGATCCCCACTCCGCCTCTGGTGAGTCCTCTCAACACTCCTGCACTTCTGGCCGATACCCCAGTTCTGTATGCATAAATAAATCTTTTTTTAAATTTAAAAAAATAAAAAATAGATTTGTTTTTATTTATGTACATAAGAACTGTGGTACAGGGACAAGTATGCCAGCCATTTGGGTTCAGTGCTGCACTCGTGCTGCAGTGGCTGTGTATATAGCTTCAGAGGGCTGTGCTGTTTATCCTGTTGCACCACCAGGGAGGGCCAGAATACTTGGAATATTTAATTAATCATTTAAAAAAAATTTCCCCCAATTGATGATACATTCAAATGGAACAAAAGCAAGTTTTTGGATCCCACAATTTTTCCTTTTCAAAGAAATTCCTTTATCTCTATGTTAATTTTTATTAATAAGTTACACCCTTTTCTACTATCACTCTTCTGTTGGGAAGTGCATCTGCCTAACTGTTAAAAATCTATTTTTGGAACTAGAGTGCAGATTCCAACTTTTAATTTACTAGCTGTGTGATGTTATCAAATTACCTAGCATTTCTGTTCCTCAGTTTTCTCATCTTATGACAGGGGTAATAATAATACCTGTCTCAGGATTAAATAAAATAAACAGTACCAGTGAACTTACAATATTGGTGGTATATGTGAGAATACACAGCTCGTAAGGAGCAGAACCAGAATTCAAACCTAGGAAATATGACTCCAGAGCCTGTGCTCTCATGCATGGCAACATACTACCTTTACAACTTTATATGCCAAATCAAATAGACTATCTCACCTGATAATTAAAGCAGGTCTATGACGCAAACAAGGACAATTATCCCCATTTAAAGATGAAGTACATAAAGATTATGTATCAAGCCAGTGACAGAACTAGAACTATACTCAAGTTTTCTGAAATTTACTACAGAATAGAATAGTGCCATCTAAAATCCATCACAGGAAGACAAACTAAGAAAGGATAAAGCAGAAGCTGGAATTCAGTACCTTTCATCTCTTGGAAATTTCTGCTCAGATTTTTTTCACTGTGACTAACTAGACATACCCCAGGCAGATTAAAAAGGAAATGTATAGGCCCTCCCTGGTGGCTCAGCGGGTTAAAGCACAGCACAAAGAAGCTAAAGTCACTTCCGCATGAGTTCGATCCCCCCTGCCCCGAGGAGATCCACATGGCCCGAGGAGATCCACATGGCCGGGCAGACCTCTCCTGACCCGCCCACTGCTCCCCTCAGCAGTGTACTTCGTTGATCTGCCTGTTCTGCACCCCACTCTGTCTCTCTGGTTAATCCTCTCACCTTCTGCATTTCTGGCCTGTACCCCACTTCTGCACGAATAAATAAATAAATCTTTAAAAAAAAAAAAAAAACACAGGACAGAGAAGAGGTTAAGTCTGACTTCATCTGGCTCCTGAGACAATCCACACAGATTAAACAGGCAGATTTACTGAGATATACTGCTAAGCAGAGCAGGGGGTGAGACAGGAGAGGTCTGCTGTGCCATATGTAAGTTAGCTCCCTGGCAGGGCACTGGGCCCAGGCTTAGTGATGATTGCATGAGAGCACTGAGACTTAACCCATAGGCCACCATGGATGCCCCTAGATAATTTTTAGGAAGAACAGAAAAATACTTTTAAACTAATGAAAATGAATTTCACTCTTCTGACCTACCCAGTTACTATTATCATTCCCCTTCTAAAAAATTGTTCAAAGGCTCTATATCATCTATAATGATGGTTCTCCTGCTGAAAACATGTACAAGGGTGTACAACGGGGCTAAAGTTCACATAAACTTAGCACATGTTAGAATATCAAATATACTCCAAGATTTTCTGAGGGGACAAAGGGATGAAAGACTAGGGTAGTGGGAGTTGTTATATAACCAGCAAATAACTTAAAAAAATTTTGTACTGAAACAAATATATTATGTAGAAGGTTAACACAGCATGATTTTTTTTTTTTAAAGATTTATTTATTTGTGCATACAGAACTGGGGCACAGGCCAGAGGCTCAGGGGCGGCGAGAGGCTTCACCAGAGACAGAGTGGGCAGATCTACAAAGCACACTGCTGAGGGGAGCAGTGGGTGGGTCAGGAGAGGTCTGCCACGCCATTGGTCACCTCCAGGGCAGGCGGGAATCGAACTCATGCGAACTCATGCGGAACTGGCTTAAGCTTCTCAGTGCTGTGCTTCAAACGGCTGCGCCACAAGGGAGGGCCCAACACAGCATGAATTTTAAGATAAAACACAAGATTACCAAGAATTCCTGTTGTAAGGCTGGTTTCAAGAAATTCCTTCCCTATCTCACAGAAAATTTTGTTTCCTCTGCTATTAGAAGAGATGGTAAAAGAGAAACCTATAGAATAAAGTATAAAGATTTTAGCAATAAAGCTATGGATAAGAGTAGAGGCAATGAAAATGTAAAATAATCAAAGGTAAAATATATTTTGAAGGAAGAATTGACAAAATGTAGTCGGTAACCAAATAGGAATAGAAGCTGACTTTTTTCTGAATTCCTAGCACAGAGCACAATACCTGGCACTCTCCTAGACAGGCAAGTATTCTTTAGAAGATCAACATTCACTAACATTTTGATATGCATAATCTCTTTTAGCCCTCACTACAGTCTTGTGGAGGTGGGATAGCAAATATCATTTTGTATATAAGAATACTGAAGCTCAGAAAGAATAAGCTACCCAATTTAATTAGAATGTGACAGAATTGGATACTGAACCAAGGAATTTAATAACAAATATCATGGTCTTTTTCTTACCCTCAGGTGAAGGAAGGAAGAGAACAGAGAAGGGGAACTTAAGAGAAAAATATAACTCTAAGATTTAAAGCAATAGTTAACCTCAATGCATGTGTGTGTGTGCATGCGTGCAGAAAAAGAACACTATACACACATGGATTAAATGCTACCAATAAGAATGCTATGTGAAAACCTATTAAAAAAAAAGTTTCTTCATGTAGAAAAAAATGTCATAATAAAAGGTAAAACCTATTAAAAAAAGTTTCTTCATGTAGAAAAAAATGTCATAATAAAAGGTAAAACCTATAAAAAAAAAAGAATGCTATGTGAGAAACCTTTTAATTTTTTTGTAAACCTGAAATTGACAAAATAAAGAGTCATACCTGCCAAGACAGAAACAAGAAAAACAAAATCTTAAATTATGCAAATAAATAATGAGTCAGAGGGAAGGGCGATTAATATTCACATTATCTCACTAACAAAACTGATACCAGGACTAGGTGAGAGATAAGTTCCTTGGAAATCTGTGAAGAGTTTGCTTAGGCAAATAAAGAATCTGATATTCTGATAAACGGAAGGAGCTAAACACACAGATTTAAAATCACCCTCTAGGACTAGGATTTTTAAAGAAAGTTTATGAATGCAAGAGCTGGGGTACAGGCCAGGGGTTCATGAAAGGATCCACCAGAGACAGAGTTAAGAACAACAGATGGATCGACTGAAATACACTGCTGGGGGGGAGCAGTGAGTCAGACTGGAGAGGTGTTGATAAGCTCCCTGGAGCTTATCAACTAGGTGAGAGATAAGTTCCTTGGAAATCTGTGAAGAGTTTGCTTAGGCAAATAAAGAATCTGATATTCTGATAAAACTGAAGGAGCTAAACACACAGATTTAAAATCACCCTCTAGTAATGACAGCTGAGTCATAAGAACAGAGAAACTCTCAGGAAGAAAGGAAAAAAGATAACTAAACCTTATCATTAACCACAGCACATACAGGCGGCAAAATGACATGATCCCTGAATGATGGTTTAAAAATATCTTATGTGGGGTTTCCCTGGTGGTTCATGGGGTTAAGTCTCAGCATAGCTAAGGTAGCTTATCAACACCTCTCCAGTTTCACTCACTGCTCCCCCCCAGCAGTGTATTTCAGTCGATCCATCTGTTGTTCTTAACTCTGTCTCTGGTGGATCCTTTCATGAACCCCTGGCCTGTACCCCAGCTCTTGCATTCATAAACTTTCTTTAAAAATCCTATGGTAGGCCCTCCCTGGTGGCGCAGAGGGTTAAAGCACAGCACTGAGAATCTTAAGCCACTTCCGCATGAGTTCAATTCCCGCCTGCCCCGGAGGAGACCACATGGCGAGCCAGACCTCTCCTGACCCGCCCGCTGCTTCCCTCAGCAGTGTACTTCGTAGATCTGCCTGTTCTGCTCCCCACTCTGTCTCTGGTGAAACCTCTCACCGCCCCTGAGCCTCTGGCCTGTACCCCAGTTCTGTATGAATAAATAAATAAATCTTAAAAAAAAAAAAAAATCCTATGGTAGACCCTCCCCGGTGGCGCAGTGGGTTGGAGCGCAGCACAAAGAAACTTAAGCCACTTCCGCATACATGGGTTCGATCCCCGCCTGCCCCAGAGGTGACCACATGGCTCGGCAGACCTCTCCTGGGCCGCCCACTGCTCCCCTCAGCAGTGTACTTCATCGATCTGCCAGTTCTGCTCCCCGCTCTGTCTCTGGTGAATCCTCTCACCCTCCACATCTCTGGCCTGTACCCCAGTTCTGTACAAATACATAAATCCCTATGGTAAATAAGGAAAACAACTCCATTCTGAAAGAACAGTGCATCCATTTATTAAATTGGGGAAGGAGGCCCTCCCTGGTGGCAAGAACAGAGAAATGGGTTGGGATGTGGCACTGCAAGTGAGCAGAAGCCAGTTCAGTGCCAATCCCCAACCCGAGAGGAAGTGAGAGGAAGTGACCCACATGGCGCAACAGACCTCTCCCAGTCTCACCCACTTCTCCCTTCAGCAGTGTATTCATCGATCTGCCTGTTCTGCTCCCTGCTCTGTCTCTGGTGAATCCTCTTACTGCCCCTGCACCTCTGGCCTATACCCCAGTTCTATATGCATCAATAAATACATAAATTTTTAAAATAAATAAATAAATTGGGGGAGGAGGATTAACATGGTGTTTTCTGGAATAGGATATATCCTGACATTGTAAGTTCTTCAAAAAATTTTACCCAGATTGGTCCTTTCAAATACTATTGCCACAATCTTTCTGGTACTTATTCATCCACAAATTTACAAAAAGGAAAAAGAGATATTAACAAAGGTATTTTACACAAATCATTCTGACCTCCCCCAAATAAACCTCCCTCACAAAAATGCATAAAACGGGGAGAAATTGTAAGCAAATTGTAAGCAATTCTAGATGTTATGCAGCAATATATGTTTCTGAATAGCTTTCAATATTATAGCAAAACAATAAAATATTAATCAAAAGTAAATTAAATACTACATATGCAGCAGAAATTCAATTATACATCTATACAACCAAATAAAACCTCTCCTGTCAAGATCCCCAATTCAAGCATCCCCTTCTTAACAAAGTCTTCCTGAATTTCTAACCATCTCCAAAGTCATTAATTCATTCAATAAGTATTTATTGAGCTCTTACAAGGCACTAGGTGTACAAAGGTATTCAGGATGCCATGAACAAAACAAACATGATCTCTACCTACATAAGGCTCATATTTATCTCATTGGATTGCTATGAGGATTAAATGAGAGAAAACATGTCAATCATTTAAAACAGGGTCTCTACACAGTCACATTCAATAAATATTATCTATTATGTTGCTGCCTAGTCACACTACCTAAAAAAGTTGCCAATACTTACACAAGATCACTTTATATCTTAATCTAACTTCTTAGCATAATCATTTCTCACTAGTTATTTATTGTCTATTCCCACTCTCCAAGGACCATGTTTTTCTTTTTAACCACTGTAATCCCAGAGCCCAGAATAGCAGCTGGCCGTTAGCAGATTATCAGAAACCATCTCCTATATTAGTGGTTTTTATAGTCTGGGAGTAGAGATAAACATTAGCCAAATAATCACAGAAATAAATAAAAATTACAACTGATATGTAGTCTATGAAACAGGGTTTTTGTTTTTGTTTTGAATAGTAAACAGGGCAAGAGGGAATTCCTTTAGTTTCTTGAACTAAAAACTCTGGAGTTAAGCAGGCAAGAGAGTTATCACCACAGATTATTTGCATGCTCTTTCCCTTCTATCTGGTTTTTCACAACTCAACTCTATTAATTTAATCCTTTAGTTCTCTTCTTGAAAGTAAGATCCTCTTTGGAAGCTGACCCTAACTATCCTATACCATGGACTATCTTTGCACAATTTTTCCTGTCTTAGCATTTTTCACATCTAAAATTATCTTGGTTTCTTTGATATTTATACTGTTCACACACAAGACAAAGGCAGAGAATTTTTATTATCTGTGATAGCCCCAACGTCAACATAATCAGTGGCACTCAAAAGAATCTTAGATGAATTTTAAAAAGCATTGTATCCTTGCCCATTGGTTCTTAAAATGAGGCTCACAGTCTTAGGCAGGTATCTGTTAGAAATGTAAACTCTCAGACCCTATTCCTGACCTAATAAATTAAACTCTTGAGGTGGTAGCCCACAAATACTCCTTCCCTTCCCAAAAGGGCCTGCATAAATCCTATTCATCTTTCAGATCCAGCTGAAAATGCCACTTATGTATCCTAAATGCCCAAAAAGGAGTTTATAACTTCTTCCTCTGAACTCACTCCTTCATTCTGAGTGGGAAAGCCAACACTTCAGAAATCTAGCAATCTGGTATCTAAGCAGGACAACACTTTATTTTGAAGAGATATCTCACTAAATTTGCTTTTTGCACTAAAAATGAAATTCTCACTACACCCTTTCTGTGCAGTCCACTGGTTGCCTCAAATTTCAGTTTAAGGTTAAACTAGCCTTGCCAGGTAGGAAAATGAGACCTTTAGCAAATCATTTAAGCACCGAGTTGGCCTGACAAGGGGGAGAAAGAAAGGCACAATTGCTACCTAGAATTGCCTAGAACTCATATTTCACAAAGAGAAACAGGTTAACCCACAATGACAATGTAATGGGTTGTGAATGTGAAAGGCTGTTGTAGGAAAAGAGCAAACTAAAAATGCAGTCAATGAGTTAGGGAAAATTCAAACATTAAATGGTTTAATAATAAGCCACTTTCTAAGAAATCAATAGGAGAAAAATAGAAACTGACTAGCCTCCTGGAAGAACACGATTACCAGGACTTAAGCTTTGACTAGACTGTCTTATTCCTCCCAGACCAAAAATTTAGGCTGCTACATATGATGAGGCAATGTTTTCATTAAATGCACTGCAAACCATTTATAAACCAACTCAATAAAAAGCCCACTGAAGCCTCAATCTATTTTGAAACAGGAAGGAGAAAATTTGCAAATATAAGGTTCTCTCAACAATGCAGAGAGGACAAAACAAAGAAGCTATTAGAAGGTATTAAAAAGACTGTCACCAGTCTTCCCTGGTGGCTCCCTTGAAGCCCCTTCGGTGAGAGTTCGATTTCGGTGGGAGTTCGATCCCTGCCCCAAGGTGACCCACATGGCAAGGCAGTCCTCTCCTGACCTGCCGGCTGCTCCCCTCAGCAGTGTACTTTGTCGATCTACCTGTTTTGCTCCCCACTCTGTCTCTGGTGAATCTTCTCATTGCTCCTGCACCTCTGACTTGTACCCCAGTTCTGTATGCATAAATAAATAAACCTTTAAAAAAAAGACTGTCACCATCTGACTGCCAGGCTCACTCTCAGTATTCAGATGCTCTGTCTCTTGTCTCCAAACAAAAACAAACCATTGTTCTGAGTACTAGACAAGCCTGAAAATGAGTATTTTTAAATTTTTCAAACGGGGGATTTAAATTACCTCCACATTAAAAGATGTTTAAAATAAATACAATTTTCAAAACATTTTTAGCTGTTTCTGTCTAAAGGCTTATCTTGCGAGGTGACAGTATGCACCCTGGCCCTCACCCGCGTTCTCATTCCATCACTTCAAAACATGCTCCAATTCCCTCCTTCCCCAACTACATAAACGAAAGGGAAGAATAAAGCCTGCAAATCCTATCTGCCTGCAATACAGCTCCAGGAAAGCAATCGCCTCACACTGTTCCTGCTTAGGGCCCCTGACGCTGTAGAAGTGGAGACAGCTGTGAAAGCTAGGGGAAGACGATAAGGGGGAGAGGAAATACAGAGGGTGAAAGGGAGAAAGGATACAGCAAGGAGGGGACAGTGGAAATAAAATGGTGAGGGAGGGGTGAGAAAGGAGAGAAAGAAATAGGGAGGAAAGGGAGTAAGGAGTAGAGAGACCCACAGAGAGAGAGAGAAAGGCAAAATGGTAGAAAAGGGAAGGTCGGGTTAAAGGACGGGGAGTTGTCGGGGGTGTAAGGGGTGGAGCCATTAAGGACGATCTTAAAAACGGTGCCAAGGGGAGGAGAAGGGAGGG
>NW_004567109.1:29083281-29107357 GCF_000260355.1 Condylura cristata | reverse complement strand
AGGGGGGGGAAGGCGGAGAAGGGGGGAGGGAGGTGGCTGCTCAGGAAGTGGTGGGGACCACAACGGATGAGATAAAGGCAGGGCAAGAAGGGGTCAGGCCCTCGGCTGCCGGGGTGGCAGACGGCAGCGGCTCCGCCCCCGCAGGCCCCGCTCCCTCACCATCGTCGCTCCGGCCTGGTCCTCGGGCTTGCAGCCTGGATCTGGGGTTGGGCGAAGGGCCGGGCCTAAGCCCGCCCCCAAGCTGAGCAGACGCGGAGGCTCCAGGAGGCTCAGGCGAGCGCCGGCTCCGGGCTTGGCCCAGGCCTTGGCCTCCTTCTCAGAAGGTGAACGTGCACACGCGAGCGACAGGCAAACCAGAAAGCTGCAAAGCGCTGTCGGGCCCCCCGCACGCAGACTCCGCCCGTGACCCCGCCCTCCTCGGGTTTAGCCCCGCCCCGCTCTCGTTGCGCATGCTCCTCAACTGAGGTGGCCAGCGCGCTGTCCCCCCCTCAGGACCTTTAAGGAAACACACCTCTTCAAAGTCGAGCCTCGCGTTAACTGTGATGCTTTAAATATTACGTCATTACAGAAGACTAGCGCGCTCACCCATTTCAATCACTTATAGACCCCTGTGATGCTGGTTCTTTGTTATTCCTTGCTAATGTCACAATTCTTGGCGATTTTTGTTATCTTCGATGATTCTTCCAGGGCCGGGACCTGTCAGGTCACTCACTCTCTTCTAGGGATCATTGCATTCTCACACCTTGTATCTTCTCATTACCAATAGTTGTAACCCCTCTATATCTCAATTTTAAACTTACAACTCTCCCACCACCTCCTACCTTTGTAGTTCATTCCCCTTAATGCTCAACTTCAAAAATTCGATTCTTCCAAGACTCAAAATCTATGGATGTTACGACCTTTTCACTACCTTTATGTCTTCACCTCCTTCCTTCAACAGAGCAGACACTATTGTTTATCATGAAAATCATTCTCAGGCATTTGCCTTCATTTTTCCAGTCTTCCTCTCTTTTCCTTATTCATCCTATGAAACTGTAATCCTGAAATTACTGCAAAGCAGGAACGTGGAGAAAAATCCAAAATCTTACTAACGGATATCACGATCCCCAAATAGACCTTTATTACACTGCTACTTTTCTTCAGTTCTGTACAGTCTACCCTACTAAAGATCTATTTTACATCTCTTCAAACTTCCCACGCGTCCTCCCTCATCCTCTTACCTGATGATTTTACTTCCAATTCAAAAAGAAAATTAATAAAAAAGAAGTTACCAGTCTCCCCATTAACTATGATTTCCAACCTACCTATAACTCTTGTTTTGAATGTAATTCTGCTCTCATACCTTTTCTTCCTTCCCTTATTCAATTGACCTGTTTGCCTTTTAATTAGGGTCAACCTTCCTTAGTTCTCAAACAATCTGCACTGAAATTTTGGATGCGTTTTTTCCGTAATCAGTCACAAATCTATAAGAAAAGATAATTTACTAGAGAAATGAAATTTTAAAATGGCATACAAAATACAAGCCCAGATTTTGTTTACCATCTTTTAAGTGTACCATCTTTTTAAAAAAAGTGTACAGTTCAATGCCCTTAAGGACATTCCTATTATTGTGCTAAAATCACCATCATCTCATTCCTGAACTCTTCATCCTGCAAAACTGAATCTAGATACTCATTAAATGGTAACTCCTCATTCTTTCCTACACACATGTCATTATAGATTTGGCTACTTTAGGTCCGATTCTTTCATATGAGATCCATTAAATATATGTTTTTTTAAGATCTATGTATTTATGCATATAGAACTGGGGTACAGGCCAGAGGTGCAGGCATGGGATTCACCGGAGATAGAGTGGGGGGGAACAGAACAGGCAGATCCATAAGTGCATTGCTGAGGGGAACAATGGGCAAATCAGGAGAGGTCTGCTATGCCGTGTGGATCACCTCTGGGGCGGGGGACCCAACGGAACTAAAGTGACTGCAGCTGGTCCACTTATCACACTAAGAGTAACACAGTACTAATTTCCATGCTGTTTCGCGTTTTCAAAGACCTCTATCCAACTTTGCCCTACTCTTCTACATCAACATGTTTCTGCCTTTCATTCCCATTGGATAACAACATAAATTTATTCCATCATAGTAGATACAACAAAACACCTCTATTTATCCAGCTTGCCCATCCAGCTTCTTCCCCATTTCTTTGCTTTGTTCTAGAGCAAAATGTCCCATAAAGGTGGCCTATCCTATACTTGATGTCTTTGCTTTTTTTTCCCTCACTTTCTGTGATGCCTTACCCACTTAAACTTTTACCTCCTCTACTCCCCACTTAAAATGCTCTTCTCAAGTTCATCATGCATTAATTTACTAACAATAGTCAATCCTTAGTGACATTTGGCATACCAAGATACACAAAATACAGCTGATCATTTCCTTCTCCTTAGCTACCATGAGTCCCTGCTACTTTGGATCTTCCTCTGTCTCCCTGGGTACACTTGGTTTCTCCACATTTCTGTGACCTCTAACTACTACAGTACTCCAGAGGTCAATGCATTAAGTATTGACCTTGGGCCCTCCCTGATGGTTAGGACACATCACTCCAAGTGAGCCCCAGCCACTTCAGTGTGAGTTTGGTCCCCACCCCAAAGGTGATCCACATAGCACGGCAGACCTCTCCTGACCCACCCACTGCTCCCCTCAGCAGTGTACTTCGTCAGTCGGCCTGTTCTGCTCCCCACACTGTCTCTGGTGAATCCTCTCACCACCCCTGCACCTCTGGTTTCTACACAAGTTCTGTATGTATAAATAAATAAATCTTTAAAAAAATCTTCCATAGCACTGTTTGGAGGTTCCTCAAACTGCTAAACATGGAGCTTCCCTACGACCCAGCAATCCCACTCCTAGGTATCTACCCAAAAGACACAAAAACACTGATTGAAAAAGATACCTGTACCCCATGTTTATTGCTGCTTTATTTACAATCAGAAAAACATGGAAGAAGCCCAAATGCCCAAAAGTAGATGACTGGATTAAAAAGATGGGGTACATATATACAATGGAATATTACTCAGCAACCAAAAAAGAGAAACACATGTCTTTTGCAACAACTTGGATGGAGCTGGAAAAGATCATTCTTAGTGAGATAAGCCAGAAAGAGAAAGAAAAATATCGGATGGTTTCACTCATAGCAGGAGTATAATGGACCAGGTGAGAAAATAACAAAAATAATGAACAACCATATACCAGAGACATTTTGTGGGAGTGGAGTGGGAAATGGGATCAAAAACGGGGGGGGGAGTGCACGGGATTATGGTGATGGCACGCGGGTGACTTGGTGATGGGAAACCCGCGGGGATTACAATTGAGATGGAAAAAAAAATGTACAAAATGATGTAAAATAAACTGTTATAAAATAAAAAAAATTTAAAAATCTTCCATAGCATAATTAAAAAAAGGTTTTGTCCTTACCTTTTAATTTATATTCCTTGAAAGAACCATGAGAAAAGTTTTTATAATCTCAAAGTAAGGAAGATCTTCTAAAGTACAAAATAAAACTAGATTTAAAAGAAGATTGATGCATTCAATTATGTAGAAATAAAATATGTCTGCAAGGCAAAAATCACCATAAAAGAAGTCAATGACATATATTTAATTTCACATAATAATAGAAAATGGATAATTTTCACACTTATTTATAGAATTCAAATCCATAAGAACAAAAACCCAAGGGAGGAAATGTACAAAAGACATGAATTGATTGCTCATAGAAAAAGAAGTAGAAATGACTTTTAAATGTTTAATCTGATTCATAAAAGGATGTATTCAAAAGGATTGCATTCATAAAATGCAAATTTAAAAAATTCTAAACACCATTTTTCACCTGTGAGATTGAAAAATATCTAGAAAAATATCTAGAAAATTGATAAGCACTCTGAGGTAGTAATTGTGGTGATATTTTAACAGGTGCTCTCATATTTTGTTAGATTTGTAATTACAACAACTTCTATGGAAGATAATTCATTTAAATTTTTTTCACTTCTAAAACTTTAATCTACACACATGTTCAAGCACTCACAAGCTTTGTAATAGCAAAACACTGGAAACAACTTAAATGTTTGTTAATGAACATTAGTAGACAGTTTATTAATAAATTGGTTATATGACACTGTGTTATTACAAAGCACACTCCATGGCCATAAAAAAGTAAGAGCATTCTTCTCCTGCACTGCTGGTGGGAAGGCAAACTAGTACAACAACTATGGAAAACTGTTTGAAGGTATCTAAAACTGCTAAAAATGGAGCTTACATATGACCCAGCAATCCCACTCCTAGGTATCTACTCAAAAGACACAAAAACTCTAATTCAAAAAGACACCTGTACCCCCATGTTTATTACTGCTTTGTTTACAATAGGAAAGACATGGGATCAACCCAAATGCCCAAAAGTAGATGACTGGATTAAAAAGATGTGGTACCTATATACAATGGACTATTACTCAACAATGAAAAAAGATAAACTCATGCCTTTTGCAGAAACATGGATGGAGCTGGAAGGGATCATGACAGTGAAATAAGCCAGAAAGAAAAAAGAAAAATGGCTCTTCCTGGTAGTGCAGCAGGTTAAAGCACAGCACTAAGAAGCTAAAGCCACTTTCGCGTGAGTTCGATTCCCTCCTGCCCCGGAGGAGATCCACATGACGTGGCAGACCTCTCCTGACCTGCCCTGCTCGGGCAGTGTACTTTGGACGACCTGCTGTTCTGCTCCCCATTCTGTCTCTGGGGAATCCTCTCACAACCCCTCCATCTCTGGCCTGTACCCCAGTTCTGTATGCATATATAGATAAATCTTCAAAAAAATAAAAGAAAAATACTGGATGGCTTCACTAATAGCAGGAGCATAAAGGACCAGGGTAAAATAATAATAATAATAGTAAACAACTATATACCAGAGACATTTTATGAGGGTGGAGTAGGGATAGGATCAAAAAAAAGGTGGGGGAGTGTACAGGAGATGGCACAGGGGTGATTTGGTGATAGAAAGCCCAGGGGGTTACAACTGAGATGGAAAAAGACACAAAATGATGTAAAATAAACTATTACATTATATTTAAAAAAAGAGTTCTTTTTCTTATTCAAGGTTTATTTTAAGTGAAAAACCAAGTTGCTAAATAGCACATATTGCATATTATTATTTCTGTAAGAAGTAATGATAACAGTATGTATTCAAAAATTGCTTATATATACAGAAAATATCCCAGAACAATTTATTTTAGTTTTTTCCAAAGATTTATTTATTTATTCATACAAGAACTGGGGTGTAAGCCAGAGGTGTGATGAGTGAGCGGATTCACCAGAGACAGAGTAGGGAGCAAAAAAGGCAAATCTACTGAAATACACTGCATAGGGGAGCAGCTGGTCACACAGGAGAGGTCTGCTGCTTGAGGTGTGTTAGCTCCCTGGGTGGGGATTATTAAACACAGACAGCAGGAGTGATAGCACTGAGATTTAACCCCTGCACCATCCGGAAGGCCCAATCCTAGAATAATTTAACAGGCACTGATATTGTCTGGTTGCTGCTAGGAAAGACAACTGAATGACTGGAGACAGATAGGGTAATATTTGTCATAATACAGCCTCTGTATCTTTTGATTTTTTTTTAAGTCATGAAAATGTACTACCTATTCTAAGAGCAAGTAAAAATTTTAATAACAATCAAGGTATTCAAGGTCTATCATAATTTATTTCTTCAAACAGTCATTTGTTTATAGAACTTGGAGGCTATGTATTCTTGCATGATAGCTGTTACTGCTATAATTTAATACCAATGTGTTACATTTTGCTCTAGAAGACAGAGCTGCAGGTAAGGAAGAAGTGAAGCTATAGGACAGTAGATTTCAGTTTCACAGAGGAACTAACATTCTAAGAGCAAGAACTGGAATCTTGTGAACTACTTGTAAGGTGATAAACTCCTGGTTATCAGAGATGTGCCAAGTGGCAGCTGATTGGAAAAAAAGTTGAGAATATGATAGAAAGGAGTTCTATAGTGAGTTTAAAACTGGATTTGATGTTTGTGCAGATTCCTTCAATTCTGAAATTCCAGTTCAAGAAAGTTAAATGGGAAAAGGCCAAAACAAAGGATTAGGAACTTCAACCCCACTCATTTATTTCCTAGACAGGGTTTCCTGTTATTTTTAATATCCAGTGCCCTGGATTTAGAAGGGAGGGACCATTCTAAAGGTCTGTCTTTTGCGAACTGTATTGGCTAATGAAAAGTTTCCCCAATAAAACTAAACAAGTTCCTCCTTAACAATTTAATAAGGGGAGTGAGAAGGGGAACAAACATTGCTATGATGACATTTCAACTGACAACTGAGCATGAACCGTTGAACTTCAGCTAATCATCAGAAGGCAAGAAGCAGAATTTTACTTTCATATTATCATCTATTATGAGAAATCTACTCTGGCTGGTGGCCAGCTACTGTCTGTGTAGAGCTAGGCATATCAAAGGGATTTTTTCAGACCCCAAAGTAACCATCCAGATACTAACACTAGCAATCCCTCACAGAGTTACAGCTGTTTTGTAGGAAGCTCTTTTATCAGCCAGCCTCAGAGTTAAGTCTCACAACAATCCTCTATGGTTATTATTCCATTTGCTCGATAAGAAAGCAGGCTCAGAGATAGGAAACCTCACAGATTTAGCTGTGAAAGAACTAAATCTAACTCCAGAGTTCATTCAGCTACCTCACAGCCTTGGAGAAGACTGACGTTTCTCTCTAGGATAGTAAGACTAGGTGAGACGAGGATTTCTAACTCGAAATTGATTCTCTACTATAATGCATGGTAAACTTTAGTATCAGACTCAGCTGGAACACTTATTAAAGCAGTTTTCTAAGTTCATCCCCCACAGTCTGAGCCACTGGGTCTGGATGGGGGCTCAAGATTTTGTATTTCTAGCATATTCCCAGGAGATGTTGGTGATGCTAGTCCAGGGAGAAAGACACACTGGGAAAGAAGCCACATTCCTATTTGTCCATCCTTCTTAGAGTCTTCCATGAGATGCCAGAAAGCAAATGAGGATCATTCAGCAGAAAAACAAAAAGGTATTAGTCTTCTCTGGACTGTTGCTGAGACACATGTTCTATCTCAGGATGAGACTGAGGAACACTGTGTCAGGAATCTGAAGAGATGAATTCTGACCATGGAGAGGTGGAATTTGATACCTTTAAGGCTTCTAGAACTCTGGGATACTTAGGCCTTGAAGCTCTGTTATATTATCTATAGGTATCCCAAGGGAACAAGTGGTCCAGAAAGGGCGGTCTTTGACTAGTCTTTTTATCTTGATTCCTCTAGGTACTTGTGCAAGAGTAACAACATTTATCAGGCACCACAGGAAAAATCAGAGTTTATGTAAGAAATCCTCTTTACATAAGGGCTTCAAGACCTCATGGGGGAGCTGGTAGAAACACCTGACTGTGAAATCAGAAATGGTGTCTCCAGAGAAGAGAAATGTGGAATAAAAATCAATTAAGTATCTTCTCACCCTGTCTTAATTAAAAAGGAACAATGAACAGCGGGGTTTTGTTCAGAAACCAATTCCTAGGGCCTATAAATACAGTAATGTAAAATGAGCCTTTTAGATCACTGCTCAAGCTGAAAGAGAGGTTTCTAGTATGAATACATTTTGCTTTTTAATTATGTTATGAGCCTCCCTGGTGGCCTAGGGGTTAATTCTCAGTGCTATCACCCTGTTGTCTGAGTTTGATCCCCTTCCGGGGAGCTGACCCATATATGGTGCAGCAGACCTCTGCTGACCAGCCTGCTGCTGCTCCCCTCAGCAGTGTATTTCAATAGATCTGCCTGTTCTGCTCCCCACTCCATCTCTGATGAATGTTCTCACCCCCTGCACTTCTGGCCTGTACCCCAGTTCTTGTATGTATAAGTAAATAAAATCAAGATAGTTCAAAGATGGTAAAAATAAAATAAAATAATGCGCTAAGGAAATTTACAGCAAGTGCCTGGTCCTAGAGTCATCAGATTTTTAACTTCTTGTTTCCGTGTGTGAGAACAGCAAAATCTTGTCCATGAGTCCTATGCTTTCTTGTCCTGGGAACCTTCCTGACTTAGAATCCTATGACAATGGGAACCCTCTCTGACTGGTTCATAAGGCTCACCCCTGCAGCCACTTCACCTTGAGCTCTATCCCCAGCCAGGGAGCTGACCCACATGAGGCAGCAGACCTCTCCTGACCCGCCCGCTGCTCCCTTCAGCAGTGTACTTCGCCGATCTGCCTGTTCTGCTCCCGGCTTTGTCTCTGGTGCATCCTCTTACCGCTCCTGCAATTCTGGTCTGTACCCAGTTCTGTATGCATAAATAAATAAATCTTAAAAAAAAAAAAAGGAATCCTATTACAATGGGGTCTTTGTGTCTGGATTCTTCAACTATCGTTATTTTAAGACCCATCTAGATGTTATAGCACATACCAGGATTCCATGCCTTTCTATGGCTTTCTATTGTTTGGGTGTACCGTTTTTCTTCATCCATTCTCCATCAAGTTGATGGACTTTCAGGAGGTTGTTTCTATTTTTTGGTTATTAAGAATAATGCTGGTGGCCCTCCCTGGTGGCGCAGCGGGTTAAAGCACAGCACTGAGAATCTAAAGCCGCTTCCGCATGAGTTCCATTCCCGCCTGCCCCGGAGGAGACCACATGGCGAGCCAGACCTCTCCTGACCCGCCCGCTGCTCCCCTCAGCAGTGTACTTCGTTGATCTGCCTGTTCTGCTCCTCACTGTCTCTGGTGAAGCCTCTTGCTGCCCCTGAGCCTCTGGCCTGTGCCCCAGTTCTGTATGCACAAATAAATAAAGTCTTTAAAAAAAAAAAGAATGCTGGTATAAAAATGCATGTAAAAGGTTTTATATGAACACGTCTTAATTTCTTTGGAGTCTGTATCTAGGAGTAGAATTGCTGAGTCATATGGTCACTCTATATTTAACTTTTTGATGAACTGTCAAACTGTTTTCCAAAGCAGCTGCATCATTTTATATTCTTCTCAGTAATGCATGACAGCTCCAATTTCTCCACATCCAACAACTTTTTTTGTCCATCTTTTTTATTATCAGCATCCCAGGGCTTGTGAAATGGTATCTCCTTGTGCCTTTAGTTTGTATTTCCCTAATAATTAACCACGTTCAACATCTTTTCACTTGCTTAAAACTGCCTTTTTATTTTTTAATTAGGCTAAGTTCCAATTTTTATTCATAAAATTAGTAATCAAAACAGCAAAAGTAGATTTAGAGCTACATGTCAAAAACAAAGCAGTAAGGAAATGAAATGTTTCAGAGCTGTCTCAGCTAAAAATCCATAGTTAAACATAGCTTGTATCATAGGATATACTCATCCCTGCATTTCCTTGATAAATTGTACCTCGTATTTGTCTTTCTCTTTTTCAACTTGCTGAGATTTGGTTTTGCATTCCAAGAATTTCCCCCCATCTTTATCCAGCTTAAGCCTGGTGATAACCACCTCACTATGGTGAATATCCGCATGGACAATTGTGCCATTATATTTTCACATTGCCCCTGCTCAGTGCAGATGACATGTTTCTTTCTGTACAGCTGTACTATTGTGGATTTGCTACCTTTGTAGTGCCCTCTAACCACCTGGACTTGTTTGTCTTTGTGAATGGATGTGGAGCAGACATTATATTTTTATTGCAGCTTGGTGAGTGGGGACAACACACTCTTCCTGTGCATTGAAGCCATTGGAGTCACATCGAGCTACTTAACTGTTCTTGGAAGTTCTTCAAGAACCTGTGCAGTCCTTGGTGGTGACCTTGGACGTGGTGTCCACAGCCCTGTCTGACATGGTAAAACACGCCATGATCCCATGCAGCTAGTAGGAAGAAAGCAAGAGTTCCAGGGACTCTGACAAGCATCTCCAGGGAAACAGAGGAGGCACCAGGTGCCAAAAATGGATTTTCAGAGTAGCAGGTGGAGAATGGATTACCTCTCTTTTGTCAATATTTGTTATGCACGGTGCACCTTTGCTCTTACACAATGACTTTATTGAAGAGGCCAAACAGAGCACAATACATGGTACTATTCAGAGCAAACCAGACTACACAGATTTCACTCCCAGTTCCATCCATATTAGCTGTATGATCTTGGAAAGATTATGTCATGTTTCTGTGCCCGTTTCTTGACCTATAGAATTGCCATAGTATCAGTATTAACCATGATTTTAATATTATCCTGTCAATCTGCAAGTTAGGCATTATTATCCCTGTTGTACTACTGGGAAAACTAGAGCTTAGAGAGAAAGTGACTTGCTCTAGGCTACAGAATCAACAGCTCCTAGGTCTGGTAACTGATTTGTGTCTCCCACGTTGTGTACACATTTTCTTGTCTTTAACCTTTCCTCTGTCGGGATAGGGTTGGTGAAAGGAAGTTGGAACAGTCACCACAATCAGACTGTTGGGGCTTGTCTCCAGAAAACCCTCCAGTGGAGGGTCATCTGTTTGTGACCTATAAATAATGCATCTGCCATGGACCATGTCTTTGTTGGAGAAGTGGGGGGAGGGGCTGTAAAATTCCTTGTGCCCTGACATCCTTGCCTTTCATCTACTATTCTAGTCCTTTCCAAGGCCTTTTGCATGAAAATTATTTATTCTGAGGGGGGAGGAAGATTAAAACATTGGGAAAAAAGAATTACTTCTACACTCAATATTAAACGAGGCTTTGTGAAGCCCTTCTTAAACCTGGATTTGTATTAGTGGCAAATTCCTGAACTAATTAAAAGTTCTTTTGAGCTACATTCTTTCCACCGGGTCATGTGCACAATGAGTGTTGCTCTTCTGTGTCATGCTGACCTCTAGTAGCGTGACATCTCCAGAGCACAGAGGAGGCATCCAGCCCAGTTGAGGGTCAAAAGTCTTCCCAGAAAAGCTACTACTTGACCTAGACTTTGAAAGGCAAAAGAGAATTACGTAAATTATGAGGGAAGGAAAGAATATTCTAGGTCTAGAAAACCATGTGTGAAAACACCGGAGCATGAAACCAGATGATGTGGATGACCTATTAGGGTCTATAAATAGTTTGGGATGAGACACAAAGTATGTGCAAGTGGTAAGGAGACAGGCTGGGGCAGATTACAGCAGGGCTGTGGGCACCTATAATACCATGTGACTTTGTTTACTTCTTCAGCATTTGGTTACATTTTAAGTCCAGATTAGTTGACCCATTTCTTCACTTACTCAGCAACTTATGTGAGCACCTACTTCTATCGGTTGATTTTTTTTTAAAGATTTATTTATTTATGCTTACAGAACTGGGGTACAGGCCAGAGGTGTGGGGGATGAGAGGATTCACCAGAGACAGTGGGGAACAGAACATGCAGATGGACTGAAATACACTGCTGAGGGGAGTAGCGGACGGGTCAGGAGAGGTCTGTCACGCCATGTGGGTCTGCTCCTTGGCTGGGGATTGAACTCGTGCTGCAGTGACTGCAATAGCTTCATAGTGCTGTGCTTTAACCCGTTGTGCCACCAGGAAGGGCCTTGTATCAGTTTTAATGTAAAGGGACAGGAGCCCCCAGAAGAGACTTTCAGGATCACCCCTTAAAGTTTTATGAGGGTTTTTTTTAAGAAGGCACCAAATCTCAGCTCAGATTTGAGATGCTTCACCCCAAAACCCGGTTCCTATCCTACCTTAGTTGTTGCCACTTATTGGGTCGTGTGGCCTTCCCTGAACATGCAGCTGTGAGAGAGGTGAGGGGCTCCTTATGGGAATGTTACAACCACAGCAGCCATCAGCCTGGTGGTAAATAAATACCTCCTGGAAGATACATTAGAAATTATTAGTCACATGGGATAAATTGAGCTCTTACACAAGTGATTTTGTTTTGAGACTTGATTCCTATCCTGAAGGACCTCACAGTTTGCTAAAATAGGCAAGGTAAAAAAAAAGGAATAATTATGGATCTTCAGGGGTGAGGGAGATCTCAGATGGCTAACCACAGTTCACTGTCAATCAGTATAGTCAGAAAAGTGTCCTAAACAAGGAATGGGGTGTCATACTCCGAGCGGAGGGTGGTGAGAGTGGGAAGGGACCCCACACAGAGAAAACAGCCCAAGGAGTTCAGAGAAGACCTTGTCAGTGATTGATTTGTCTAGTATAGTATCAAGAGGAGTGGTAAGGAGGTGTCAGATGAAAGGACATTGAAGGCTTTCGACAAAGTTCCAGGGATACAGCAGTGAACAAAACAGACATTAGTCCCTGCCTTGTGAAGTATATATTGCAGTAAGAATTTTGAGGATTAATTAAGATAATCAGTAGGCCTCCCATAATTATTCTCAAACGGCAGCACAAGTTCATGCTGGAGTTAAGTCTCAGTTCTATCACACTGTCATTGCTATGACCCGAGTTTGATCCCTGGCCAGGGACCTCTCCTCTCTTGTCCACTGCTCCCCTCAGCAGTGTATTTCTGTAAAACCCACCAATTCTGCTCACACTCTGTCTTTCGTGAATCCTCTCACTCCCTGCACATCTGGCCTACCCTCCAGTTCTTCCATACAAAAATTTAAAACATTATAATTATGATACTAATGTCTGGAGTTTAATACAGCATGAGAATATATTACAGCTATTATTAAAGATGCAGAAAGGGCTTTTATACGCATACTCCATTGCACTCAGCTATGAGATCTCTGAGACAGGTCTCATTCATGCCTATGTCATCAGAATCTCGCATGAGGCCTGGCACACACAGGGATTGGTAAATACTTGATGAATGTACAATGTTCAAAGACTACTATTGATCTCGCTCATCTGAGTGAGTGTTCTTTATAATCATCTTTAGATCTGACAGGTGAACAATGAACCATTTCCCTTAACAAACCTTCTTCCATTCCTACATTTGTATATTTTACTCTTTCCAGTTAGCAAAAAGTCAATTTTTATCACATTCACATGTTGTAACAAGTCCAAGATGAGGTTGTTTGTGATAACTGTGCTGAGTGAATGACACATGCCTGAAGCGGCATGAAAATATGCTAAAATAGCACTGTGACTAGGGATCAGAAGGCTTCAATTCTTCTATTCCTGTTCTACTGTTTCTATAGTGTTTGCCTTTGAGTGGTCCATTTATTTCTTTTCAGACCCTCAGTCTACTCATCCGTAAAATAGGACTCAATCCCTATGTCACTATAATGTCAGTAAGTGAGAGATTAACTTTAAAACCTAAATTTTAAGGAAGCTTCACACTACCATGAATGTATTGTCTCCTTATCTTACCTTTGAGGAAAAACTACTGAAAGTGGTAGAGGAAATAGTGTAGGTATATCTCTTTGCAAATGTTAAAATACTGTAAAACTTGAGATACTTTTTCTAATCAGAAAATCTATAAAGAATTTACAGCTTGGAAACGACTCTTTGCTACTGAAAGTGTGATTGGTAGTGTCAGCATCATTTGAAATCTTGGACCTCACAAAAACAGACTAAACCAGAATCTACATTTTAACAAGATCTCCAGGATGCACAATAAAGTTTAAGGGGCACTGTTTTGAGAAGAATGATTGCATGTAATAGCTCATCAAAGAAACTGAATGAGGGGCCTTCCTTATGGTGGAAGGGGTTAAGACACAGCACTATGAAACTATCTGCAGCCACTGCAGCATGAGTTTGATCCCCGGCCAGGGAAATGACCCACATGGCTTGGCAGACCTCTCCTTTCTCACCTGGTGCTCCCCTCAACCATGTATTTCAGTTGATCTGCCTGTTCTGCTCCCCACTCTGTCTTTGGGAAATCCTCTCACCCCCCCACCACATCTCTGGCCTGTACCCCAGTTCTTGTATGCACAAATAAATCAATCTTTTAAAAAAGCATAAATAGGCCCTCCCTGGTGGTGCAGCAGGTTAAAGCACTACACTAAGAAGCTAAAGCCACTTCCGCATGAGTTCGATTCCCGCCTGCCCCGGAGGTGACCACATGGCGTGGCAGACCTCTCCTGACCCGCCTGCTGCTCCCCTCAGCAGTGTACTTCGTCGATCTGCCTGTTCTGCTCCCCACTCTGTCTCTGGTGAAGCCTCTCACCGCCCCTGAGCCTCTGGCCTGTACCCCAGTTCTGTATGAATAAATAAATAAATCTTTAAAAAAAAAAAAAAAAATTGAATGAATGAATGAATGCCTAAACAATCCTGCTATGTAAGTTTCATAACTACCCCCATTTCACAGATAAGTAAACTAAGGTGTAGGTAGGTGAAATTCTGTTTGCTGTCTCCCACGTAGTAAAAGGCATAAGAAAAACTTTTTTTTTTTTATTTTAAACAAGAAGTTAACTTAAACAAGACTCCTGAAAGGAAAACTATCTAGGATTCATTTCTTTTAGAGTAATGTTTCTCTACTTAAAAACAGATTGTCCTACATGTCACATTTATGTATAAAAAAAGTTATAAAACTGTTCTTAGATAAATTATGTTAAAACCCTCCAACTGAGTAAGGTATACAACTATTTTTATGTTGTTCTTTTTCTTTTGTTGCTAAATATTAAGCCAGATAACTTACTGAAATATAAAGATAAGAACTGAACAAGCATGCCATTGATAAAGGTATTTCCACCAAACTAGTATTTTTCCCCATCCTATCTCCACTTGATATTGATCAGAACACACCATTGAGCAGTTAGTTTAAAAAAGGCAATATGCCTGTGCACGTGTACCAGTTGCTTTGCATATAAGGGCTCAGGGAAGGTGAAAATTAAAAGATAGAGACTATAGGATATGGTGGAACCAAATTTCAAGTTTCTAATTTAAAATGTTCTCTTGATCTGGAGGAACAGCGTTCTGAATCAAAGCAGCAGGTTCCCCTTTTATAGAAATCTCCTATCTGCTGCTTAACACTTTGCTAGTGTCACTGCCCATCAAATCAGAATCCAATCAAGAGACTACCTCTCATTCACAGTAACCTTTTATTAGTTTCCTTTGTCATGTAAATCTCTTAAACAGCACCTCAGAACCACCTTGATTCACCACCTTCAAATTAATAGGCTTGTTATTCTCAGTTTTAACTCCGCCCTTGGGCTTTTTTTTTTTTTTTTTTTTTTTTTTGGCCATTACAGGTGTTTTCTCAGCTGCCACTTCACAAAAGAGGTGCCAGGTCCAAATGGAACCAGCATATAAGCAGCACCAGTATGGCAGAAAAATTTTAGAAGAACCCAGAACTGTCTGACCCCAACCCCAATATTCTGTTTTATGCCAAGGGTCTCAACTTTAACATGTATCAGAATCTGCTAGAGAGTTTGTTAAAACACAGATTTCTGAGCCCAGAATTTCCAATTTAGTAGATCTGGAGGGGAACCAGAAAATGTTCATTTCTAGCGAATTCCCAGGTGATTCTGATACTGTCGACTGAGGGAGCACAGCTTGAAAAATCACTGATTTGGGCCTCCCTGGTTAGTGCAGGGGTGAAAGTTTCAGCTCTATCAAGCTGATCCCAGCCTCAGAGTTAACCCATAGGGTACAGCAGTACTTCTTTGTGGCCCTCTGCTCCCCTCAGAGGTGTATCTCAGTAGATCTGCTTGTTCTCCTCCCCACTCTGTCTCTGGTGAATCCCCTGCACTTTTGGCCTGTACCCCAGTTCTTATAAGCATAAATATTTTTTTTAATTAAAAAAAAAAATCATTGCTCTACCAGACTGCCTCCCAATGTGTCACTTATTCCTTTAAGGTGAATGAACTAGAGATTAATAGTTAATAGCACCTCTTTGCAGATCAGGAAAATAAGGTTAAATGTAACTTGGTCAGGCCCTTCCTGGTGGCACAACAGGTTAGGACACAGCATTGCAAGCTAGTGGCAGCCTCTTCAGTGCGAGTTCAATCCCTGGCCCTGGAGGTGATCCACCTGGCACAGCAAACCTCTCATGACCCGCCCACTGCTCCCCTCAGCAGTGTACTTTGTCAATCTACCAGTTCTGTTCCCCATTCTGATTCTGGTGAATCCTCTCACAGCCCTGAACCTCTGGTTTCTACAAGAGTTCTGTATGCATAAATAAATAAATCTTTAAATTAAAAAAAAAAGTAACTAGTCCAAGAGTTCATAACAGGTATAGAAATCCAAAGTTAATATGATTAAAGTTTTATCTTTCTTGATAAAATTTCCTGATAGGTGGACCAGGGTCACAGAGGAAACCAGAGGAAGGAAAGAGGGAGGGTAATTGTCAACAGGATGAAACGATAAAATTGGAAAGGACACTTTCCCCTCGCTGCCCTGAAAGAAGAGTACATAACTCTGTCATGGCCTTGCACTGTGCCCTGAGACAAGACACTTTCTCTGGACCTGAGTTCTCATTTCTACAAAGGCTGGGCTGGCCAGCTTGCGGCATAAACTGGATGCCTCAAAGACAGGCAGGGAAGAAGAGGTTGCATTGTATCCCATTGCTGATTAGTTTCCGTAGGCTGGAGGCAAGTTGGGTCGTGCTGAAACTATGTGATATGCAATCATCCATACTGAAAGGGCAGTCTCAGCAAGGCTGTAATCTGGTATGACCTTTCTCGGTCTTATGTGGGAGGACTACAGGGAGGAAGAGCTGCAGGCTACCTGGGCAAAGGCCTGGGGAAAGGCTGGCAGGAAAGAAAAAGTACCTCATTCTCTAACCTGCTCAATACTAGGGGTCCCCAGAGGCCCTGCAGGCCCTGCGTGCCCCACCCTCTTGCTGGGCAACTCAGAAAGCCAGATGAGTCTCCTGCCACCCGCAGCTGCAAGAGCAGCTGAGAAAAGCCAGCTGAGTTTAGACACGGACACCAATCCTGTGCATTCCCAGTGACCTCACTGCAAATGATTGGTTCTGTGTCTCCGCAGCCCGATTTTGTCAGTTTATGGTTTCGTATCTTTTGGCAGAGGGTTTGGAAAGTCTGTGTGTGACCTTGAAAAAAATCACTTTACTTCACTTTAAAATGGATCTACTAGTACCTATCCTCAAATGACCCTTAAGGCAGTGAAAATATCTTGAGATGTCTTCTAAAACATCTTTATTATCTTGTATGCTTATAAAAAGAAATATATGATTGCTGTAAAAATAAATATGTAACTCAGACACTGAAAGTTATCCCTCCCTCCTTCCTAGCTTTTAGTCAGCAACTATTAATAGTTCAGTGTATTTTTTCCTACACATGAGTTCTATGAATATATAATTCTATAAATATACAATCAACCAAAATTAAGCTATATTACACAATTTTTTCACTTATTTATTTGAATATCTCTCAATGTCTGTATGACTAGACCTATTTCATTCTTTTCAAGTTTTTAAGTTAAATTTAATGTTTACATTGTATTCAAATCCCCTATTGCTGAAAATTTGTTGTTGTTGTTTTTAAAGATTTCTTTATTTATACTTACAGAACTGGGGTACAGTGTAGAGGTGTGGTGGGTGAGAAGATTCACCAGAGACAGAGTAGGGAGCTGAACAGGCAGATCAACGAGGTACACTGCTGAGGGTCGCAGTGGGTGGGTCAGAAGAGATCTGCCACGCCATGTGGGTCAGCTACCTGGCTGGGGATGGAACTCATGCTGCAGTGACTTTGGAGAGCTTCATAATGCAGTGCTTTCACCTGTTGTGTCACCAGGGAGAGCCCTGTTGTTTCTTTTCTTTTATTTTTTTAAAGATTTATTTATTTGCGCTGTTGTTTCTTTTAACAGCAGCAGCAACAACAAAAACTGCAGCAAATATTTGTTTACAAATTTCCATCGGCTATATTCTTGGGTCAAAAATATCAACAGAGTTTAATGACACCAAAATCACAGGCAACAGAAACAAAGATAAGTGTGTGGGACCATATGGAACCAGAAAGCTTTCTGCACTGCCAAGGAAACAACCAACAGAGTGAAAAGGCAGACTACGTAATAGAAAGAATGTTTGCAAACCAGATAGATATCTGAAAGGAATTAATCTCTGGGATATGGGGCTATGGGAATATGGGATGTGGGGAAACTCCTACAAATCAATAATAAAAACTAGTAACTATTCAAAATGAGATACAGACCTAGGTGGACATTTCTCCAAAGAAGATGTATAAATTGTCAGCAGATACATGATTATTAGTTCAAAGTCACTAATAATCAGAAAAAAGCAAATCAGAAATATAATGAGATATCACCTCACACCTGTTAGGATGGCAATTATTAAAAAAAAAAAAAATGGAAAAAGAGGAGCCACCAGGGGTTAAGTCTCAGCATTGTGAAGTTATCTACAGCCACTGTAGTACAAGTTTGATCCCCAACCAGAGGTGACCCACATGGCACAGCAGACCTCTCCTGTCTTGCCCACTGCTCCCCTCAGCATTGTATTTCAGTCAATCCACCTGTTCTGTTCCTGACTCCATCTCTGGCAAATGTAAGTGGTGAGTCCTCTCACCTCTCACATCTCTGGCCTGTACTCCAGTTCTTGCATGAGTGAAGAAATTTTATTTTAAAAAGGGGAAAAAGAAAAGCCATAATAATCAAAACTGCATGGTACTGGAATAAGAATAGATATACAGATCAGTGGATTCGAATAGAAAACCCAGATATAAACCCACAAGTTTATGGACACCTAATTTTTGACAAAGGAGCAAAGAAGATACAATGGAACAAAGAAAATTTGTTCAGCAAGTGGTACTGGGAAAACTGGGAAGCTACATGCAAAAAAATGAAACTAGATCACTGCCTCACTCCAGTCACAAAAATCAACTCGAAGTGGATTAAAGACCTAGACATAAGAACAGAAACCATAAAATACCTAGAAGCAAAGATGGGTCAAACATTACACTACATACACTTCAGCAACATCTTTAAAGACAGAGCACCCAACGCCACAATAGTGAAGGCAAAGATAAATAGATGGGACTACATCAAGTTAAAGAGCTTCTGTACAGCAAAAGAGACATTACTAAAAACAAACAGACAGCCCACTAATTGGGAAAACATTTTCTCACACAAAAGTAGTGAGAAAGGACTGATCACAAAAATATACAGAGAACTGATGAAACTCAACAAAAATAAACAACCCCATCAAAAAATGGGCAGAAGAGCTAAAAAGACACTTCTCCAAAGAGGAAATGCAGATGGCCAACAAGCATATGAAAAAATGTTCAACATCACTCGTAATAAGGGAGATGCAAATTAAAACCACAATGAGATACCACCTCACCCCAGTGAGAATGACGCATCTTCAAACAACTAGCAACAACAAATGTTGGCGAGGATGTGGATAAAAAGGAACTCTCCTGCATTGCTGGTGGGATGCAAACTAGTACAACCACTATGGAAAACTGTTTGGAGGTTCCTCAAACTGCTAAACATGGAGCTTCCCTATGACCCAGCAATCCCACTCCTAGGTATCTACCCAAAAGACACAAAAATACTGATTCAAAAAGATACTTGTACCCCCATGTTTATTGCTGCTTTATTTACAATTGGAAAAACATGGAAGCAGCCCAAATGCCCAAAAGTAGATGACTGGATAAAAAAGATGGGGTACATATATACAATGGAATATTACTCAGCAACCAAAAAAGAGAAACACATGTCTTTTGCAGCAACTGGAAGGAGCTGGAAAAGATCATGCTTAGTGAGATAAGCCAGAAAGAGAAAGAAAAATACCGGATGGTTTCACTCATAGCAGGAGTATAATGGACCAGGCGAGAAAATAACAAAAAATAATGAACAACCATATACCAGAGACATTTTGCGGGGGTGGAGTGGGGAATGGGATAAAAAAATGGGAGTGGGGTGGGGTGGGGAGGGAAGTGCAGGATTATGGTGATGGCACACGGGTGACTTGGTGATGGGAAACCCGTGGGGATTACAATTGAGATGGGGAAAAAAATGTACAAAATAATGTAAAAATAAACTGTTATAAAAAAACCCCACAAAATTAAACACTACAAAAAAAGGGGGGGAAGAAAACAAGTGTTTTCAATGATATGAAATATTGCATGATTCCACTTATATAAGGTATCTAAGGTAGTCACATTTATAGACTCCAAGAGTGGACTGGTGTTTACCAGGAGTTACAGGTAGGGGGAAAAGGGAAGTTAGTAGACAGTGGGCATAATTCTTCTGTTAAACAAGATGAATAAGCTCTAGAGAGGTGTTATACAGCACTGTACTTTGTACCTGTAATCAACAATAATATATTGTATATTTAAAACTTTGTTTAGCAGGTCCAAACCAAAAAAAAATCCCAAAGTGGCTTCAGCATTTTGCATTTCTTTTTTTTTTAAAGACTTATTTATTTATGCATATAGAACTGGGGTGCAGGCCAGAGGTGCAGGGGCGGTGGGAGGATTCACCAGAGACAGAATGGAGAGCAGAACAGGCTGACTGACAAAGTACACTGCTGAGGGGAGCAGAGGGCGGGTCAGGAGAGGTCTGACATGCCATGTATGTCACCTCCAGGGCAGGGATCCAACTCATGCTGAAGCAGCTTTAGCTTCTTAGTGCTGTGCTTTAACCAGTTGCGCCACCAGGGAGGGCCGCATTTTGCATTTCAGCTAGAAATTAATAAGTTAATTGTTTAAAATAACTTCATCAACACCTGGGATTGTCTTTTTTATCACTACCATTGTAGTGGTTGTACAGCAATAATTCATTGTGAATTTTTATTTGCATTTCCCTAATGATGAACTGTGCTGGGTATGTTTTTGTGTGCTTATTGTCTTTCCATACCCTTTGGTGAAAATGTCTATTCAGGGCCCTCCCTGGTGGCTCAACGTGTTAAAACGCAGCACTATGAAGCCAGCCACAGCCGCCTCAGCACAAGTTTCATCCACCCCCAGGGAGATGACCCACATGGCGAGGCAGACCTCTCCTGACCAGCCCGCTGCTCCCATCAGCAGTGTACTTCCTCAATCAGCCTGTTCTGCTCCCCAATCTGTGTCTGGTGAATCCTCTCACCCTCTCTGCATCTCTGGCCTGCACCCCAGTTCTGTATGCGTAAATAAAGAAATCGTTAAAAAAAAAAACAACTGCCTATTCAAATATTTTCTACTTCCATAAAAAATACATAAACACATTTAAACATGCAATATCTATTACCAAGTGTTCTCCAAAGGGGAAACATCAATCTATTTTCTCACTAGCATTTTATGGGAATGTTTGTTTCCCAGCATCTTCACAAACATGAGGTGTCAAACTTCATTAATCTAAGACATAGGAAATTATATTGTATTGTTTTAAAATTTCCTTCCTTTGATCATTAGGAGAAACATCTCATCACATATTTATTGACCAGAGCTTTTCCTCTTCTAAGAGTTGCATACTCTTGTTGAAACTTTGCATTTTTTTCAATTTTGCATCTCGTAAGTCCTAGTCATTATTAAGCATCCAGGGATGGTTTTTGAATGAATGAAGAGTAACACTGAAAAATAATTGAGATAATGAATCTAAAGTATTAAACACAAGGTTAATCATCAACAATATAGTTGAATCTAAGTCTGGAATCAGGAGGTGAATGCTAAAGTGCTCTTGAATTCTTCCAAAAGGAAGAATTAGTTTCTTATGAACTCTAGGGTTTTAAGAGGTATGGTTTCTTCCCATTCTTTCACTGTGTGTTTAAGATAAATCACTTAGATTTTCTGACCATCAGTCTCTCAGAACTGTGTCCATAAACTGCATCATGTGTGTTGAAAGGGGTTGTAAGTTGAAAAACATGACATTAATGTATAATAAGTATATATTTACATATCACTTGAATGATTGTAAATCATTTATTTATTTTTAAAGATTTATTTCTTTTTTTCTAAAGATTTATTTATTTATGCTTACAGAACTTGGGGTACAGGCCAGAGGTGTGGTGGGTGAGAGGATTCACCAGAGACAGAGTGGGAGCAGAACAGGCAAATCTACTGAAATACGCTGCTGAGGGGAGCAGTGGGAGGGTCAGGAGAAGTCTACCAGCCGTGTGGGTCACCTCCGGGCCCGGTATCGGGGATCGAACTCATGCTGCAGTGGCATCAGAGAGCTTCATAATGCAGTGCTTTAACCAGTTGCACCACCAGGGAGAGCCCAAGATTTATTTTACTTATTTATGCATACAAGAGCTGAGGTATAGGCCAGAGATGAGGGGGGGGTGGGGAGGAGGGTGAGATAATTCACTAGAGACAGAGTGGGGAGCAGAACAGGTGGACTGACTTACGAAATACACTACTGAGAGGAGCAGTGGGCAAGACAGAGAGGTCTGCTGAACCATGTGGTTTCCAAGGCTGCAGCGGGGAATCTAATTCAAGCTGCAGTGGCTCCTGATAGTTTCATAGTGCTGAGAGTTACCCCCTCGTGCCACTAGGAAGGACCCACACTTGAATGATTTTTGAAAGTAAGCTTAAATACCAAATGGGAACATGTATTAAGAATAGAGGTACTACCCCTCCCTGGCGGCACAGGGGTTAAAGTCAGCGCTATCAAGCCAGCCCCAGCCACTGTAGCATTAGTGCCTATCCCCAGCCAGCCAGGGAGCTAACTAACCCATGCTGCCAAACAGCAGATCTCTCTGTCTTGCCCACTGCTCCCCTCAGCCATAAATCCACCTGTTCTGCTCTCCACTCTGTCCCTGAGGAATCATCTAGTCCCACCCCACCCCCTGCACCTCTTGCCTATACCCCAGATCTCTGCACAAAAGTTAAAAAAATAAAAATAAAAACTAATTAATGGGACTTCATACGTGGTCCAGCATCCCTTCCATCTTTTTCTTTAGCTCTCTATCGCCCTCTGCTGCCCAGGTGCTCATTTTTAAAAACTTCAGCTCCATAAATTAAGGGAAGAGTGTTTACTTGTGCACAGTGGGGGACTTTAGCTATTTCCGTTACAGTCACTCAAGTTTGTGAGTGCAGTAGTGATTGTTCTATTTTTTGCTCTGTGACCAGTAAAAGGACTATGATCTTGAGGGGGATTTCATACACGACAAGAAACACTTCTCGAAGAGGAGTGACTCTGAGCCAGGAACTTACCAAATTCTTTCACAAGAACTTTTGTTCCTACTGACAGCCATATGAAGAATCTAAATTTAAGAACTTAAGAACAGGACACCGCCCCGCAGATGGAAATGATTTAAGGTCACAATTTAGTAAATGTGGGACATGAACGTTAAAATCTATCTGCCTTTTCAAAACTAGTCCTTTTTCTAGTACATTATGCAAGAATAAACCAGGTGATATGGAACATTGAGGTGGAGGCAACTGTATCTATTTTATGATTGTATGGCTGTTATCAATGGGAAAGCTTTAAGAACAGAGAACCTTTGTTTTTTTTTTATTAAAAAGTTTATTTTTACATCATTTTGCACATTTTTTTAAATCTCAATTGTAATCCCCACGGGTTTCCCATCACCATATCACCCCTGTGCCACTACCATAGTCCCGTGCATTTCCCTCCCTTCCCCCCCCCCCCCCCCGTTTTTGAGAGAGAGAGAGAGAACCTTTGTTTTTAAAGATTTGTTTTTATTTATTAAGTCATACAAGAACTGGGGCGTAGGTCAGAGTTGGGGGTGGTGGTGAGAAGATTCACCAGAGACTGGTTATGGAGTAGAACAGGTGGATCAACTGAAATACACTGCTGAGGGGATCAGCAGGTGAGACAGAAGAGGTCCCTGTGCCATGTGCATCAGTTCCCTGGCTGGTGATAGCTTGCCAATGCTGAGATTTTAACCCCTGTGCCACCAGGGAGGCCCAGAAAAAAGAACCTTTGATTTGGGCCGAGAACTGTGATCAAGAGCAACAGAGAGCCGGAATATAAAGCTGGGACTTATTCAGAGAAAGTTAGGTGGTGTGTGGAGGAGGAAGGGGCAGGAGATGAGGCTATAGTTAATTGTACAGGGGCTTGAAAGTGAGCTAAAAATCAGATATCAGGACTTTCTTAACTGAGGCATTGGTGTCAAAAGATCTTTCAAAATGATTGGGATGTGAGAAATCATTACTGATAAGTGTGGCATATCACCTGGAATGTCAGTTTTACTCAAAAAGCTTGGGAAAGGGTAATCCTGTGTTAGCCTATGACAAATGTATTTTGAAATTAAATTTGAAATCATATGAATTTATTTTTATTTATTTATTTATTTAT
>NW_004567109.1:29078612-29082547 GCF_000260355.1 Condylura cristata | reverse complement strand
CCACCAGGGAGGGCCCATATGAATTTATTTTTTAAGATTTCTTTATTTATGCATACAGGCCAGAGGTGAGAGGGGCAGTGAGAGGATTCTCCAGAGGCAGAGTGGGGAGTAGAATAGGCAGACTGACTGAAACACACTGCTGAGGGGAGCAGCGGGCAAGACAGGAGAGGTCTACTGTGCCCTCTGGGTCAGCTCCTGGCCAGGGATGGAACTCAAGCTGAAGCGCTTAATCCAGTTTTGCAGCACTGCTCCTTAACCGGTTGAGCCACCATTGAGGGCCCTGAAATCATATGAATTTAAAAAACAATTCCCATTTCGAAAACATTTTCCAACTGTAGTAAATAGCTCTCCAGTAAGTGCTGCTAGTTCACTCTTGGTGTGATCAGGTAGGTTAAGATGGAGCCATTTGGAAACATCACAATAGGACAAGACAAACCATGGACTGAGCTCCACAGAGGGTTTATAGACTAGGGCTGACTGGGATTCAAAATGAAGAGGAGGCGCCTCCCTGGTGCTGCAGGGGGTTTAATCACAGCACTATGAAGCTATGGGTAGCCACTGCAACATGAGTTCAAAATCCAGCCAAGGAGCTGACCCACAAGGCACAGCAGGTCTCTCTTGTCTTCCCTGCTGCTCCCCTCAGCTGTGTATTTCAGTCAATCCACCTGTTCTGCTCCCCACTCTGTGTCTGGTGAATCCTCTCACCCTCTCTCTCCCTACCCTGCACCTCTAATCTACACCCTAGCTCTTGAATGTATAAATAAAACAAATCTTTTTAAAAAATGAATAGGAACTTAGTCTTTGGAGATTTTTCAGTCTAGATTTTATAGAAGGGATAATTCTGAGCAGGAAAGAAATTCCTGGCTGAAATTCCTCCCCCCATCTCCTTGACATGCTCCTTTTACACTTTACTGAATCTTGTATTCAAAAAATACTTAGCCACACAACTCTCTCACTTCCTGTGTGATCTTAGACAAATTATTTAACCTCTTAGACAAATTATTTAAATATGGTAGTTGCCATATTTGCAGAATGGAGATAATAATACCATATAGTGTTGTAGTAAGAATAAAATAAAAAATTTAAATAATATAATAGTTTCTTTTTAAAAAAAGGTTTATTTATTTATGCACACAGACCTGGGGTACAGGCCAGAGGTGCAGGGGTGGTGAGAGGATTCACCAGAGACAGAGCCTGGAGCAGAACAGGCAGTTCGATGAAGTGCACTGCTGAGGGGAGCAGCAGGTGGGCCAGGTGAGGTCTACCTCCCCGTGTGGGTCACCTCCGGGGCAGGCGGGGATGGAACTCATGCAGAAATGGCTTTAGCTTCTTAGTGCTATGCTTTAACCCGGTGAGCCACCAGGGAGGGCCCCTATTTTAAAAAATAATATAATAGTTTATTTTAACATCATTTTGTGCCTTTTTCCATCTCAGTTGTAATCCCCGTGGGCTTCCCATCACCAAATCACCGGTGTGCCATCACCATAGTCCAGGGCACTTTCCTCCCGCCACCGTTAAGATAAAATTTGTTATGAAGCTTTTAGTCTGGAACAAAATTCAGCGCTGTTTTAACATTAACTGGTATCCAGTATCATTACTACAACCAGTACAGCTACTCTGTTTAGTGATAATCTCCCACAGTCATTCATATCAGGGTAGGGAGTGGTTCTACGGGGAAGAAAGCAGTGAACAAGATTTCTCATTGCACTTGTATAGTCTTATGAGTATTGGTTTCTCCAGCTACACCTGTCACAAAAGGAGCTCAAAGTGATCGCTAAATGAATCAACGTCTTCCTACTGAACTTGACTGCAAGTTCTTTACATGCAGGGACCATATTTCCTGCTCGTTGTTTTACTAGCACCAAGCATTTGGTGAGCCACACAGCAGGCATTTAGGGATTACAGACTAATGAAGGATAGAAGATATAAATGACTGCAGAAGAAAATCATTAGGCCCACACGTTGGCACAGATAAAGCACTGCAGAAAGATCAGCGTTGGCTCTGTGGGAACACCAGTGTAGTGTTGCACAAACACCAGTTTTAGGAATGGGCTGAGCAGAGGAAGAGACGTGAAGGCTGGAGACGATAATTGCAGCAGGACTGAGCATAAACCCAGGTCCTCCGCTCGCCGAGGCTGGGTAAGCCTGAGAGAGCGCCCTGCTCAGCCCAAGCCCCGCCCAGACCCCCCCACCGCTCAAGTCCCGCTCAGGCCCCGCCCAGGCCCCGCCTTGTCCCGCCCAGGGCCTGCCAGGCCCCGCCCCTCCGCTGGCTCACGTGACCTAGGGCGCGTGTCCCGGTCGCTGGCGGAGCGCTCGTTTTTTCCCAGCTCGGTTGCTAGAGCTATGGCGGGCTTGGTGGATTTCCAGGACGAAGAGCAGGTGAAGGCCTTTCTGGAGAACATGGAGGTGGAGTGCAACTACCAGTGCTACCGCGAGAAGGACCCGAATGGTGAGCGCCGCCGGTGCGGCCTGGGGACACATGGTGGCACTTGGGGACACAGTGGGGGTTTGATCGAGTCACGCGAGCGACCTCAGAGGCGATCCGGAAGGGGTCGTGGCCCGCGACACGTCGGGGCGGGGTCCGGGGGACACCGAGCACCTTGTGTGCGTTCTGAGACGCGGCTTAGATGCCTTGAGGACTTGCGGGGTTTGGCAGGGGGGTTGCTCCGCGGGGACCGAGCATGGAGACTCGGTCGGGAAGGAAGAGAAGTGCTTGGGCATTTAGGGTAGAGGGACTCGGGAGACATTGGTGAGCAGATAAAATTCCCTGTCGTCATGGAGCTTACATTCTAGTCGAGGAGAATTGGACACAATAAGATAAGGAATAATTATTGGTGTTAGAAAGTAGGAAAAAGGATTGACTGAGGAATTTCAGGGCACCAGGAAGACAATTTTAAATTGAGCAGTCAGGGAAGTCATTGAAAAAGTGACATTTGAGCAGCTCTGAAAAGACCGAGAAGCAGGAATGTGCCCCTTGTGTTTTGGGAACGTTGACTTGATTTGAGTATGTGGGTGGATGGTGGTGTCCAGAAAGGGCCACCCAGAGCAGCCTGTACCTTTGAGTTTTTTCTATGTCCTACTTTTTTTTTTTTTTTTAAGATAGATTTATTTATGCACAGAAGAGCTGGGGTTTAGGCCAGAGGAACCAGGGTGAGAGGATTCACCAGAGGCAGAGTGAGGAGTAGAACAGGTAGATCAGCTAAAATACACTGCTGAGTGGAGCAGCCGGGAGACAGGAGAGATCTGCTCTCCTGTGGGTCACCTCCTGGCCTGTGATGGAACTCATGCTGTAGTGGCTGTGAATAGCTTCATAGTGCTGTGCTTTAACCCCTTTCACCACCAGGGAGGCTCTCCTACTTTATTTTTATAACAGCGAAACAAAAGATACCTGTCTGACCTTCAAATAGCTTGCAGTCTAATTTCAAGAGCATGATACAACTATATCCTGAAGTGAAGCTACAGCAAAATTGCTGTGAGGTATGATGGCTGAAGAAGAACCCATATAGTTCTTCAAGGGCTGATCTGTGTTCTAAATGTAGAGGAAACAGAGCCACCAAGGAGCAGGATGGTTGGGGAAGAGTTCTGGGGGAGTCATAAGAAGCAGCAAGTATTGATTAAATAGAGAAGTGGTGGGAGATGAAAATGCAATTTTTTCCAAAAGTTGAAGAATACAGTCAGAAATAAGATTAAAGAGGGACTTAGGGGGCCCTCCCTGGTGGTGAAATGGGTTAAAGCACAGCACCATGAAGCTATTGCAGCCACTGCAGTGCAAGTTCCATCCCTGGCCAGGGAGCTGACCACATGGCGCTGCAGACCTCTCCTGCCCTGCCCGCTGTTCCTCTCAGCAGTGTATTTCAGTCAGTCTGCTGTTCTGCTTCCCATTCTGTCCCTGGTGAATCCTCTCACCCCCTGCACCTCTAGTGTATGCATATGTA
>NW_004567109.1:29037168-29078372 GCF_000260355.1 Condylura cristata | reverse complement strand
GCCTCTCACCGCCCCTGAGCCTCTGGCCTGTACCCCAGCTCTGTATGCACAAATAAATAAATAAATCTTTAAAAAAAAAAAAAAAAAAAGAGGGACCTGACCACAGTGTGTCAGGTCTTAAATGCCTTAAATGACATTTAGACTTCATTTTCTGTAGGCAATGGAGATCCAGCCGTGTTTTTGAGGAGAGTTGAAGATAATGTGTTCTAGAGATCATACCAAGCAATGGGGTGGGGAAGGTGGCCATAGTGGAAGGCCTCAGTGCTGTACTTCAGGAGAGCTGTAGTTATTCCAGCTACTGGTATAGTGGTTTCCTATAAAGTCACCATAGGAATGATGACTCCCACATGGGAATTGCTGAAATCACTTTCTAATATGTGTACACCTTGATCTCTTAAAATTTACTTGCCAACTGATGTTTTACTTTTTATTTTTTATAGTAAATGCTTATTAGATATGTTGTTATCAGTATTGGAGTGTCGCTGCTTACACACTTAGCTGCGTATACAAAAATACATAGTAGAGTAACCTTTTGAAAAATGAAAATTAAATCAAAGAACTTTAACACTTAAAACCTTCCAGTGGTTTGCCATTGACTTGGAATGAAATCTTAAGCCTTCCCTATGTTGTCAAGGCCCTGTGGTCTGACTCCACCTTTGCTCTCTCATTTCCTGTTCCTTTCCTCTGGACTTTTACATAAAACTGTGTTGTACCTTTTCTTATGTCCAACTTATTCCTCTTTTGGAGGGACTGTTACTGGGATTTTCTACCCCTTTCCCATTTCATTGTTTTAAATAATTCTTTTCATTATTATGTGTCAACTCAGGCATCACAGCTTTCAGTGAGTCCTTCTCTTACTGTTCAATCTGTGTTAACCATTTCTCCAAGTATACAGCAGACTCTCTTGTATTGTTTTCATTTCAATCATAATATTTATTACTGTTTGAATATATCTCATCTGTTATTGACTGTTCTTTTACCTGTAGAGTGTGATTTTGGAGAGGGCAAATGACCATATCCGTAGGATCTAGAACAGTATGTAGTATATAGATGCACTGACATGCACAAATAAATGTTAAATGAAAAAAATATGAGGTGGGTGATACTAGAGATGAAGGAGAAAGGACAGGGAGAGAGATGTAAAGGAGAGTGTCCCTGGGACTAGAGACCCTATTTCCAAGTCCTTTGGTTGTTGTTCAGGCTCACTGAGGAGTAAGTGTAGTCATTGAAACATCCCTGTCTGACTGTTACTAAGATTATCCCATGGACTCTTCATTTTTAGAGTTGTACTGCTGAATTTCCCAAGATGTTCCAAAGCAAGCAAAGTTTCATTATGGAAGTCAGTGGGCCTTGAGGCCTGTCTGATGGAGCTGAAGGGCCCCACCAGGGGAGCTGGTGAGTGGTGAAGCCCTTGCAGGTCTCACCAGTCCACACTGATTCCTGGCTGAGGAGAAACGCCATTTGTAGGGATGCACTGAACATTACCTTTATTCTAGGTGGTATGCTCACCTTGCCACACCTCAGAAAGACAGAGGCTGCTCCAAAATAAAAGACACATTCTGGCCTGCACATTTCAACCCTCCCCATTCCAAGCAGCCGCCCCAGACATGAAGAATAGCTCTTGCCTTTCCTCACAGGTTGCTATCGGCTGGTGGACTATTTGGAAGGAATCCAGAAGAATTTTGATGAGGCTGCCAAGGTGTTGAAGTTCAACTGTGAAGAAAACAAACACAGTGATAGCTGCTATAAACTAGGGGCCTATTATGTGACTGGAAAAGGTAAGGCGGGTCTACTTTCTTTCTCTTTGTCATATAACAAATGACCCCAACACATATTTTTTCCCCCCAAATTTTCTATGGATCAGGAATTCGGAAGTTACCTGCCTGTGTGCTTCAGGGTCTCCTGTGCGATTGTGGTCTTAACGTTAGCCATGAGGCTCCTTGAACCCAAACAGGATAGCCAATGAAAATCAATACTAGACATCTTGCCAAGTAACTGAAAACCAAAGATAAAGCGAAAATCTTAAAAATCAGAGAAAAAGACACACTGAGAACAAAGGAGAACAACCACTGACTTTTCATCAAGACAACATAAGCCAGACAAAAGAACAACATCTTTTGATTGCTGAAAGAAAAACTGTCACACTTGAATTCTGCTTTAACAAAAATATCTTTAAAAATGAGGATGAAATAAATTCATGTTCTGATAAACAGAAGCTGGGAGAATGAGTCATTAGCAGACCTACACTAGAAGAAAGTTAAGGTTGTTTGAGGTGAAGGAAGATAATGACAGATGGAAACCAGAATCCATACAAAAGAATAAAGAACACTAGAAGATGTGTGTAAATAAGACATTCCCCCTCATTTCTGAATGTCTGAAAAAAGACTGTTTAAAGCAAAAGTAATGGCAGTGTACTATGAGTCTTATGTAGAAGTAAACTAAAAAAAGTAATATATAAAACATGACAGTAAGACTAAAAAAAGATGGAAATAAGGTAAATGAAAGTTTGCTTTTGTAAGGGACTTAGATTATATGTAAAATGCTATACTAAGAATATATGATAGATTGATAGATTGTAAGTTAAGGATGTTATCACTGGAAATTTATAATCGATGATCAAAAAGAGAAGTATAACTAAAATACATGATGAGAATGAAATGACTAGAAATACATAGTTCAGAAGAACACAAGAGAGGAGAAAAAGGAGCAAAAAAAAACTAGGAACAAATTAGATTGTAGATTTAAACCCATCTTTGTCAATAATTGCATTCAATATAATTTAAATAATAAAAGACAGATTGGTCAGGCTGGGTATGAAATCAAGTCCTGTGCACTGTTCAGATATAAATGTGGTAGGAATACATTCTCAGAACTGAAAGAACTCAGAGGACATAGAATTTTTGATCTTTTCTTGAAAAATCTAGCCAGTAACCAATAAACAGGTGAGTCAGATCATTTAGGAGTGGGAAAGCTCTTGGGAAAAGATGATTAGAATGAACACCTGCTCTTTAGGGTCCCTAAATGGAATGTAAATGATAAAGACTTTTATGGTATAGAAGACCCATAACATTTACTGAACATATTTCTTTGACAGGTTCTTTATAAGAACATATTTAAGCTTCCAACGTAGGAAATAGATACTTTAATCTCTTTAACAGACGAGGAAAACTGAGGCTCGTAAAGAGAAGACAACAGATAAACTGTTGACAGGAGAGCCAGAGCTGGGCCTAGGTTTCCTCCTCTAGAGCCCAGGCTTCACAGACACTGTGCTATGCTCTCCTCCTAAGTTGAAGTAACTTCATGAAAAAGTGGGGAAGGATAGATGGGAGGAAGTGTGAGATGCCCATATCCTCATCTCTTATAGTTGTGAGTCAATACTATCAGGAACTTAGTTAAGAAAATTAAAATGACTAATCTTTTCATATGTTTAACAATCTCTCTATACACAAAAATTCCCTTTTAGGAAATTTCTCTGGTAAAAAAGTATTCACTTAAAGTTCATCAGTTTCTTCAGTTTCAATTCAATGTATATATATTTTTTGATAAATTCAAGTAAAATAAAAGTTAACTTTTAAATTTACAAATAGCATATGTAATCAAGTTTTTCAAAGTACTTTTTATCCATTCTTCCAGCCAGCATTTAGTCAGAACACATACTACAAAGATAATGGATTGGTGTTTTCTTAATGAAAACGTTAGTTTTTTCCAGGTAGTTGATTCAGAGAGAATTCTTTTAAAGTTATATTTAAAAGATAGTTTAAGTGTTTATATTTTTTGAGAATATACATGAGCTGTGGCCTCATGGCATAGTTATTAAACAGCCACATAATGCATGAAGGTAAGTGTGACAGATGTTTGAGGAAAAGTACAGGGTGCAATAATTATGTATCAGGGTTCTCACCTAGAATAGAAGTCAGGTAACCCCAAAGAAGAGGCGATTTTCTATTTAAAAAAAAAAAAAGGAAAAAGTAAACCCTGTCATCATCACTCCGTAAAATGACCTGTTAGTACAATCCCATTGCTCCCAAAATTAAATACACAGTCCTTAAGACCCAGCGTGATCTGGCCTCTGCTTACCTCTCCAGCTTCCTTCCCAGGTGATTTCTGGGGCCTAGCCGTGTGGGCTACTTTTCTCTTACTCCTACTTTCTGGAACAGTGCTTACCCTATACATTATTTTCCTTCTTTCTTCCCTTATATCACACTTACTGTTTCTTCTTTGGGTTTACCTGACCTCTGTTTTAGGTGAGAGCCCTGATACATGCTTATAGCACCCTGTACTTTTCCTCCATACACTTGTCACACTTATCTTCATACATTGTGTGGCTGTTTAATATCTGTGTCATTAGGCCACAGATCTGTAAGGGCAGCAACAGTGATTGTTCCCCAGAACCTAACATAGTAGTTGGCAAATAATATTCAGTATATATTTAAATTACCATTCAGTGAAGTGTTTATAAGATGTCATGTTCTTCCTGTAACCCCAAAAGATAGATGTTTTTCCCACTTTTCACCACCTGTAGCTGTTTGGACTTCCTTATAAGACATCAAAGGAGCTCATGGCTAAAAAAGCGGAAGAGGTGTGACCACCTTCCTTTTATGAAGGCTGCCTCAGGTCAGAGTTCATGAACTGCATTCAGGAATTGCTCCTTAATTTTGGCCTGAGACATCTAGGTTTTGCCCTACCTTGATTTACTTTTCACTCTTCTTCCCAGGAGGACTGCAACGTGACTTGAAAGCGGCCTCCAGCTGCTTTCTAATGGCCTGTGAGATGCCCGGAAAGAAGTCTGTGGAGGCCTGTCACAATGTTGGTCTTCTGGCACATGATGGACAAGTCAATGAGAATGGCCAGCCCGACCTGGGAAAGGCCAGAGACTACTACACAAAGGCCTGTGATGGTAGCTATGCCTCCAGCTGCTTCAACCTCAGTGCCATGTACCTGCAGGGCGCCCCTGGCTTTCCCAAGGACATGGGCCTTGCATGTAAATACTCTATGAAAGCTTGTGACTTAGGCCATATCTGGGCCTGTGCCAATGCCAGCCGCATGTACAAGCTGGGAGATGGTGTCGATAAGGATGAAGCCAAAGCTGAGGTGCTAAAAAATCGAGCCCAGCAACTGCACAAAGAACAGCAAAAAAGTGTCCAGCCCTTAACATTTGGGTAATGTGGGCCACCTTCTACAGAGCAGACAGCTGGCGGCTGCCCCTTCCTCTTTCTGACCTTGGTCGTCCATCTGTTGGAGCAGGAAGACTTGGACTTGATATCAAGTGCTCTGAACACATAGGCCCATTATCCCAATATGTCACCTATTGGGACATAGCCTGAAATGTTTATTTTCAGTATTCCTTTATCTGGTGTGATCTGTGAAGACAACATTTATAGGGTACTGAGTTTTTAAGACTTACAGCTCTTTGAAAAACAGGAGCAAACTACAGAGCCAAAGTGATCTTGTGATGGAGAGGATTGCTGAAGGGCAGGAAGTTGGAAAAGTTAAAGACACAGGGCCTAAAGGAATCAGACGACATGATTATGATTATTTTAGCTGAGAGGGTTTGGAAATCAGTAAGTATCTTGATTTACATAATAGAGGGCTTAAGGAGCTAAGAACAGTTAAATAGTCACGACTGCCACCCGCTAACTTATGTAATCATTGGTGTGGGCTTCCTTCTTGCCTCTAGAATCAGATATTTCAATAAATTTATAGAGTCAGAGGGACGTGACATGAGATGTAGAAATTAAAGGTGGTTGTGGCAAAGGAGATGAAATGCAAAAGCCTATGTTTAGTGGAGAAATTCACAGTTAAAAATCAGCATGCCTAGGGCCACTCACCTGGCTTTTCTCATCACAGAGGGAGAAATAATTCCCTTCCTAAGGCCACTTCAGTTACTATGAACAAGGACTTTGTGACACATCTGTCCCTCAGAACTGAATCTTTTTAACTATCCTTGTGAATAAACTGTTTTGGTTGATTAGTAATTTGATTAGTGTTTTTAGTGTTCATTACAGATTCTGGGTAGGGTAGAGATTATGTTCTACTTAGTATTTGTGGCCTTTTCTGTTTGCTTTTTTTCTTCTCTCCCTAACTTGCCACCAGGGGGCATCCTGACATTTTCCTGCTGGTCATAAGATCTTATTTCTGTCACCACCTACTATTTGGGGACTTCCAGTTTTGCACCTGTTCTAGAAAAAGTCTTGTAATGTGCATTAAGCTTAATAAGCACAGCCAACCTCTCAAGCTGGTAGAGGAGAGGGACTTTTCCAATTAATATGCAAATTTACTTGTTTTTTTAGTTATTTCCCTCCAGCTTGCCCACAATTTATTTTGAAAATATAAATTAGCTTTTGTTGTGTTTGTAGCCCAATAAGTATATGAAAAATGATCAATATCAGTAGTCATTAGGAAAATGAAACGTATACCACAATATGATAATTACTTCACATCTATCGGGATGGCTGCTATCAAAATAAAAATGTGCTGGCTAGGATGTAGAGAAATTGAAATCCTATATATTATTGGGAATATAAAATGATGTAGCCATTATGGAAGACAATATGGTGGCTCCCCAGTAAATTAAACAGAATTGCCACACTATCCGGGAATGTTACTCCTAGATACCTCTCTAAAAGAATTGTTAGAAAGGTCTCCAAGAAATATTTGCAGACTTATGTTCATAGCAGTATTTACATAGCCAAGAGCAACTCAAATATCTACTGATGGGTGAATAGGTAAAAGATGTCTGTACATACAATGGGATATTTGTCTTTAAATGGAAAGGAATCCTGACAGAGGCCTCAATATGGATGAACCTTGAAGTCATGCTAGGTGAGGTAAGCCTGTCACAAAAAGACAAAAAGACACTAATATCACTTATGTGACATATCTAAATAGAGACCAAAAGAAAGATGATTCTCACTGGCTAAGGGGAGGAGTTGTTTCAATTTTGCAAGATTTGAAAGTGCTGGGTGGAGGTTACTTGCACAAAAAAGTGTAAATATCAGCACCACTGAAGTACATGGTCAATTTTAAGTGGTATGTCAGTTTTACCAACATTTAGTTGCTTTAAAATGGAAAGAAGTTTCTGATTTTACTTCCCCCTGTACCCTCTTAAAAGTCATGTGCTTTTTATTAATTTAGTCCCCCATCGGGGGTATGTACACTCAGTGTAAGACATTCCCTGATGTGCTCCTCACTTAATAATGCTCAATTTCCTTTTACTCTTCTACTTTCTCTCCCTTATATCTAGGACACTCACCTGTAAACATTCTTTGGTCCAGTGCTATTTCTAGTCACTTGTCACAGAATCACATCTTTCTTTTTATTTATTTATTTTTAAAGATTTATTTATGCATACAGAACTGGGGTACAGGCCAGAGGTGTGGGGGTTGAGAGGCTTCACCCAACAGAGTGGGGAGTAGAATAGGCAAATCGACGAAGCACACTGCTGAGGGGAGCAATGGTGAGGGGTGCAGGGTGGTCAGGAGAGGTCTGCCACACCATGTGGGTCACCTCCGGGCGGGGATCAAACTTATGCTGAAGTGACTTTAGCTTCTTAGTGCTGTGCTTTAACCTGCTGCACCACCAGGGAGAGCCCCTCTTTTCTTTTTCTTTTTTAAACTGATGTTTTTTTTCAATAATTTTTTTAAGATTTATTTTATTCATGTATATAGAACTGGGGTAAAGGACAAAAGTGTTGGGAGGGTGGGGGGGAGAGAGAATTCACCAGAGGCAGAGCAGAGAACAGAACAGGCAGATCAACGAAGTACACTGTTGAGGGGAGCAGCAGGCAGGTCAGGAGAGGTCTACCTAGCCTTGTGGATCACCTCCCTGGCTGGGGATCGAACTCACACTGAAAAAGTCTACATGAGCTTCACAGTGCTGTGCTTTAACCTGTTGCACTACCAAGGATGGCCCAGAATCACATCATTTCAATATAACAATAGGTTTTGTAGTTCTGAGTAATTAAGTGTTGTTTGTTTTGTTTGTTTTCCTGAAAAGTTAATTTGACCTATGACAGATGTATTGGGTTATGCTTTTATAGACAGTTTTCTGCTTGGAGCTAATGGTATTGCTTTTGTACTGAGATACAGCTGGGAACAATGAAATGAGTATTAGCAGTGCCAAAATGTTACAATTCACAAAAGTTAGTAAAATGCAAAGAGTAATAACTTACAGCCCAGGAAATTCAAGGTTATTTCATACCCAGGTTGCTATGGGAGGAATGGACTGATGAAACCCAGCATGATTGAGTTTCTCACTGTGCTGCAAATTTTGAGGCAAGATTTGAAAATGGGGTTTCAGACTTCGATCCCAGCAAGCAGTACCATTACTGTATTTTCCGGCAGCAGGTATGTGCATAGTTAGCAAATATTTCCAGCCTATTTCCTCCATGCCAAACTTCGGTTCTGCCCTTAGGTTGGGCAATCTAAAGGGTAAGACATTTCATAATTCACCAGTGGCTTGTGTTCTCACTAAAAATTTGTGATGCAGTGTTCAGTGTTGGGTTCAAGTAAGTTGGGCTCAGAAAGTAAGGGGAAGCAGGAGGGCCTGCAGATTTGGGGCTACATCTTGGGAGGCACGCAGAGTCACCAAAGAGTTTAGAGCAGGAAAATGAATTGATCTTATTTGGAAAATGGACTGGAGGACTAGTGGGGATGGCAGAAGGGGAGCTGTGAATGGTGGAGTTAAACAGATTTCTCGCCTGGGTACTTGCCATAGACAGTGGAAGTAATTCATATTAAGTTAGAGCTCATAAGTATGAGATGGAACCAAAGTGTTTCACATAATTTGGTAATTTTTTTTAAATTTTAGAACCAAACTACACTTTGATTTGTTAACATTTTATAAAATCACTTCAAATTTTTTATAAGAGGCAGCCTGGCAGAGGCACTGTGCCCAAGACTTCAGATCCTGCATATATGGATAGCTCTGGGTAAGTCAAAGTCAGACTAATAGTCAGTGTTGAGGGCACCTAACAAAGAACGAGGAAATGTAAATTAAGAAATGGGTTTTATAGTTAAAAAGCACTTTGGGGAAAAACAAACCTCCCCTCCCTTTTTTTGGCTTCCTAGCAATTCATTTTGCAATTTAGATCTCTTTTACCATGAATTCTATGCTCAGAGGCACCAAACTTTTCCTAGTTGTCAGGTCTGATGGTTTTGGCCTAGGTTCTGATCTGGTAGTGACCTGGCTATGTGACCTTAGGCAAGTTACTCTACTTCTGGGTCTCAATTTTGTCACCTCTTAGTTGGAGATAACAATGTCTTCTACTAGAGTTGTTAGGGTTAAATAGCAACTCCTGTCATAGAATAATACATGTTTCTTTTTGGAAGTTATGGAACTAGATTTTACAATTAGGTCATTGTCTTCTCTCCAAGTGGCATTGTAAGCTTTTGAGGGAGTCTAGCTTTTAAATCAGGCTGCCTTTGCAGCCATTCTTTTAATATCCAGGGAGCTGATGGTGAGGCTCTCTGGGGGTATTCAGGCCATGAAACAGCTGCAGGAGGCAGGCCTGCTGAGACAGGCCTGGTGAGGCGGTGGGGTGGGTCCTGCCTCCCACCTCCCTTCTCTACTGTCACAGTGGTGAGAGACTCACTGAGAAGATTTGCACCTGCTGGGGGCCCCCAGTGGAAACTATTCCCAGCTGGAGCCCCTCCCCAGGGTTGAGGAATGGTGATTGTATTACAGTTCATAAATCAGGCCTCCCCACTGGCTAAAGAGGAAAGGCCAAAATTCTTTGCCCAATATGTGTCTCCCCCTCCAACTCCATCCTGTGATTCAGTCCCTCCTCCATATTTAGCCTCATCTTGTTCCTAACTTAGGCATCTGTAACAGGGAACTGCTTGTAGTCTCTATACCATGCCAACCCTTCCTCCCAAAGTAACGACCTGTTTCTTACTGCCATGATTTTGTGATGCTGGTTCTTCTGTCTAGGATGTCCTTCTGCCTTTTAAGTAGAATACTCTTTACCTTTGGCTCTGGATGTGTTCTTTCATCTCCCAGGCTGGGCTAGAGGCCATCTCTGCCCGCTAGAGCCCCAAGTTCCCATCCATCCCAGCACTGATCACAGTGTATTATCATGTGTGTGATTATGGTTGCACTTCCCACAAGACATGGAGAACAGGGATTGAGCCAGTTTCACCTCTGTCCTCAGTGTGCAGAGTGAGCACAGACAGTAGCAGCCATCACTGGTTGCCTTCTGAGATGGCCAACACAAGCTGACACCTTACCTTAGCAGTCTCCTCACCACCTCAAGACAAATCAGGAGGCAGTACAGTCTGGGAAGCAGTGTATCAAGAAAAGCTCCTGTCTATGCTGGAACCGGCATATCATGCATGGAGCTTGTACTCTTTATCTAGCTCTCTCCAGGAAAGTGTCTTTTAAAAGGGTGTTTGAAATAATGAAGGAAAAAGCCCAAGAAAGTTTGCTACCTGGCAACCTAGTAGGCTCAATAACTCAACACCAACAAACCAATGTTAAAATCCTCATGGCTAAAGAATTGCAAAGAATATTTCTTCTTAAAATACTAAGAATTGATGGTCTTTGCTCATTATTAAAATCACTTGTTTTCATATTGGTCTCCCTGATTAAAATTCATGAATCTCCAAACTTCAAGAAAACTATTCTCCTTGAAATCTGTCAAGTAGTTCTTATCCCTGACAGCAGCAGTGACCCTTTAAATTCTTGGGGCATCTGTTTAAAATGGAGATTTCGGGGTATACCTAGATCTACTGAATGAAAATATGTATCTAAAAAAAAAAAGCAAACTCTAGGAGATTCTTACGTAACTTAAAATAGATGACCCTGGGCTCTGTAGCTTCAGCACTCTGTACAACAGTCCCTTCAAAATACTCTTCTTTCTCGGCCCTCCCTGGTGGCGCAGCGGATTAAAGCACTGCACTGAGAAGCTAAAGCCACTTCCGCATGAGTTTGAATCCCGCCTGCCCCAGAGACCACATGGCGTGGCAGACCTCTCCTGACCCGCCCGCTGCTCCCTTCAGCAGTGTGCTTCGTCGATCTGCCTGTTCTGCTCCCCACTCTGTCTCTGGTGAGGCCTCTCGCCGCCCCTGAGCCTCTGGCCTGTACCCCAGTTCTGTATGTACAAATGAGTGAATCTTTAAAAAAAAAAAAAAAAAATACTCTTCTTTCTCACCATGGCACAAGCTTAGTCAACTCCCTGTAGTCTTTCAAAAATCACCTCAGATCTCACCTCCTCCAGGAGGCCTGCCTGGACTCAAGATCTGTGGTTCTCCCACAGTTCTGCTTTGCACTTTCTTTTCTCCTGCTTTGCACTTGGATTGTGACAGGTTGTAAGGCCCTTAAAGCGCATGGATTATGTAAGACTCCGCTCTTACCCTGGTGCCTAACTCAGGACCTGGTATAGATGAGTTACTTACATCTTTATTGAAGGAGAGGGAAAGGACTCTGGGAACAAATCCTATCTTCCAGTAGATGATCCATTGAGCATTTCAAGGTAGTTTTTGGGGGAAGGATGTGGAATTATATCTTTGTCACATACAAATGTTACAATCCCCACTTCTTTGAAGCAGGGATAATGCTTCCTTTCCAGGGATATTTTGAGGGTTAAAGGGTTAAATGAGATGAAATAAGTGAGGTACTTAACTCAGTGCCTGGGACCTTCTAATTGTGTAATAAATCACTAAAGAGTTATCATCTAAAAGTGGAACTAGGTTTGTTTCATACAGTTTCAGACAGCAGAATGATAAGTGAATGATCACTATTTAGGCCTGATGGATGCAAACTGCAAGGAGACAGAACTCAACTCATAGACATCTGAATAGAAGGAAGAAAGTTTACTTGAAGAACTGAAAGACTTGAAAGAGGGGAACTGAGGGTAATGTTCATCTGTCAGGACTGATGCATTGGAGGCTGATTCTATATGAGGCTTGGGGGGTGGTGAGTGTGGTGAAAAATGAGGGCTGAATAAGGCATTCAGAGCCCTCAGCAATTCATTCCGCCAACACTGGGAGTCTACTTGGGCCTGGGCCCTACCTAGGTAGAGTGTTGGGGACACAGAACTGAATCTGACAGCTTCCTTCTCTTTTTGGAGCTTGTGGTTTAAATAGTGATCTTTCACTGAGCTTCTGCTATGTGCCAGATATTCTAATTCTCTTAAAAACCACAAGGAAGACTTCATTTTTGCCATATTTTTACATCATTTTTTTATCTCAATTGTAATCCCCGCGGGTTTCCCATCACCAAGTCACCTGTGTGCCATCACCATAATCCCATGCACTTCCCTCCCCACCCCCCACCCCCATTTTTGATCCCATTTCCCACTCCACCCCCACAAAATGTCTCTGGTATATCATTTTTGCCATATTTTATGCAGGCCAGAAGTGTAGTGGGTGAGAGGCTTCACCAGAGACAGAGTGAGGAGCAGAACAAGCAGATCAACGAAGTACACTGCTGAGGGGAGCAGCAGGCGGGTCAGGAGACATCTGCCGTGCCATGTGGGTTATCTCCCTGGCAGGGTATGGAACTCATACTGAAGTGGCTTCGGAGAGCTTCTTTATTTATTTATTTATTTTTATTTTACAACGGTTTATTTTTACATCATTTTTTTTGTCTCAATTGTAATCCCTGCAGGTTTTCCCATCACCAAGTCATCTGTGTGCCATCACCATAATCCCGTGTACTTCCTCCATCCCCTCCACCCCCCACCCCGGTTTTTTATCCCATTCCCCACTCCACCCCCGCAAAATGTCTCTGGTATATGGTTTTTCATTATTTTTGTTATTTTCTTGCCTGGTCTATTATCGGAGAGCTTCTTAATGTGGTTCTTTAACACATTGCACCACCAGGGAGAGCCCATTTTCACCTTTTGAAAAAATTTAATTAAATTAATTTATTTATTTATTTTATACCATAAACATAATTTTTTACATCATTCTTTATTTTGTGCATTTTTCCAAATCAGTTGTAATCCCCCATACGTCTCCCATCCATTTTCATCTTTTTTTTTTTTTTAAGATTTATTTATTTATTCGTACAGAACTGGGGTACAGGCCAGAGATGCGGAGGGTGAGAGGCTTCACCAGAGACAGAGTGGGGAGCAGAACAGACAGATCGACGAAGTACACTGCTGAGGGGAGCAGCGGCGGGTCAGGAGAGGTCTGCCACGCCATGTGGATCTCCTCAGGGGCAGGCGGGGATCGAACTCATGAGGAAGTAGCTTAAGCTTCTTTGTGCTGTGCTTTTAACCCGCTGCGCCACCAGGGAGAGCCCATTTTCATCATTTTTAAGGCAAAGAAGCTGAGGCTCAGACAGACAATGTGGCTTGCCAAGAGACAGACTCAGAGAATAGTTCTGCAAAGTTTGAAAATGTCATCCTCCCAGTCTCCTACACCCTCTTTCCTGGGTATAGGAGAACTGCCTACATGAGGCTGCCTGTCATGTTGTTGTTGAATACCTGGAGCCCTGCAGGCACCAGGTAGATTCTGATGACCTTGAGTTAAAAAGCTGAGGTCAACTTCAAGACGACAAGGAACCCCTGCAGCACACGGTATGCCTGAGTTTTCTCTCTAGCCATGAGGAGGACTCAGGAGAACATGCTGAGGTCAGACCTTCCTGCTCACATGGGCAGGGTCAAGGCTGCCTCAGAGAATTTGAAACCTGACTGGGTTCCATCAGCTCCAAGAATAGCAGCTACCCTACTCCCTTCAAGCTGGTAGCCTCCGATCAGGTTCCCAAAGTTCCCAGTAGACTCCAGACATCAACAGCAGTGAGCTTTGACCTTGAAGCTGCTCTGGGTGGCCTAATAGCAGCTACATTCACAAAGGGCCCACTGCGTGCAAGGCAAATCCTTTAAGGGAGGTCTAGGAAGCATGAAACCCATTTAACAGATGAGAGAAACGGGCTCAGAGTTACTGAGAACTTGCCCATGGTCAAGTAGGTAGCAGAGCAGATGCAAATCTGGATTGCCTTTGCCCATCATCCTACTTCTGTGAGGAGAAAAGAATCCTCTGAAGACCTCAGAAAAGAGGAAACAAATTGCATCAACTTTCAAAATGGTGTTACTCCAGTAGAGCATGGTCCTGGCCCCTAGAGACTCCAAAATTGAGAGCCAGAAGAAATCCTGGAAAGCAGGATTTCAATGTCTGTAGTATATTAAAAAAATGAGTGAACAAAACAAAAATAAACTTTTAGACTATATCACCAATTAGTGATTAATAGAAGAAAAGGAATTAAATGGGGTAAAAGCGATCACTTGTATGGTGAAGGTTAGAATTGAGATTTTTAAAAGATTTTTATTTATTTGTGCATACAGAACTGGAATACAGGCCAATGGTGTGGGGGTGGTGAGAGGATTCACCAAAGATAGAGTAGGGAGCAGAATAGGCAGATTGATGAAGTACATTGCTGAGAGAAGCATTGGGCAAGATAGGAGAGGTCTGCTGCATCACATGGGTTACCTCCCTGCCAGGAATTGAACTTGTGCTGAAGCAGGTGCTGCTAGCTTTGTATTGTTGTACTTTAACCCATTGCACCACCAGACAGGGCCCAGAGTTGAACTTTTAGTGATGAACTTAACGTAGTATAGATAGACTGTGATTTATGCACACCTGAAATTTATATAATATATGTATATCATATAATTATCTTATATGCATTTTGTATAGTATAAATTGTATTTTATATGTATGTATTTTATAGTATAAAGTATATCAAGAATATACATCTTATATAGTATAATTATTATAGTATAGTATAATTATTGTAGTACTACTACTTCAATAAAAATCAAATAAAATTTCAGAAAATCTACAATGACAGAGAAAAGCTCAGTACTTTGGACCTGGGACAGGAAGAAACAGAAGAGGGATTGCAAAGGGGTATGAGGAAATTTTGTTGGTAAGGGTTTCATTGGTATATTTAGATGTAAATATATTTCACTGCATACTTTAAATATGGACACTTTTTGTATGTTAATTATACCTTATAAAACGATTTTTAAATGTTTTTAAAAACCCCTGCCTCTGTTAAGTTTAAATTCTAGAGTTTTGAAAAATACCGCATTAGATTTTCATGAGGAATGTACAGTAGTGTAATATGTAGGAAATGGAGGAATGTACAGTAGTGTAATATGTCTGGTGATGTAGTGAGGCCTGATAAATAATAAGTGCTCAGTTTAGTGATATAATTATTATGATGTGAACATGTCTGGTCAGTGCTCATACCATAATTTGATACTCAATTCAGCCACTTCATTTAATAAACCAGGATACTGAGACCAGAGTCGCATGAAATGCCAGGGGTTGTCCATAAGGCAACGGAAAGTTCCCCAAACCTAGCTGTCTTTGTCTATGATGACTTAGTCTATGACAAATGGAGCCAGAGAGGGAGGCAGGCAGACTGAATCTTATAGCCAGTGAGTGTCATTGTCGACTTGTTGACTTGTAGCCAATCAGTTGACTCTACTGTGGGCTTCTACCCTCTTGGTGCCAAACGCTCCCCATGTTTCTCAGGTGAGCCAGGAACTTCCCAGGCTCAGCCTGCATAAGAGCACATTGTAGGAGGGGCTGAGAGTGGGGCAGGATTATGGAGAGTCACAAAATACAAGGTGCTATTCAATTGGCTTCAGGCCATGCTTGATTTAATGCTCTGCTGTTAACATCTTGAAATTCTTTTTTTTTTAAATTTATTTATTTATTCATATAGAACTGGGGTACAGGCCAGAGATGCAGAGGGTGAGAGGATTCACCAGAAACAGAGCAGGGAGCAGAATAGGCAGATCAACGAATTACACTGCTGAGGGGAGCAGTGGGCGTGTCAGGAGAGGTCTGCCACGCCACGTGGTCACCTCCGGGGCAGACCAGAATCAAACTCATTCGGAAGTGGCTTAAGCTTCTCGGAGCTGTGCTTTAACCTGCTGCGCCACAAGGGAGGGCCCACATCTTGAAATTCTTAATAAATTTGAGCAAGGGGCTCTCCATTTTCATTTCACTGAACCACAAAGATTGTGTAGTTTATTTATGTAGGTGCTGTGCTGTGAGGTGGGAGGCAACAGCCCCTGACATGCACTGGTCCTGGAACTTGTCAGAGTTTTGTCTATCCTTTGGGTCAATGGCTGAATCACCAACAGACAGGAAAGAGGCCAGACTAAGTCCCATTAGCCAGATCTAACTTAGGACTACAAATCTTTGAGAGACTGTCTTAGGGCAAGGGAGAAGAGAGATTCTAAGGAGATTTGGGAGGCCGAATGTTTCCTCTGGAACCTACAGAGGAGGTGCATGATCTCAATGTGAGACTTTCCTATCAAAACGGAATCATAATATGTCAACTATATCTCAATAAATTTGTTACAAAAATACTGGCAACTATAATTCTCTGCAAGGAGATGTACTGAGCATTTCACTGAAGATACCAAAGATAGCTAGCTCAGTGGTCAACTTACACATCTAAAACACTTAGAACTGTGTGCGATGTACAGAGTCCTATATTTGTTAGTCACTGTTTCATTTAATCTTGAGGACAATTTGATGGAGTAGGGAATTACCCCCATTTAACAAATATGTCAACTGAGTCTCAGAAGAGGTGAATGACTTAATAATCACAGAGTTGGTTAAGTGGTGGTGCTGGGATTTGGCTAGCAGTATAGGGAGATTCTCCCTTAGGAGTTAGGTCATGACCATTACGTCCCATGCTTAGACAAGAGTAGGCATCTGGTGGGTTTTTGCTAAGTGAATCAATTAATTGTTTCTTTCATCTCCAAGATTCCAAGGGAAATGTCTGCTTTAGCTGGAGGAGGATTCAAACATCCAGCTGGTTGGGATTTCTCACCACTTACTGGCTTCTGCATAATTATCAAGTATTCCCACTCTAGGCTTTATGAATTAATTGCCTGTTTGCTCCCTCCTTTCATCCATAGGGGCACTGTCCAAGTTCTAGTCTTGTTTGCTGAGCTCTGAATTCAGCACCACGGTATACAATCCTACTGTCTCACATCTGCACAGCACATTACAGGATACAAAGTATATTCATATTCAGTGGTTGATGGATCTGTGTGCAGAAAGCTTGGTACTTAAGCCAGACCTCTGAACAGATCCCATCCTTCTGGGGCGACCTGTCCCAAGACCAGGGCAGACTACAAAGGAAGAGATGTATAGTCGGGATATTTGGGGGCGCTCAGTGAATTTTGTTCCTCTTCAGTGATGTTTGGGAAACTTCTGAGCTAAGGAGTGGACTGAATGGACAAAGCTCTCAACGCGCAGTGTTTGCAGACACTCATGCTTTAAAAATCTCAATTTAGAACCAGAGCTCAACAGAAATTATCTGAGGGCAAACTGTCCCTCAGTGCTTCTAGAAGTTTGAAAGTATCCCTGCATGAACTTGTTACTCCAGAGGACTAAGCCTCGTGCCTGTCACAGATTACATTTTTCCAAATTACCATCAGCTGTGTCCAGAATTGCTGTAGGACATACAGTGGAGTAGATATTTTTAATAACTATATTAACAACAGTGAGAGCAAACAGAGCTTAGAGTCTGGTACTATGTGCTTTGTAAATATTAACTTTTAATTCTCACAATAGTCCTGTGAGATAGGCACTTTTTTATTTGACTTATAAGTTTTATTTGCTGTGAGTCAAAAGAAGGGAGGTAGAGGCCCTCCCTGGTGGTGCAGCGAGTTAAAGCACAGCACTAAGAAGCTTAAACCACTTCCACATGAGTTCGATCCCCGCCTGCCCCGGAGATGACCACATGGCACCGGCAGAACTCTCCTGACCCTCCCGCTGCTCACCTCAGCAGTGTACTTCATTGATCTGCCTGTTCTGCTCCCCATTCTGTCTCTAGTGGGTTCTCTCACCCTCCGCATCTCTGGCCTGTACCCCAGTTCTGTATGAATAAATAAATAAATCTTTTTAAAAAAATAAAGGAGGTAGAGAATGACTTGTATATACTAAATATTATTTCATTCACTCATCACATGTCCCAAGATGAGTGTGGCATGGGAGAAGTAAGTCTGCTGTTCCCTCTACTGGTATCAGTTCCTACTTGCCTCAGAAAATCCTCGGTGTGCACATTTTGCTATACTGACTGTGCCTAGTATATTAAAGGCCAAGCCTGACCCCCAAGCAAGCAGATCTCTTCATCAGATACCCCATCAAAGAAACAGCAATCTTCCCATTGAGGAAGAGGAAAAATTGGCTGTGCTTTTGAGAGATGGGTCTATACTTGACTTGGGAAGATTAAAGAATCTCCAAGGATAATTTTGATTATACCTACTTTTTTAGAACTTTACCTAGGTAAGCTTTGTCTGAACTATAATTCATAAATAAGGTGACCGAACAAACATCTTTGTTTTTTTGTAACTAAAGGGGTTTCTGGGAACTAGACTTTCCCACCTAAAACCAAGAAAGACCCAGGCAACCGGGATGAATTGGTCATATGTCACAAAGCACATTTTCTAGTAAATGGTGAGGGCCCTGTTGAGGTCACTGTTCATTAAATCATTCATTATGGAGAAATTCTTGTCTGGTCTTCATACCAGGGATAGTTGTACGTCCCCTAAGGAGTAAGTGGTTTGTTTTTATCTCCTGAACACTGTGCACTGAGTAAGTGAACAGTTTCCCTTTTTGCCTTGGCTGCTGGAAGTCTTAATGCTAATTATGTCGGACACAAATTTAGCTGTGTAGGTCACTATGTTCTGCACTTTTTGTATCGCTTCAGCATGTACTTTGTCCCTAGTTCCCCACCTCCATCCTATCTTGCCCCATCTTAAACTTGATGATCTTGTTTTACCTTAAATGTTTCTCTGCTTCAAGTCAGGGTAAAATTAAGCTATTGTTAACTAAGAAAGCATTGACCCTGTTGAGAGCCTTTGAAAATCTGAAATGATATGCAAAATGTATGTGTATATCCACATATACACATGTCTTCTGGAGGGGAGGAAGCCATACATTTTAATGATTTTTTTTCATACATTTTAATCATTTCTTAAAGGAGGCTGTGTTTCCCAAAATACTGAGAGTCAGTGGTATAAGAGAACTAAAAACCAAAGAAATGCTTTTAGTAGAAGGCTGGATTCTCAATTGTAGTTCTGGTGTTTTAAAATATTGGGGTGATGATTAAGGAGGAATGTTGGTGGGGGTGGTACATTAGACTGGCATAGAGCAGTGCTGGTGGGGTAGAATGCCATCCTCTTCAATGGAAAGGAAAGGGAACAGAATGTGGTATATTAGAACATTGGTATGTTCTGGAATGTTGGTTTAACTGAGTCCTTAGAATACCTCCTTCCTGACGTCTTGGTATCCTCCTTGCTAAGTGCCACCTTAGGGTTGGACCTCTGTCTGCTTCATTCTTTAAATCTCTCACATCCTCTAACCTGTAAGAGCCAGGTAACATGTGAAGATCCAATTGGGTCTTAGTCTCTTGCTTATGGCATCTGACTGACTCTGGGGTTTTGTCAATTTCTCGCTGAGATACCTAATTTTTTTCTGCCTTTGGCCACTCTCCTTTGTGATAGATCTCAAATACCTTGCAGACTTAGAGCCCAGGGAACTGCCTTGTCTACTTCTGTGTCTTTACTGTCCAGAGGGCAACGCTATGGCTACTTAGGGTGGCCTAGCTAAGCTTCTGACCAGAGGCTGGCAACAAATGGAGCTATTGCAGCTGGAGTTCAGCTCTGGCACTAAAGACAACTTAAGCTCCTTGAAGTTGGTCAGAAGTAGGGGAAGCCAGATGAGAGTTAGCTGAGAGTGAGTTGAGGCTTCATTACCAGCTGAACCAGATGCAAAGACCCAGTCCAGAATTGGGATAGAACAGAGACTGATATCCCTCAGCCTGGAGTTTAGAGTGGGACTAGATAGAGGAGTTGGACTGAGTACTGCTCCCTGGATGTTCTCTCCTTCTTGCCTCCATCCCTTCATTCATTAGTTAACATATGTGGAGTCTCTCTGTGGCACACATGTCCATGCCTGGACTTAACAGCCTGGAAGAGACTGGCTCATAGCAAATAACAATCCAGTTCAGTCAGGGATGTGACATAGAGAAGCTGTAGGGGCTGTGGAAGAGCAGAGTAAGCCCCAACCCTGTGTGGGAGTTTAAAAAATGTCCTAGAAGAATGCTGTCTGAACTGACTCTAAAAAGAGTTGGGAGGCGTGGGGCACATCTGTGTGGTGGGTCAATGCACATGGAAATTCCTCAGTGTCTAGATATGGGCCTCAGGTCAAGGTGCTAATGAGCTCAGACTGTCCAGTTCTTTGGGCCACACAAGTTTCATCTGTCTAGGTCTAATCTAATTGCCTTCAGTCCCTTCCCCCCAACTACTCTCGTCGCCTACAATTTTAAGTCTGTTGCAATCAATTCAACCAGAAGATAATTGACTTAACATTTGGAGACATAGCTTGATGATGAGAGAACAGGATTTTTCTGGAGGTGCAAAAATTTCTTACCTCCCAGCCATTCTGCTGTCAGATACTTTCTTCTGATCCCACACCTTAACCAGACCCTTATCCCAGCAGCTGCATGGATCATGTGCTCCCCAACTTAGTTACTTCAACTTTAAAAGGAGCTCCGTAATGGAATGGGGAATGCTCAACAAATTGGGAGGCGGAGAACTGCATTAAAACCCTGAGTCTTAAGTGAACATTGTACAAAAATAAACAATGATATAATATATATATGTAAAATGTTTTTAAAAACCCTGAGTCTTGGGGCCCTCCCTGGTGGTGCAGGGGGTTAAAGCACAGCACTAAGAAGCTAAAGCCACGTCAGCATGAGTTTGCTCCCTGGCCTGGGAGGAGATCCACATGGTGCGCCCGCTGCTCCCCTCAGAAGTGTGCTTCATAGATCTGCCTGTTCTGCTCCCCACTCTGTTTCTGGTGAATCCTCTCACCACCCCTGCACCTCTGGCCTGTACCTCAGTTCTGTATGCATAAATAATTATATATAAAAAACAAAACAAAAAACCCTGAGTCTTGTACAGATGGCATTAGTGACATTGCCAGGGTACTTCTTTTCTCTAGGCCTCAGCTTTCCCATCAGTGAAAAGAGGGAGAGGAAGCAAACATTGCTAAAGGCCATTTCCTGTGCTGTTGTTCTCTGTGTGTGTGTGTTGAAATGTGGATGTGCCATTTTCAGCCTGCTCCTTTGAAACAGAGGCTGTGGATAGAGTGGACGCCGTACAGGAGATGTGATTTTGGTTCTGACTTGCTTCGTAAGCCTGGGTTGATCAAACACAGCCCTGATCCCCAGTGACCTCATTTGACAATTGAGTTTTTTGAGGCTCCAATGGACTGAATATGGTAAGATGATGGTGATAGTGGTGATGATGGTGGTGATAATGATCTGTGTGCATAGCAGTTAATCTCTGGGTTAAATGTGAACAAGTCTTTGAAAGCCAGCCCAGAGGCTGAGCAAACAATCCTAGTGGGAGAGAAGGGAAATCATCTCTGCTGACAACCTTTATCTATTTGTTTCTTCCATTCCAGTGAAGTGGGAGTTAGTGTACCTACTTACTAGCTAGGTGACCAATAAATAAATGTTTCAGGGATTCAGTCTCTTCCTCTGTAAAATGTAATATGACCTGGCTCAGGACTTCTAAAGGCTATGGAGGACCTGGGCTGCTTTTGGCTGTCCAGCATCCAAGCACTTTATTTGGAGGAATCCCAAAGCTATGTGGAAGCCAAAGCGGGCAGTAACTCTTCAATGCGCTCCTGGGAGTATGGACTGGGTTAAGTCGGTTCCCATCTAGGCCACGAATCTGGTGAGATTTAGGCAGAGCAAGGCAGATAATCAGAGATTAGGTGGTTGCAGTGGGGACATGAGGCCAGCAGTGTAGGTGAGGAGCAAGGTGCTAGGTAACTCCTGGTGGAGTCTCTCTTAAGCAGGCAGTTCCTGTGGCAGGACTTTGGCTGTGTCCAGGTGCCCCGATTCTTGTCTAGTTCTCCAGGCTCCCATTTATTTCAGTGAACATTCAGTAGCCTTTCAGCAAAGCCCCCTTTTGTGTAGTTTTGCCAGTGATGATTTCAACTGTAGCAAATGAGAATCTTGATTGGTACAGAGTAAATCATGTAACATGTTAGACACAGTGCTGGTATACAGTAAGCACTCAAATACAAATTAAGATTCAGAGAAGTAAAAATGACTTGCCTGAGGTCACATAACCAGGCAGAGGAGCTGGTACAGGACTGAACATCGATATCTGTATTTTGATATCACCACACATAACTGTTGAACAATTTATTGTTAATAAACTCCTTAAGAAGCTGCAAAACATTGCCCATGGGTCCAAAATATTCCCTTTAAATAGAGAGGAGGGGCCTCCCTTATAGCTTGGGAGTTAAGTCTATGCACTATCGCATTATTACTGCTACAGCCTGAGTTCAATCCCCAGCCAGGAAGCTGACCACATACTGTGCAGCAGATCTCTCCTGTCTCGACCACTGCTCCCCTCAGAAGTCTATTTCGGTAAATCTGCTGCTCTGCTCCCACTGTCTCTGGTGAATCTTCTCACCTCCCAGAGCTAGTGTGCTCGTTGGGGTGTAACCACCATATGAACTCACATGTCATATGCTGCTCCACCTAGTGAAGCAGCCCCATCTGAATAAAGGGATACCTGGTGTGCTAATAACTTGGATGAGTCAGCAGCTGCCTGTGAGGCCATTAAGGAGGGAACACCATGTACAGAACCTGCAGAAAGAAATGCTCCTGTAGCCACCATGCTGACAGGGTGGGGGTAGGGTTGTATGTTTGTGGTTTAGGGTGAGAGGGGACAGGTGGACTTATTCTAAATTGGGGCCTCCTCTGTTAGGTCTACTAATCAAGGGAGGTTTTGGTTCCTGCACTGTTGGCAAAGTGGTTTAATTGGATCTAATGGAAGAAAATGTGTGATGAATATGGATAATGCAAGCGATGAAGTCCCAGGAAAACTGGCTGGAGGAAGAGTGGCAAGATAAAAGCAGGTCTGATGGGAATTAGGCCATGGTACCATGGGTGAGTCCAGATGATGGCTAGCAAGGACAGCTGTTTCTTCCCAAGGGCCTAGGCCTAGGACCCTCCTGCTGACCTGGATCTCTACCCTGCCTGGCCTTCAGATCTTGCCTTCCCATTTGTATAGACTCAGAGAATGTCACACTCATGGAATTCTGGGGTTAGGCTCAGGCCCAGGCTTCTAGAGTCATAGGCCTTTACTATCACATACATTAATTACAGAAAATGTCAGACTTGAACAATTAGGCAATTGGAGGCCCTTGGGAAAACTTTAGGAGATTCTTCTCCAATCTTGATTTAGAGCAAATGACCTCTGTTGAGCACATCACAGCCACCAAAGTATTTCACATCTCTACAGCCATCACATGGGAGTGGGTGGTATTCTATCTTCAGGTTAAGTAATGTGAAAAAGATCAAAATATGCTATTTGGGGCTGGAGCTCAGCTTTGCAGGATAAATTCTATTTTAAATATGCCAAGATTTTGATATCTTTGTCTTCTAGAGTGGTAGAAACACTTTGAGCCTGTCGGTACAATGTGCCCAATTGTTGTGTAAATTCCACATGATTGTATACCTTTTTAAATATGTATTCTGGCACATCAGTGCTCCAAAGTGAGATTATCTGTTGCATCAGCATCCTCAGGGCGGGAACACTCTACCATAGCTTTTTGGCAGGTTTTATCATCCAGTGACTATTTTCAGTTCACAAAGGACTTCAACAACATATCCAAAAATAGATTTAAAGTCACTAATGTAAAGACTGAACTTCAAGTCACTCTAGGTTTAGTCAGAACATGCTCTGATTTTCTTAGAATATGAAGTTAAACTAAGAAAAATGCAGAAAGAAAGAAAAAAGGGAAAATTAGCGTTTCTGGATAGGCGCGCACTTAACTCCTGCACCAGTGGTTGAAGTGAAGGCCAGGTGCGCCAACGGAGGAAATTTGGCTTGGGATTCTGCCAGTAACAGAATAATGCTCCTCGTGTGGGGCAAATCCCCTCTCTTCTATGGGTCTCAGTTTCCCTGATTTCAAATGGCGGTAATAATTCCGATCTTGGAGAATTTCGGGAGTTTATCAGCCCTGGGGGAGATGTGCAGCTACGGGAGAAACAGCTAGGAGATGGAGAAGGGGGAAGGGTGGACCACAGCGGGGAGCTGCCTGGGGCTTACGGTCTCCATAGTAACGCACTGCAGCCGGCGGAGAAGGCGGGGTTTGGGAATCCGGAGCTGGCGGTTTTGAAAATGAAGGTTTCATAAAGAAAACTGTCTCCTCTCTGGAGAAAAGTCTCCTCGGAGCTGGAGCTCTCTGCGCTAAAAATAGTCCCGTCCCCGTTCACCCCCAACCCCCCGCCCTCTGTTACGGAGTGGGGGAACAGGACCAGAAAGACCAGTCACTTAGCAGGGTGAACATTTGACCACAGCTGTCCTGACGTCGAATCAATCCCCCTTTCTGAAGGGAACTTGTTTCTGCGAACCTTGGTTTTCCCATCTGTATAATGTCACTGGACAACGGAGAGGACCTGTGACCCTACAGTCCCATGCCATCATTCAGCATCTCAGGGTTATAAACTAGGATATAATGACGGTTGTCCACTGCTCCCCTCGCTGGGAAACAGAGGCATGAACTAAGGGCCTCGCCTCCCAGCTGGGAAAAGGGGCTTTGAGACCCTCTGGTAAAGATTGAAAAGAAGACTCCACAGTCACCGATGAAGGCAGGCAAAGAGTGAGCTCTGTTAATTAGCAAAAGAGCAAGGAGAGGGATCCAGAGAGACCTCTCTGTGCATGAGAGATTCCCCAAAGTTCAGGGGGCTAGGGGTCTATATAGGTTTAGGACTGGGGTTTGAGAACATAGGAACTAAACTTTATTTGCTAAGAAAGCAAGGATTTCTCTGACTTGGCAAACGGCCACTTGTCTGCCCAGTGTGGTCCATTTATTATTGCTACTTGTAAGCGCCAATCAGTGCAGCTCAGTAGTCACGGAGGGGTTGTGACTATATCCAAAGTTAGCACTTCATGGGGCCTGTGTGTCTGCAGCTCCAGTTTGAACTGGTCTGCTCTCAAAATCTGTAACATCTCTCTTTTGGGTCTGCAACTCCTTTCTTCTGTAATAGCCAACTTGATGAGCTGTAAAAAGATAGCTCAGGAATGCACAGGCTGGGGGAAATTGAGCAATAAAAATGGTGCACCAAGGGAATTTGTGGCAGAAGTGTCCAAGCCTATAATCATCAGGTTTTTTAACTTCTTGTTTACAAGACTGATTTTTTAAATGGCAACAGTAAACTTCTGCCCTTGAGAACTCTCCGGTTCTTGTCCTGGGACCCTTCCTGTCTCAGACAGTTGAAAGGGATAGATCTGGGACCCCAGGGAGCTCTCACAGTGTTCAGAGAAGCTATTAGCAAACACAGGAGGTGGGTGAACACTAAGATGATTATCTAGCAGCCTGTGAGGCCACGGTAGCATTGTTGAATTCTGCTCTGGGTCCTCCCCTCCCAACAAGTGAGGAGGAATGGAGTGGACATTTGGTATTTATGGGCTGAAAATAAGTATTTGTGCAAATGGGTCCATTGATTCCTTTGTTCCAAGAGGTTTAAAGAACACCTACTAGGTAGGTCAGCAAAGGGCTCACTTACTGAGGGCTGGCGTGCTCCAGCAGTCTAGCTAAGAGAGAGAACTCTAGGGCTTAGATACGCACTGGCACTGTTTGCAGGACCTGGAACTTCCCAGCCACGCAAAATGTGCCCCATCCCTAGCCTCAGGAAAGAAGGATTCATTTTCAAGGTTTTTACTGGATAGTGAGTGAGGCGGGCAGCTGGATCAAGACCTTTCCTTGGAAAAACTCAAAAGTTCTGTTGAAGAGGAGGGTTGGGCAAGTGATCCCTGCTGGCTTCTAAGAAGGCCCTCTTGGGTGTATTTTTTTTTTTTCCAGCTAGCATATTGGAGTTTATTGGTAAGACAGCTTACTCTGCTGGTTAAGTTAAAAAGAGCGCTGAACTCAGGGTCAGAGAACTGAATTTTCTTACTTTACCTGCAGTTCAATATCTGACATTGGGCTGCTTGTTACCTTCCCTGGTCTTAGTTTGCTAGGAAAAATAAGGGGATAGTGATCCTCACAGTGGTGTAGTGAGAATCAAACAGGAAATGGATATGAAATCTTCCTACTGCCTCACCAATGTCATATTTATTATGTACTGTGAACCAAGCATTTTACAAACATTATTTATAATCTAAGCAGCAATCCTGCTGTGTTGGTACTTATTATCCAAATTTAATGTACAAGGAAACTGAAGCTCAGAGGAGAGGAAAAATTTGTCAATATCACATATAGGAAGCCACAGAGCTGAGGTTCAGATCCAAGTCTCTCTACCCAAAGTTTAAATCTAACTTGGCATTTTTATTCCTTCACCAAATCATGCATATTGATCATATTGAACTAGTTGGTGGCTGGGGATATATTAAGGAATATGACACTATTAACCAGGGTGCCAAGGAAAAATAGATGACATTCTCAAATTAGGAAATTTGAGATTTTAAAAAAGATGTATTTTATTTATGCCTACAAGAACCAGACCAGACGGGGGATACAGGCCAGAGGTGACAGGGATCAGAGGGTTCACCAGAGACAAAGTGCAGAACAGGTAGATGAATCAAAACTCACTGCTGAGGGGAGCAGTGGGTGGGACAGGAGAGGTCTGCCACGCCATGTGGGTCACCTCCCTGGCTGGGGATCTAACTCTTGCTGCAGTGAATATGGATAGCTTTATATCACTGTGCTTTAACCCTTTGCACCATCCGGGAGGCCCAGGAAATTAGAGATTTTAAAAAAGGGATTAGTTCATGCAGGGGAAGTACTGGGGTAATAATCCAGGCAAGTAATATTAGGACACTACCCTAGACCAAAAGGCATGTCTGTGAGCAATTTATCTCCGACAATGCTACGGTGAGGGCTGCCTGATAGGAGCTAAGTCTCTTGGTGGAGACATGAAGCCAGGTAGTAATGAACCTTCAGAGAAGAAGCCAGGGGAGTGTAATGTCTGCTCAGGCTCCTATTGGCCAACCCCTCTCTATTAGAATCAAAAGGGCAAGGTAACCCATACAAACTATTCCCTCAAAGTTCAGAGCAAGATATAGAAAGAGTCACTCTGGAGTGGCGAGTAGAATATATTCAATACACATAGTTTCTTTCCTGTAACGAGGAGCTCACAGACAAATGGAACAGACAGGCATGTTCACATTGTGATAAAATATGTGAAAAGAACTGTGTTAGTACTCTGTTGTATAACAGACTGCCCCCAGACATATGGCTTAAACAATAACTATTTATTGCTCATGATTGTGCACTGGCACTTTGGGCTGGGCATAGTTGGTGGTTTTCTGTGGGTCTCCCCTGGGGTCACACGTCTGGTTATGTTACAGGGCACCCCAATGTGAATTGGATTGCCTGTCTGTGGGTCTTCACCCTCGCGCTTACGATTCAACCGTATTATGGACACACTCAAAAAGGTTAAATAATGGATTTATTTATAAAGAGAAAGGTAGAGGAATAGCCCAGGGAAAAATGGAGAGAAATACAAGTTAACTAGACTGTCCTACCAGTTCTGCTGACTTGGACTCCACCAGCACGCTGAAAACCAAGCAAGAGCCAAAACGATCAGCCACAAACCACCAGGCCAAGAGACCCCCAGAACCCACATGTCCAGTTTTATCCCAACCTGGCTACTCAGCTCTGCCTTCACGTCCCAGCGTGCTTCTCCTTGTTATTGATGGGATTAGTAGTTCCAGTATCTGGAGTGGGGGCGGAGTCTGTGAAACCTGTACCTGTTACAGTTGCAGTCATCTGCTAGGTGAGCCGGGAGCTGGTGGCCCCCAGGAGCCTCAGTGGAGAGCTTGCCACATTCTGCCTGGGTAATCTTTAAGGGGACAGATGATTCCCTTCTCCTTTGCATAGGACACTGCATTCTAAAGGGACAATAGAGGAAACTGCAAGGTCTATTAAGGTCTCGACTTAAGTGTAACACAAAGTTACTTCTTTCACTGCTATTGTCAAAACATCACAAAGTTGGCACAGAAAGGAAGAATGGGAAAATACTCCCCACCTTGATGTAACTCTGGGGAGGCTATTTAACCTGTCACTCTTCCCCCAATAGCCTGAGATCTCTCTTTTCCATGGTCCCAAACTTTTCCTGTGGGTTCCACTTGCCTTCAGGATAAAATCAAGCCCTTCATATACCAACAGCTTCAGGATGTGGCTCTTAATCCCCACAACTCCATCTCTCAACACTCCCCACCTTGATTCTAGTGTCTCCAAAGTGAACTACTTATTCCCTAAAATCATCCTCTGCTGTCTCTTAGCTCTGGGTCTTTGCATTTACCAATCTCTCTGCCTTGAATACTGTTCCCTATTATCTGTCAGTGGGTCCTGCAAGACTTAATTTAGGCACTTCCTTCAGGAAAACTTTGGATGGGTTAGGGAATCTCCTACAGACGCCATGGCCATGAACTCCTTGAAGATAGGTAGTGGCCCTTCATTTAGCCCAGAATGTGACAGAATTCTCAATCAAAATTGAATGAACAAACAAATGTGAATATCTGAATAGAGACAGGAAAGTTATAAAGGTGAGCGAAAGATTTAAATACTTGCAGGTTCTAAGACTCAGCTGTTCTCTAATCCTCAGCTGAAGAGTCAGACTTGTGCTCCCCTCCATCTGGAGCCCACTCCCTGGCCAGCCACCTCCTTCCCATGCCCTCCAAGTGTCTGTTCTTAGGCAGGCACACACACATGTTCTGAACATAACGGGAAAGCAATTTACAAGAAATAATTGCCGGTCGATGTGAGAGCTTAGGAGCAGCGGTGAGCTCAGACTATTTCTGTCTGTGCGTCAGCCCACCCAGCTTCCTTCTTCCTAGCGCCTGGGGGAGGGGGCTCCACTGCACAGGGTGGGCAGTTTATTTCCAACCCTGGGCTCAGATAAGCCAACTGCACCGAGAACCAGCTCTGAGGATTAATTGAATTCAAAAGGCAGAAGCTGAAAGTGAAGGGGAGGGGAGGAGCTGCCTGGGACCACAGCTCCTGCTCCTCAAGGGTTTCATATGGAGGGTGTTTAGGTGAGCAAAGGCAGCACACAAGTTCTCCTTTCTACCTAGCCCCACCCCTTTCAAGCAGCTTCTGCTCGGGAAAACTTAACAGATCCAGAGAGCCAGCCACTCAGTGTGAGGTCTCCTCCTAACCTCCCCAGCTCCGGTCCTCTTTGTTTTTCCTGGCAAGCTATGCTCAAAGGGTGGTCAGCATCACCTGAAACTAGTTAGAAATGCAAATTCTGGAGTCACCTGAAACTAGTTAGAAATGCAAATTCTGGGGACATACTCCAGACCTACTGAATCAGATGCTCTAAGGGACTCAGCAGTCAGTGTTTTAACAAGCCCTCCAGCTGCTTCTGATGTGGCCTAATGTTTGAGAACCACTGCCTTAGGCTACCGATGACCATTTGAGTTTTCAGAATTTCCAGATCCTCTCCTCCTATCAGAGCATGAACAGTCTAGAGGCAAAGCTTTTATCAGGTTCTTCCTTGTAATTTCTCAGAAGGCCCAGTCCAAAGAGGGTTCAGCGAAAGATTGAACCTTGTTGATGTAGATACCGAAGAGAGATGGAATCTGTCCTGTAAAGGTCACACAGAGTCATCGGTGACTAAACCTCCTGCCTTGCACCCACCCCCACGACACACATAAATACCCTATGCTCTCTCTACAAAAGATAATTTGCAGTTCCTGGGTTATGCAAGGCTCTCTCTCACTGTTTTTGAACAGGTTGTACTCTGACCATAATTTCTCCTGACCCTGTTTCACCTGGAAACTTTGACTCATCTTGGATGATTCAGCTCTGACATCATTTAGTCCCCCCTCAAGCTGCATGAAGGGCCATCACTGGGCCTGTAGATTTTTTGTGTGTGACTTCCTCACCCTCCATATGAAACCCTTGAGGAGCAGGAGCTGTGGTTAATGCTCTAGAGTTTCTGGTAAACTACACAGGTCCTGGCATAGAATAGAAGCAGTGAAAGAACAATAAATGGGCAAAGATGCTGAGTTTAGAGTGCTAAAAATAAAAGAAATACACAAACATATGCATGCATTAGACAACAAATAAAGCAAGACCAGAATCAAGGTCTCCTGACTCCTACCCTGGGTACTTTTTTGGGTGACTCACTCTGCCAGGCCACCCCATTATATGTCCTTGGCAGACGTAGGTTCTATGTATAGATACAGAAGAGTGACCATTTCATTGTTGCTAAATCCAGCAGCAGGCCATGTCAAGAGCTGTCAATGTCAAGAGCTGATTTCAGGGGCTCCTGAGTCTCTCTAATCCTTACCTTTTAGGCAAAGCCTAAAACCCTGGTTAAAGTTTAGATGAGGACAATAGCTGAGAGAGAGAATGACAGTCTTAGATGCTTTGAAATGAGCTTAACAATATTCAAACTTAAATCAATAATAATAGCTGGGGGTTAAGCCTCAGCACTACATCTGTGATGGCCTAAGTTTGATCTCAGGCCACAGAGATGACCCACATGGCACAGCAGACCTCACCTGCTGCTCCCTTCAGCAGTGTATTTCAGGGGATCCATCAGTTCTGCTCCCCACTCTAACTCTATTGAATCCTCTTACCCCTTGTACCTCTAGCCTGTACCTCGCTTCTTCTGTGCAGAAATAAATCTTAAAAAATAAATAAAGTAGTAATAACTAACATTGTGCTTTCCATTTGTCAGCACTGTTTGAAGTACTTTGCATGGACTAAGTGATTTAACCCTCTTCAAAATATTATCCCCTCTTGTATGGGTGACAGAATTGAGGCACAAATGTTATCTAACAAATAAGGGAAGCAATAGGATTTGAGCTAGGTACTTGACTTCAGAGTCCTTGCTCTTAACCACTATTTTATATTAGAAAAGGCCATCTATAAATACGTCTGTCATGGTAACACTTTCATGTTTATAATGAGTATTAACTGTCACCTCATTAAACACTTGTTAACAACTAAGCAAGGGACCCGAGACTCTGGGAAAACTAAGGCACTATAGCAAGTCCACACGGTGGCTGAGTTCAAAAGGAGGAGATGGTGCTGGGCATTCATTTCTTCAATCACTTGTTCATTCACTCTTTCATACATATGAGAAATGGAATGCTATTAAACATGACTGGGCCTTGTACACTATACTCCTCTTTCTGTTCCTTGAGAAAGGACTCATTCCAGGAGTGGGGCAGAGCTCCTGGAGAGACAGGAGTCACCTGCCTCTTGGTCTTGGGGTATCCTAAGTACACCTGTTTTGTGACACAAAAACCAAGTCTGAGTTCTCTGGCCTGAGAAGTGAGGTGAAGGACTCTTCTATGCCTCCATATTCCTATGGTTGTTTGGAGTTTTTGCTGCCCATTTTACCTGAGACTCATGTCTAATCTCCCTTTGGCTTCCATTAGGCCCCCCAGGGCAGTATGGAGTCCACAGTAGGTACTTGGGAAAGTCCTTATTTATTCCCTCATGCTCCCAAGTCTCATTGATCATTCCCCACCCTCACTGTTCACAGAAAAGAGACTCCTGAAGAAGATCGTATAGAGATATTTATTGAAAGTTTGGGGGCCCAGACGACATGGGTCTAGATTGGGGACAGTGTCTCCTCAGGGCTGCCCGGAATATCACTAGCGGTCACTGTGGCCATGAAGCAGTGCTGGAGGAAGAGTTTGGAGTCCACAGCCGGCTCCTCTTGGCAGTATAGTCGTGGGTTCAGGAAAGGGTGACTCTGCTGGAGCATTCTCACTCCTGGCATCTCCACAAAATTGCCCATGTTCCCCATTTGTTCATCAAGGGGTGCCTCCTCAGGGTCTGGAAAACAACAGGCTAAAAGGCATGGAGCTTCCTTCTGCAACTCTTTCCTCCCCATCAATATCACACACCCTGGCTAGTTTCCCAAAGTGCTTACCTTGGCAGCACTGTGCTCAGAGTCTTAAGAGCATCATTTGTTTACCAAATTTATTAACAATAACAGTATGCTATATTATGGACTAAGGGCTATCAATGTTTCTCATGAACTTAAAGTTGAGTGGGGAAACAGGTAAAAGCAATCATTAGGAGTTATAAAGTCTTGACCTAAAATATAAACCTATGAGGTAGGTACTATGAAAAATCCTTTTTATCAGTGAGGATAATAGCTTACTCCACGTCTACACAGAAATGCTAGAAAATCTTAAAACATGCACCATTCTCCACTTTAAGAATAGACTCCATGATTCTCTTCATCGACTTTATCTTTTCTCTTCTTATAGCTCAGCCTGAAAGGAAGTTTAGCTGTATTATTCTCCATTTTTCATTCGTGACTTATTCTGCAGCAGTTGGATTGATTTCTACCCCCTCCTTAGCTTAAAACTTTTTGTCACTACATCTCATGGTCATTTCTCAGTTCTATCTCCTTTTTTCTAGCCAGGCACATGTGACATATTTGAACATTCCTGCATTTTTGGATAAAAAGTGTATTAAGTGTTCAAGCCAGACATGTGGATTCTCTCATACCCTCTCCTCTAAAAGTCAAACAATTTACCAGGCCCTACTGATGCTACGGAATCACCACCTGTCATATCTACTCTCCATCCATTTCTCTCCATTCTCAAGGCCACCATCTTAGGTCAGGCTTTCATCTTCTGCCCAAACCACTGGAAGACTCCTGTTGGACCCCATTAGGTTCATCCTTCATGCAGTAACCAGAGAGATCTTTCTTTCTAAGTTTAAGTGTGCCCATGTACCGTTCTCTCTCAAGAGCCCTCAATGTCTTCGTACTATCTGTGACTCTTGAGAGAGTTTTCAAGACTCTTCAGGTACTGGCCCCACCCCTTCTATTAAGGTTTGTTACCAGCTACTCTTTCCCCAATAACTCAATGCTCTGCCAGAGCCAAATTTTTATTGTGACTTAAATAGATCCATTTCTCTCTTTACATCTCTGGGTCTTTGCTTGTGTTGTTTCTGCTGATGAAATGACATTTTATGCCTTCTCTGTCTAGAAAATGCCAATGCCTTAAAACCTGTTGGTGGAGGAGATCCAGGAAAAATGGTGTCCCTGAAATTAAGTTCTTTTTTTTTATTTAAAGATTTATTTATTTATACATACAGAACTGGGGCACAAGCCAGAGGTGTAGGGAGTGAGAGGATTCACCCGAGACAGAGTGGGGAGCAGAACAGGCAGATATACTGAAATACACTACTGAGGGGAACAGTGGGTGGGCCAGGAGAGTTTTGCCACACCATGTGGATCACCTCCGGGGCCAGGGATTGAACCTGTGCTGCAGTGGCTGTGTTAGCTTCGTAGTGCTGAGCCTTAACCTGTTGTGCCACCAGAGAGGGCCAGAAAAGTGAGTTCTAAGAAAGAAACCATACTAGAATTTGGGGTTGGCTACCTAACATCCATTCCACTTTTACCCACCTGGTAATTGCAATTATTTGGGGCTGTGATTGGCTCCCTCCCATCTCTAGGAATGAGAACTGATCTAAGTCACTGAGGTAATATCATTCCTATGTTTTATGACTGGCTCATCAGTGCCTAGTATTTCCCAGGACAGTGATTAATTTAGAAGTGGACATGTGAGCTACAGTGGCCTAATCAGAGTAGAAGTCAGGTCTTTGTTGTTTTATTTTCTGGTTGAAAAAAATGATAGCACCCTTTTGTCCTTCTGGCTAAATGGGAACAAACTGCAGTAATTCCAAGGACTGCTGGCCGCCAATTTATCATAGTGAGAAAAGTCAGCCTGAGGAGAAAGCTGACAGAGGACAGTACTGAGAGAATCAGGCTGGAGCCACTAGTACAGGGACATTGTGAATTTCTCTTTATACCAAGACTAGAGTCTATCCTACTTTTGGATTTCTCACCTGCAAAAATAAAACATTTCCTTTTATGTGTTTTATTTTGAACTTTCTAAGGTTAGATAATTTAACTCTAGTAAGAAGCTGCAAAAATAGATACCCAGGGTCCACTGCCCCTTACTTTCCCCAATGATAACATTTTACATAATCATAGAATAATTTCAAAACCAGAAGACTGACAGTGACTGTGATATGATTAAGTAAACTATCAACCCTAATCAATTTTATTGGTTTCTACATGCACTTTATTTTTGTTGTATAATGCTATGGAAGTTTGTTGCATGTATAGATTAACATTACCACTGCCACACCCCAGATAAAGAACTGTCCTATCACCTCAATGGAATTTCTTCATATTACTCAGGAATAGTCACACCTTCCTCCTAAACCTAACTCCTGGTAACCACTACCCTGTTCTCCATTACAATAATTCTGTCATTTCAGAAGTTACATAAGTGGATCTATAGTATAGAACCTCATGAGATTTGCTTTTCTTACTCTGCACAATACCCTTAACATCTATTTGAGCTGTGGGCATCAATAGTTATTCCTTTTTAAGGTTGAATACATTCCATTTGCCCACTAAAGGACATCTGGGTTGTTTCCAGTTTTTGTCTATTCCAAATAGACAAATGTATAAATGACATACATTCTTATTTCTCTAAGATAAATACCTACGAGTATGATTTCTAATTTCGATGATATTGTGGACTGAGTGGTGGCCTCCAAAATATCAGGTCCTTATCTCTCGAATCCGTGAATGTTACTTTGTATGTTAATGATTAAATTAAAAAAAAATTTTTAGGGAACCGCCAACTTCCAGTAAATTGCCAAAATGACTCAGCCTAAACAATTGTCTTTTAGAAAACATGGATTTGTCCCTTTGTCTGCATATATATGACTCTACAAGAAAGCTGATACTGTAGACATCAAGGGGATAGACACTGTTCAAAAAGAAATGCCCCACAAATGTTTTCCATGGCAAAACTGGAAGCACTGGCCCTCCCTGGTGGCACAGCGGGTTAAAGCACAGCACTGAGAAGCTAAAGCCACTTCTGCATGAGTTCGAATCCCACCTGTCCTGGAGGTGACCACATGGCATGGCAGACCTCTCCTGACCTGCCCGCTGCTCCCCTCAGCAGTGTACTTCGTCGATCTGCCTGTTCTGCTCCCCACTCTGTCTCTGGTGAAGCCTCTCGCTGCCCCTGAGCCTCTGGCCTGTACCCCAGTTCTGTATGTACAAATAAATAAATTTAAAAAAAACAAAACAAAACTGGAAGCATTGCTGTTACTCTGCAAATGGTTGGCATTGTAGTAAACATGTGAAGGACAAGATTTTTTGCAAGGGAATGTTCCTATTGAGCGTATTAAATGTGCTCAGTCATCAAAAGTCAAGGTATCTTCCTGAAACATGTGTAAGAAAAATGATCAGAAAAAAGACAACACCGAAGAGAAAGGCACTTTGCCTGCCTGCTCGGTCCAGAGAAGCGCACTTAGTGAGAGCCAGTGGAGAAGAGCCTGAGCTGCTGGGACTCATTCCCTGTGATTTCATGGCATAATAGGTATGGGGAAAATAAATAAATAAACACAAGATCTTTGTATTATAATAAAAATAAAATTAACATGTAAAAATTAATCCTGGCAGATATCAGAAGCTAGAAGAGACAAAAAATAAATCCACCCTCTAGAACCTTTGATTTTGAATTTCTGGCCCCCAGAACTGTGAGAAAATAAGTTTCTATTGTTTTAAGTCATCAATGTGTGGTCATTTGTTGCAGCATCCATAAGAAATTAATACATATACACAATGGAATATTACTCAGCAATCAAAAAAGATAAAACACGCCTTTTGCAGCAACATGAATGGAAATGGAAGGGATCATGCTTAGAGAAAGAAGCCAGAAAGAAAAGGGAAAATACTGGATGGTTTCACTCATAGCAGGAATATAAAGGACCAGGGGAGAAAATAATAATAATAATGAACAACTATATACCAGAGACGCTTTACTGGGGTGGAGTGGGGAATGGAATAAACAATGAGGGGGGGTGTTCACTGGACTATGGGGATGACACACGGGTTATTTGATGATGGGATTTCAACTGTGATAGAAAAGGGCCCAAAATGATATAAAAATAAACTATTATATTATAAAAAAAGAAATTAATACATATTTAGTAAGTTTATGTTTAACTTTATGAAAATAACAGATTACCTTCCAGAGTAGCTATACCATTTTATTCACACCAGCAATGCCTAAAAGACCCAATGCCCCATATCCACTTGGAATTGTCAGTGTTTTTCACTTTAGTATTCTAAAAATGTGTGTCCTGCTAGCCCATTTTGGCTTGAATACACAATTCATTAATGGTCAAAGACAGTGAAACACATTTTCATTTACTTGTTTCCATCTGTATATCCTCTTCAGGAAGTTTCTGTTCAAATCCTTTACTCATTTTGTAATGGGACTGTATGCTTTCTTAATGTTGAATTTAAAGGGTCCTTTACATGTTCTGAATGAAAATCCTTATTCTATTTGTGAATATTATTTTCCAGTATGAGGCTCAGCTTTTTTCCTCTTCCTAGGGTATTTAGTGGCACATAATTTCTGAATGTAGATGAAGACCAGTGAGTAATGTATCTTTCATGTGTGTGTATAAATTATGCTTTTGGTCTTTTCTAAGAATCCTTTGCCTAATTTAGACTGATAAATTATTTTGAGTTAATTTATATATATACTATGAAGTTTAGGTAACAATTTAGTTATCATTTTAGTTTATTTTTTCCCTATGGAAGCCTAATCACTTCAACACCATTTACTGAAAAAGCTATTTTCCCCATTAAATTATCAAAAATCTGTTGAACATACTTATAATGTGGGTTTATCTTGATTTATTTATCTGACCCTTCGCCAATACCATACTGCTTTGTTTACAATTGCTATATAATTATCTGAAAATTGAGTAGTATGTTATTTCCTCCAATTTTTAAAACATCTTTTCAATATCAGAAAAATTATTCTATTTCTATCGTTTTTCCATTTAAATCTTAGAATCAATGTTTCTACATATATGGAAAATTTGCTATAAATTTTATCTTTGCTATTTAACTATTTTCAATTCATGAATATGTTATTTAGGTCTTCTTTGTTTATCTTTATCAGGTTTTTATAGGATTGTTTTACATTTGCATATTTTTATTGCATTTTGTAGTTTTTAATCACACAGATCCTGTACATGTTTTCTTAACTTTAGATCTACGTATTTGCTTATTTTTGGAATGACTATAAATTCTTGCATTTCTAATGTTAGTCTTCAATTTTTGTATATATAAATAGGATCTTTTTTATATAAATACAATTGATATTTGTTGCTGATCTTAATAAATGCAAAAATTATTAGCTGTCTAGGAGATTCTAGGAGGTGTTTTGTGTATCCACTCAAATATGTATGTTTTAAAGATTCCTTGGGATTCTTTATTATTTAAGCTTATATTTTTAAGCATTTTATTTGGTACAGGAGTATATAATTTAAGCTTCTATTCAGAGCAAGACTCCCCTTATCTGAATCTCACATTTAGCCTTTTCCTGATTGCCTTTCAGGTTTGGGGGTACCTTTTTTTTAAACTATTAAAAATTGATGAGACAAATATAATCCAGTGGTTAGGGTGTTCTTTACAAGAGTATTTCAGGTCTAATTGTAAGAAAGTCCTATTTTTATTGAATCAACATCGGTCTACTTATGGCTTCCCCACTAATGGCAGTTGTATGTCTCTGGCTCTTCACAAAAGTCTCCTCCTTCTGCCTCATGATTACCTTGCAGAGATCTGAGATCCTAGGCTGAGGGGGCAATGGGTGAGAGGATTCACCAGAGACATAGCAGGGAAAAGAACAGGCAGATCTACTGAAATACACTGCTGTGGGGAGCAGTGGGCGGGCCAGGAGAGGTCTGCTGTGCCATGTGGGTCACCGTCCTGGCTCAAACTTGTGCTGCAGTGGTTGCGAATAGCTTCATAGTGCTGTGGTTTAACTTGTTTGTTGCACCACCGGGGAGGACTTTCTGCCTCTTCCTTTGACTAATATGTAATGGAAGTTGTTAAAGTCCCACAATGGTGCCTGAGACCTAGGGGAAGGAGGTCCCATCTTTGAAATGGCGTTAGCTCTTCAAGCCAATAGGCACTTGGGGAAGGACCCCAAATGTGATAAAGACAAATATACCGATTTCTATTTTGTATTTACATAAGAAGATTCATGTTTGGCTAAAACATGCTGGTACAAGAGTCTCTCAGATAAGAGAATGTTATCTAAGTCTCTTAACAGTTCTGGGGAGGGGGAAGGTTTATTCTATTATAGATAATTAACTGAGGCCGGGAGAGAGAAAGTCAACATTGACACAGCTATTTAGTGTTGGACCTAGGATTCACTTTTCATTCTGCTTGCTGTCAGAGCTTGGACTCTTCCCACAAAGTGAACCCTTGGTGTAGGCTAGGAACTATGATCTAGGCTGGGGAGCCAAACTCATTTAAGACATGATTTGTGCTTTTGAGATTTTAACAGACTCTTTGAGGAGAACAACATGTAAAACTTTAAGTGTCTGATAATAATTAAAATGAGCTAACAATTGTTAAAAGCCTACTGTGTCAGAGACTAATTAGCTCCTATATAAGTATCATTTCCAGTTTTCACAGCTTTCTTAGTAGGTGTTACTGTACATATTTTATGTCATAAATTAAGCCTCAAGAGAAGTGACTCTCACACAATGAGAGGGACAATGCTAGGGTTAAAGCTAGGTTTTCTGATGTCCCAGCACCGCTGTGTCTTCCTACATTTCTCCAAGGACCTCTGTGGCCAATTCCCCCACTGCCCAGAGCCCTCAACCATAAGGGTTTAGATGGTGGTGACCAGCCAGGAGAGCGGGTATCAGATTCTTTTCTTGCTTAGAGATGAATCAAAATAACTCACCACTGAAGCTGTTTGGTTCAAGTTACCACCTCCCCACGACCCCAAATGTGATTAATTAAAAAGTGGTGGATCTGAGACAACTGAGCCCTATCTGGAAGATGAGAGGCACTAAGGAAACTACTTTGCAGTGGAAGGGCAACTGTGGCAGGGAAGACCCTTAGTCTTGGAGGCAAAGCCCTCGCCACCAATGGGCTGAGTGACCTTGGGCACAAACTACCTCTTTCTAGGCCTCAGCCTCCCTACCCCCATCTCTACAATAAGAGCATCCGACTTAATTTCTATAAGTCCTGCGAGGATGAGAACTAAATTCTTGTCTTTAATTTTTTCCATAATTTATCTCTTATTAATTGTATCTAGAATGGAATATCTCTTCTGCACTTACTTCACCCAACTCATCTGAAAAATAGGATCAGTAAGCCTGACAGAGTAGTTGAAAAGGTTAAAGGTTAATGGGTATATTTAAGTTTTTTTAGCATAGTCTTTAGCATAGTTCCTACAACAGTGAAAGCTTAGTTACTCTCCTGATCAATCTGGTTCCGCACAAAGTATCAGAGTAAGGAAGCCAAGGTCTTTGTTGCATCCCAAGTTTGAGGGCTGGGTGTGACAGGACAGTAAAGAGCACCTAGGCAGCAAAGAGAGCCTGTTTCTAGGAACTCTGTTCCATTTCCATGCTGCTCTTGCCCAGGCACTCCCCACCCTGCCCATGTCTCCAGACCTAGAGCTCAGGACCCCAAGGGACAGTGCAATGATCACTTGCTTCAGGTTGACATCCCAGCAACACATGCTCACTAGCTGTGTAGACTTGGCCAGTTCACTTCTCTTGGTGAGCTTTGGTTTCCTCGGCTGTAAATCAGGCTAATGATTCCTCTACATGGTCTACTGAAGGAGAAGAAATAAAAGAGAAATGGACGTCTGTGTAAAGGATAAAATTCTAACGAATAGGCCCTCCCTGGTGGCGCAGCGGGTTAAAGCACAGCACTGAGAATCTAAAGCCGCTTCCACATGAGTTCGATCCCCACCTGCCCTGGAGGTGACCACATGGCGCGGCAGACCTCTCCTGACCCGCCCGCTGCTCCCCTCAGCAGTGTACTTTGTTGATCTGCCTGTTCTGCTCCCCACTCTGTCTCTGGTGAAGCCTCTCGCTGCCCCTGAGCCTCTGGCTTGTACCCCAGTTCTGTATGCATAAATAAATCTTTAAAAAAAAATTCTAACGAATATAAGATAGTGGGCCTATAAACTGTCTAACATGCAGAAGTAGAGACAAGATGCTCCTAGGTTGATGCTGTGGGCTCAGAGGGAGGAAAAAACAGCACTTAATGAAGGGGGCGGGGAACTAAGAGCTGGGTATGGGCAAAAAGTAAAGCACTAAAGGCTGTCATTTAGTAAAAGGTCAGGAAATGCATTTTCCATCTTAAAAATAAGCAAAAAGAACAACACAATCTTTCTCAAACCTGGAGATGGAATAAATCCAGCTAGTGACAAAGCAGTGAAAAATAGAGTGATTTTTGACCAGAGGTCAAGTGAGAAACAAAATTCCCTTTGAGTCAGAAAGGTTGGGGGGTACAGGCAGGATGGGTGAAAATGAGGGGAGCGGGGCACAGCAGGAGCACCCCAGAGATCCAGCCTAAGAAGAGAGAAAGAGTAGGACTTTGGAGGCAGATAGATACATGTAAAGTCCAGCTCCACAATTTATAAGCTATAATCACTTGTGCAAGTCATCTAAACTCTCTTAGACCCAGTTGTAAAATTGGTGATACTAACACCTACCTCAACTGGGGCAGTTGGGAAAATTAGATGAGACAGTACACATAAAAGTTCAAATAATGTCTGGCACATAGTAGGGACCCTCTTTCACAGCACAGGAATAAGGAGAGTAGGAGAGCTAGCTTTGTCACTCACTAGGTGACTGTGGGCCTCAGTGTCCTCTATTAATGAACATTTAGTTTGTTCCCAATAGGACAAATCAAAATGGTAAGTCTCCTAATGCAACTATTTCTCTACAGCAGAAATAGGAAATGAAATTACCGAGTTATAAGGGGCAATAAATATTGCCAAATTGCTCTACAAAGTAGTTATATCAATTTATATTCTTACTAGCAGTGTATGAAAGTTTCCATTCCCTATACCCAACCTTCTCACACTTACTGTGATCCACTTTTTGGATTTTGCCAATAGTGTTGTTTAAGAAAAGGTATGTTGCATTCTCTTTGAGTATTAGTAAGGCTGAGGAGGTTTTTGTGTGTTCTTTGGGTTGACTATGTTTTTTTCTCATACATGTTAAAAGTGTGTGTGTGTGTTTAGGTGAAAATATATACATATATTATGAATATTCTTATATATTCTGCGGTCAAATGCTCTACCACTGGTATACCCTAAAGATATATATATATATATACATATATATATATAT